>NC_137810.1:50002042-50507042 GCF_963921795.1 Nannobrachium achirus
AACAATGGAATGATGGTCCCAAAATATGAGTTCTGTTCAACCAATTTCTTTTGACCAAATCGACAAATGGGCAGATGACAACATCAGCATCCTCAAAAGGATTCAAAAGAAGGGTACATGGCGCCAGGCAGAAGTGAAAGCAGTTTTGCAATTTTTTAAATTTTAAGATTTGTTTTGGGGCTTTTATGCCTTTATTGATAGGACAGTAGACTGACAGGAAATGGGGGTAGAGATGGGGAGTGACACGCGGCAAAGGTCTTCAGGAGGTCTTTCTGGAATCGCCGCCGCCGCCAGGCATCCATGCCTATGTGGCAATGCCTAAGTGGTATGCGCCTGGACCAGTAGGCCACCGGGCGCCCCATGTTTTTTTTGTAAGAAATACACCCCACCCAGTCACCCACACATTTTTAAGGCAATTACAAGCAAAATGGAGTATCAAAACCCTATTTGCTGAGCACTAGTGCTCAATTACCCCAACACCCTGCTTCACATTCACAAAACACACAGACATACACAGACGGACAGGGGTGAAAACACAAGCAAAAAGAAAGAATTGTTTCTCTGCAAACCTTCCTTATCTCTTCCTTTGCCTTTGTATCTTTGTTGAGATTCATCTCGTCCTCTTTTTCTTTTTTCAATATTATTTTACAGAAGGGCACACACATTTAAGCTTTTATTGGCTAGTACAGTGGAAGTGGGACCAGATTGATATCTGTGTAATATACGCGCGGTCTGCATGCAAAATTGTTCAGCCACTATCTTCTCTGGTTGGCCAGCAATACCTGAGAATGACAAGAAAGGAAGCAATGGAAGGACAGAGTATATGCTAACTAATATATATATAATATGATATAAATATAATATAATATAATACATAATGTATATCGATGGACAAAATGCAAACCTCCTATGTGCAACTATCATGCTTTTCAGATTTCACTTGAAATAAGGACAACAAGCTATGCTGCACATGGACCAAGATATCTGACTGAAACCTCCTATCATGTTCAGTGCCAGTCAGTGGGACATTTCTGAAGCTCAAACCCTCTTATCTGCACCAGACTAGAGCCCGGGTAAACGTCTAATTTCTCTTTTGGGTCACGGGCTAAAAGGTTTGGGAACCACTGCTCACTGTTCTATTTCTAAATAAGTGACTTCCACCCTTACTAGTGAAGTGTTTGTTTGTAACTCTGTCAAGTTAATTGCATTGTCTTGTTGATCGCAATGATTGGTGTCAGGTGGTGTAACTTTTATCATAGGCATTGGCAGTCAACGAGCATTAATTTACAAAAAAAAAGAAAGAAGAAATGAACCCCCCACAAAAATATGGAGAGTTTTCTCCCCGACAGCAACGAAATACAACAACACAACATAGGTTCTTCAGAAAACTGTTCTACAAAACATATTTGTCGTTATTTTTCAGTTTCTGTTGGTAGTCATGGCTGCCAGTTCCCTCTTGATGTTGTATGGGAGTCTTGACTTCTCCAGACCGTACCCAATAACTGCCAGCTTGCATAACGTCTTCAGACTAGGACTAAAGTCTAAGATGTACAGGTCATCATGAGGGTCATCACGCACCACGCAAACCCATCCGTTATGTCCTGTAAAGAGGACGATACGATCTCCCACCGTGCAGCAGCACATCCTAATATCACCAGCCGGGCCTTTCCCCTTGAGCTCAACCTTCTTCCAGGAAAAGGTCTCTGGATTCAGTTTCCACAGATCATTTGACCACGTCGTTTGCTCAAATGGCTTCCTACAGCTGATAAATATGTACAGCTCTCCATTGCAGGCAATGGCTGCATGTTGCACATCATCCCAGCGTCCATATGGAAGAGGCTGTGCAGAAGGTGTTGTCAGCCAGCAGTTGGTCTCTGTGTCAAATATTCTGATGTAGTTATTGTAGTGGTACCATGGCAATGATGGCATAGCGGAAGAGTGGCCCCCAAACACAAACATCTTTGTGCCGATGATAGTGGCAGAGTGGTCTGATGAACGAGTTGGTGGCGTGCCTCGGGTGTTAATTAAAGACCAGACCATCGTGGTGGTGTCTATCTTGTACACACCAAAGTAGGTGTCATTATAGTAAGTAAATCCATAGATATACATGACCTTCCCCAAGACACAGGCTGAGTGGCCGTACCTTGCATTGGGAACGGTCCCCGAAACCTTGGGTTGAAACCATCTGTGGGTGTCCACATCAAACGCATAAATAACTTTTTCCGTTGTGTTACACTTCGGCCCCATACGTAGTCCACATACGTAGGCAATGTCTTCTATAAGCACAGCTGTGTGGCCAGAGGAAACCTCAAGGGGAGGTTCTCCTTGTCCAGTTGAGACTGGTGGTGGAACCTTCACCCAGCGCAAAGACACGGTGTTGAAGATGTGCACCTCGATCTGTCCACACATACGTTTGACCTTTTCAATTTCAAAGCAGTACACCTTGTTCTCCACCACCACAGCAGCAGTATGGCGGGATCTTTGTGCTCCTCCATTCAGGTGCATGGTCCAGTGTAACATCACGTTCTAACAACTAATCTAAAGATGAATTGAAAGCAGGTGGATTTACTGTAAATTGCATGGTTATGTTTTATTGGACATTTCAAAGGACATTTATGTGGCAGTGATGATACTGTGATGTCACAGAGCATTGACATCATTGTGCAGATTAGCTATTTGTTACTCAAACTGAACGTCCATTTGGCAAAAAGTATCACTTTTGTTATAGGTTTTTTTTGTGAGTACTATGATCGGTACTATGAAATCAATGACATCAGTCGTCCCTATTTGGGCACAGATTCCTAGAAATTACAGCAGATAATAGACAGGAAATCGTTAAGCAGATTATTATTTTTTTAAACAAGATGAACATTTCTTTTTTTTGAGCGGTGCAAAACTTTATGTTAAAACAAAATTTAACACAGACCAACCAAAATCTGTTCTGACCATGATGTCATGAGTTAGCCAAACAGAACAGTCTGAACAGACCAATAGAATGCTGTTTTGACCACAACGTCATGGACACAAAAATGACCACCGTTCACAGCCTGATTGGTCCGTGATATTGACGTCATGGACAATACAGCTTTAGGCTGTTGATATTTGATATTTTCTGAACCTCAAACCAGGTTTTTGTTGGTTTGTCAGTTTCAGATCGCGTTTAACAAAAAACATCAGCACTGATCACAACCTTTGATTGGTCCTTTGGTCTGTGCAATGTTGTCATGGTTTGTAGGAGCAGTGGTTCTACTCCAAGTCTCTCTCGGGTGACTGAACTTCTCACCCTATCTCTAAGGGAGATACCAGCCACCCGTCTGAGGAAACCCATTTCGGCCGCTTGCACCCGTGACCTTATACTTTCGGTCATGACCCACACTTCATGACCATAGGTGAGAGTAGGAACGAAGATTGCTCGGTAGACAGAGAGCTTTGCCTTCCGGCTCAACTCTTTTTTTCTTCACAACAGTGCGATTTAGCGACTGCGAAACTGCTCCTGCTGCTCCGATTCTCCGGCTGATCTCCTTCTCCGTCTTTCCCTTTCTCTCATTCGTGAACAAGACCCCGAGATATGTAACCATAAATGTCTGCAGTTTATCAAGTCAGTTGTCAAAACACACAATCATGTCATTTTAGGGCTCAAATGTGACTGGGAGGATTTGGAGGGGTCTACATGTATGCAAGATGTTGAAATGTCTTTCTGACAGACAAAGGGGAACCATACGGGTCCACAGGTACTGTATACTACACCCATACCCTTTCTTTTTCAGAATAAGAACTATAAAATGAGAGGGAAAGAGTGATGTGTGACGTGGGCAATGTTCCTTACAGTAGTAGAGGATCGAATGTTTCCTCGCAGTCAGAGCCAAGTTTCCAAGGAGGCTGATTTAGTATGTATTGGCAGCTGTGAATCAATGCTTTATGCTTGCTTATAAATTAGCCCCATGGTACTGTGCATGGCTCCTTAGCCCTGCATGCTAACAGGCAGGTGAAGGATGGAGCTAATTGCCATCACTCAGCAGGCCCCCTGTCAGAGGCAGCAAGGCACCAATAGCCAGGGGTGTTGCACCAAATTCTGGGCCCTGGGTACAAAGATTCACTGCGGGCCCCCCATGAATGGGAACGCATTATTATGGATTATTTTGTGCTTTAACCTTTGACAAATAGCAGATATACAAGCTCACAGGCAGCACGGCACCGAGTGTTGCGCTGCAAGCTTGTAGATCTGCTATTTTTGAAAAATTGTGGAAATTTGTGCAGGTATTTTTTACACAATTCTATAAATGTCTTCTAAATCCTTCTAAGTTTTTGCCAGACCCATGAAATGGGTAGGCCTACATAAGCAAATGTCGGTCTGTCCGGGTTTTCTATATAAAGGGTATATATGATGATGACATGATGATGACATGCCTACAAAAGGCATGATGTCATAAATGATGATGACAGACAGGGGGTCTGGCACAACCAGGTTGACCTGGTCTAGTTAACTTAGAAGGATCAAAATATTTAGTTCCAGGGACCCCCCAGAATTTGAGTTTCAAATGTTCGCTCAAAAAATACATATATTCAAAGATTTGCACATATTTTCACGACTTCAAAAATAGCAGATCTACAAGCTTGCAGCGCAGCACTCGGTGCTGCGCTGTGAGTTTGTATATCTACTATTTTCAATAGCTAAAGTATAAAATAATTAAGGCCCCTCCACCTTGGGCCCTAGTAACTCAGTCCCACTTTCATCCCCTTTGTGACTCCCCTGGAGGCAGCAAGGCAGCAATAGCACCCCTCCTTTTTCCTATACTCTTAGCGTTTCACGTCACCATTAACATTATAACTATAATTAACTCATTTAATCAACACAATTCTGGTTATGACTGTGGTTCAGAATGATTACTTTGAGTTGGGCGTGTGTGTAATTGCTTCGGCAGTCTTAATTTTCGTGTCCCAGAGGCGTGTGTGGCAGGCTGGCAGCAGTCAGAGGTTGTTACCAACCAGACAGGTTGGATGTAGTCAAGACAAGAGGCTGGATGATGGCGGGTCTTGATGTATGTGCGTGGTATGTGTGTATGCATGGGTGTTTGTGTGCATGTACTGTAGTGCTGGTCTGACCGTGTGATTGTACATGCATGTAGCCTAGTATGTCATGGCCACAGCCATGCCCCAGTAACTTCCCTTGAGTGTTCCCCTCTTCTCCTATATGTGTGTGTGCACGTGGGTGCGTGCGTACGCGTGTGTGCGTGCGTGTGTACGTACGTACGTACGTACGTACGTACGTGTGTGTGTGTTCTTGTCATGCCAATCACTCCCCTGCAACCAGCACACTTGCCTTCCATCAGCTCCTCAGCCTACACACCCGACATCCATCAGCATCTCACCTGTCCTAAATATAAACTGCCTCGCCCACTCATTGTCAGATTGTTGTTTCAGCTCTTGTTTTACCCCCCACCCCCCATTATAGGCCCAATGAACCCAATGAAGTGGGTAATTTCTTTAGGCAAGCTAGGCAAATTGCAGACAGGTCCTCTTTTATGGCGGTTTTGAAGGAGGGTAGGGGAGTCACACCTTTTGATGGCTGGTGGCATTCCACATCTTGGTGGCATAGTAGAATTAATTCATCCCCATGTTTGTGCCGAATCAGAGATTAGAGAAGTGCACCTTCTCTCAGAACATGCTCCATCCGCTGCCAGTATGAATAATGGTCCCACATTGCCCTTAACTTTGACTGGACTCCCAGCATCACTGAGGTAGCACAGTCACACTCACCACAGCAGACAGGTTCTCTGTGGCTGTGCTCTCCCCCAAACTCTCCACAGCCTCCTAGACGGCTGACCTCCTCGTTTCGATGTCTTTTGCCTTCACAAAAAGGGTGGTTCTCAACCTTTTCAGGCCGCGACCCCCAAAATAATCATATTTTAACTGGGGACCCCCCCCCCACCCTGACGAGCACTAAGAGTTGAGGCATTACATTTTAACACAGTCATTTCTGCCTCTAATATTTGACAATTTGACCAATATTTAATTTGTCATTTTAGAGGTATTAAAAAGTCCTCAAATTGTCACTTTAGAAATGTGCAGATACCCTCTATCTATACTATAATTTTGCAAATGTCTGTCTGTCTGTCTGACTGAGTGAGTGAGTGAGTGAGTGAGTGTCTGTCTGTCTCAGCGTTTCTCCTCGGTGGCTGGAGCAATTGATCTGAAATCGCATCACCATCAGCATATGAACACACCTGACATAACTGTGAAGCCCGTTTGTCACTTTCACAAATCGTATGCTGTATAATAGCATTTTTATGGTGTATCTATATCTATTTAGCCTACAGTACCTTTTGTGACCACACATGTTAAGGGAGGGGCGCTGTTGTTCAAGCACAATCACACACACACACACACACACACACACACACACACACACACACACACACACACGGGGGGGGGGGGGGGGGAGTGTGTGTGTGTGCAGGCGGGCAGGCGGGCGGGCGGGCGGGCGGGGGGGGGGGGGGGTTCTGGCCCTGTTACAGATGTTGTCCAAAATCATGCAGATCGGTACACAGTATCTCTGTAGCCGTTAAATGGAACGGGTATTTCTTACATTGATGCTCCTACATATTATCATGCAAGCACCAGTTAAAGTTACTTTCCATCCCTCATATACTGTATGCACAGTGCACATCCCATAACCCACACACTGCACATCATTTTGGAGCTCATATCTTTGAACGGGTAAGGGCTAGTAAACTTAAACTTTATGCTGGTTTCTTTACTGTTGAGTGAGAAAACAATGTTGCACATTAAGCTAATCATCTGGGGACCCCCCTGGGGGTTCCGACCCACAGGTTGAGAACCACTGATCTAGGGGATCATCTTCGATCGAGGACCCCAGTTCATCTCCCAAGCGGGGAAGGCATTCTGTCAAGCCCTCTGAGCCGAGGTGAGTCTTTGGTGAATCTTTGATAATGGTTCTTAATGCTTTTTTCCTCCCATTCCACACTGCATATACTGTAAGAGCTGATATTCTGCAGGAGTAGCTGTCTCTGCAGTCTGCACTAGTCTTGATATCAAAGGGTTAATGTATCATGATCCCAGAGGATTGAAGCTAATTTCAAATGGTGGATTATGTAAAAGGGACCCTTAGCCCAGGCTAATCCTTCTTTCCTGTTTCTGCCATACTGTTCTTTGATGGCAGCCTTAAGCATAATTTATATTTATTTTCATGGTACGACTGGGAAAAGCCAGTTATTTTCAGTAGTATAAATTAGGCTTTAGAGTGGAGTTGACATGGTGTCAGGTGAATGTTGCAACCAGATTGCTCCTGCGAGACACTGGAATAATTGTGGACAATTTCATTATCAGTTAGAGACTCTGTGACAAATCACTGGCCAAAAGAACAGAGTAGATTCCTTGTATAAGCAGTCTTTATATCCATTATATCCTTTATGATTCTGAAATCTTGGGCGTTTGCCACAGCATGTCTGACCATGAAACCATTCATGCTTACCCATGTCATAGCCCCTCATGCATGCTGACTCATGTTGGGCTAGCTAATGAGAGATTTCTGTGTCTGTTTGTGCGTGTGTGTGTGTGTGTGTGTGTGTGTGTGTGTGTGTGTGTGTCTGTGTGTGTGTGTGTGAAAAGGATTGCTAGTGTCTGAATGAATGTTCATTCGACCTCGCCCTAAATGGCGAGGTCACGCCATCTGTCTTGGCCATATATGGATTCTGTTAGTGTGGTTCACAATCCCTTTTATGCCTGTATATGGAGATCCCTAACAGAATCCCTTTTATGCACATATCCCTGCCCTGGGTGTCTGATATCACTGTGATGTCACCTGTTTATGGCCATATATGGAGATCCCTGCTCTGAGTATCTGACATCACTGTGATGTCACCTGTGATGCCACAGTGATGTGTCAGGGGAACCACATTGTCAGGCTTATCAACAAAAAAGACAGTTAAGAGTGGTTCCCCTGACATTACAGTGACATCAGAGCATGATGTACACTACAGTAAGAGTGACAAACCCATAGACCATGAAAAAGTGTACACGTCCAGGCGGCAATACGGACAAGCTGTGCCGTTTCTCACAGTAAACTGCGACCTGTCGCAATAACTCATAATGTGCCATATACATCTGAAGAAAGCCTTGACACTTGGCATGCAGTAATTGGGTATTACGATCAAAGTAAGAACATTATAATGGCGTGTAAAACAGAAAATCTAAAATTTGCCACAAAGTCAAGACAAGTCTTTGTCGTGGTCACATCTGTCCGTGTACGGAAATATTGATAACCCCTGATGTGCAACATGTGTGCATTTAGGATTATGTGTATGAAAGTGTGTGCAAGTGACAGCGAGATGAAAGAGAGCGAGAGCTATAGAGACAGAGAGAGTGAAGCTATTCCAAGGAGGGAGTCAGAGTACTGTTTATTGAATGCATCTGATGACTGTGTGTGTGTGTGTGTGTGTGTGTGTGTGTGTGTGTGTGTGCGTGTGTGCGTGTGCGTGCGTGCGTGCGTGTGCATGCGCGCTCGTGTGCGTGTTGAGCTTATTGTGGAGGGATTTCAAGTTTAATCGCCTGGCTGAGTCTGATAATGAGATAATCGGACAGAATCCGCTCCCTCCCCTTCCTTTCTCCTCTCTTCCTGGCGTTAGACCCCAAGTCTTTGGCTGAACATTCACACACCAGCCTCACCATTGGCTCCCTGCAACAGAAGTCTTGATTGGCTGATGATGCAAATGCTTTAGACTACTTGGTGGTAATCCAGGAGAATGATAACAGTTTTAAAGCTCAAATCTCTCTCTCACACACACACACACACACACACACACACACACACACACACACACACGCGCGCGCAACACACACACATACACACACACACACACACACACACACACACACACACACACACACACACACACACACACACACACACACACACACACACACACAATTATAGTCACAATTCAATTCTCTACACTCTGCCTACTTTAGATCTCCGATCTCTCCCATTTTCTCCCTCTCTGCTTCTCCCCCTCAAACTTATTTTCATATTCTGAATATAGAATTATCTCTTTACTTTCAGGGTTTCTCTCTTTCTTGCTCCCCAACTCTGTGTAAGTGTAGTGTAGTGTAGTGTGTGTGTGTGTTATGCATGCATGCGTGCATAACCCTTCCCTGTTGCTGCTGAGCTGTTGGCCTTTCCCCTCTTCTCCAGTTAACTGATGTCTGTGGGCGGATTACTCTGCTTCACTGATCCATAACTCATGGAATACTACTCATCTCTCTCTCTCTCTCTCTCTCTTCGTGTCTGATTCTGTCTCTCTCTAGCTTTCTCTTTTCTCTCTGTTTACTTCTTGGTGTTCCTCTTTCCTTTTCTTCTCTCTATATGTATGCATAATACTGTGCATTTATCTCATTCATTAATTCACTCACTCTCTCTCTCTCTCTCTCTCTCTCTGTCCAAGAGGTTTCCCTCTTTCTCTGTGATTCTCTGAGGGTGTGTATACTGTATAGCCGTCTCTCCCGCACAGCACATGTGTGTCTGTCCAGAGGAACCACTGCAGCACTGCGTATGCACGCGCAGATGTCCACACTGATGGGTTTATTGTGCCACAGTTTACCTCTCTCCTGCTTTGGAAGCAGTTTCACCCAGCAACAGACGTTAACACCGCTTTCCCTAACAGACTTCTTTTCTAAGCTAATTTTCATTTACGAGCTGTGGCCCTGTGCCAGGATTTATTGGATTTATATGCCTCGCTCTAGCGCCATTTGTCATTTTACTGTTCAATGCAGTATTTACGGAAACTTACCTAAAGTATATGGCAGCGGTGTGCCTACCTGAATGAGTATGCATGTGTGTGTTCATTAGAGTTTGACATCAACATGCCAACTGCTGCTGGTATACTGCGTGAACAGACAATAAGTGTGTGGACAATGTGAATCCTAACATGACGCATTAAAGCTAAGTTAACTGACCCTGGTTCCCCCAGAGCAGTGAAGACCACAGGGTATGTTTCTACATTTATATCCCAGCATGCAGCAAGCCTCTGGCTGGGTTCATGCCAAGGATTTCCTCAGCAGCCCTGCAAACACACAAGAACCAGAGAACTACTCTGCCCATCAGACCGCAAGGCGCAAACTGCAGCCTGGAGATCATTTGCTTGATTCCAATCCTACTGAAAGAGGAGATGGGGAGGGTAAATGGAGGAGGAGAGGGCAGAGAGAAGGCAGAACGCTTGACAGAAGGAGAGAGAAGGGGGCAAATAATGACCTCCTCATCAGCCGAAGCCCCCCATCCTTCTCGTCACTCCTGACAGGCCGCTCAAGACGTTTACGCTTCTGTCAGATCTGTAGCCGGGGTTCATAAGGTCTGCTATACCACCGCCATATGAGGAGGAGACGCCTTGGAGAGGGAGGGAGCTGTCAGTCACAGAGGTTTTAGCACATGGCAACAAAGAGTCCACCTATTAAGTGAGATCTGTGGAGGGGTAAAATGTGGACAATTTAGGGTCAATCTTTACCCCCTCAGAGTTAAACTAAAACTGAGGATTTTATATCAACCCCAGTGCTTTATTGCGACCGTAGGTTGCATATACTATAAAAACATCTAGAGCCTGCGTGTGCGTGCGTGCGTCACAGTGTGTGACACCTCATCTCAGCATATTTGGGAAAATATGGCCACATTTTGTCCAACTTAAACAACCAACCAGGTCTGTGCATTTTATTTATTTTTTGGTCAAAGTTGATCCCATCCCAAAGCGCCAGCACTCACCTAGCAGTCTTCTGTCACCCAGGTGGATGCCTGCACGCGCCCATGTGCGTACTGGTTAAACATACAGTATGTTTGCAAAACCACTTTCCTGGGCACTTGGGTGGTACAGGGGTTAAAGTTGTCCAGAATGCCCAACACAGCCGAGACTAGGGGTTCGAATCCTCTGCAGTGCCTCCAGTTGGGCCGTGCAGTCCAAACTGGTGGTGAGGGTGTTTGCAGTAGTGTAAAGTAACTAAGTACTAATGTTTTAAGGTACTTACAGGAGTATTTCTTATTTTCAGTACTTTTACTTCTACTCCACTACATCTCAGAGTAAGATGTACTAAGTAAGAAATGTGAGGCGAGGGCGTTTGTCACACAACTACTGAAAGTTGGTCCTGGCCGTCTGTTCAGTAGGGAGAAGAATAGAGTGTTATGTCACTCACATGTGCACACGCACATCTATCTATGCATACTGTACAAAGTGATATGTTATTTTCATTCTTTTTAAAGACAATTTAATGGAATGAACTGTCCTATGCCAGCCAGGTCTGTGATTATTCTGCAGGAAGAGGAAACTAAAGCAGTAATATTCATCTGTGGGACATGTAAGCATGAACGTTGGAGCTGCACTGTGATACTTTATCCATTGCCTTACTCTTGGAGAGTGTCCAAATGTAGCCAAATGCTACCCTACGGGTCCACTTGGTTATACATTAGTTCGGAATGCTTCCGGAGTTAAATTAACACTCTGTATTTCACTGTGTAGAAGATAGGCTGAGGGCGGGACTGCATTGAGAGTTGAGTTATGTGCACAGTTAATGTGAATCCAGCCATTGAGAGAAAGAGAGAGAGAGGGAGAGAGAGAGAGAGGGGAGAGGGGGGTAGGGTAGATAGAGCAACAGAGAGGGGGCATAGAGATAGAGAGAGTATCTGTAGGAGTATAATTAACTCTGTGGTCTGCCTCTCTGCAGGCCTGCGGCACAATGCTCCGAACTGCTGAATCAGTACACAGAGACGGAACAGAGGAGGGGATAGGAGGAGAGGGGTGCAGTGGGTGTGTGCTAGTGAGAGAGAGTGAGAGTTGGGAATGGGGCAAGAGAGGGAGAGAGGGAGGGCGGGAGAGAAAGAGAGAGAGATGGATCTTAACTGAAAAGTATATAGTGAAGGGGTGCATATAGGCTACTGTATTCCCTTGGCCCACGATGGGGATAGTCCTGCAGTTAGAACCTTATGGATGAGGTTGTAGGCTCAGTGGGAATGCTCAGCTGGGGGTGTCCCTCTCATGATAAATGAGGGAATGTTAATAGAAATACATTTTAAAGTAATATGGGAGCTCACACAGATAATTAAACATCTGCAGCACTTGCGAGCACTGCCATGCGAGTATAAATAGTATGCTTGTATTACGGTACATATAATATGTACTAGATTCACTATACCACATAAAACAGATAAGGAGGAGGTAGACCGGCCTGGCTGCATAACAGTTGACTTTTCAATGAGTGTTGGATATTTGCAGATCAAGGACAGGACTGGAGCTATGGCACCCAATGGCACAAATCACTAACATCAAGAGAACAGTGACATCTAGAGGCATTCCAATGATTGTGAAAGCTAGTGAAGTTTTACTGCAGAACTACTGGAGAGAGACAGTGATCCCCCATCAGCCCAGCCCCCCGACCTCTGGAATAGCAGCAAAATGCAAAGGGCAAGTCTCTCTCCATTACTGAACCAACCAAGCTCTGAATATGGTAGTAGCTAGACACATTTGATCATTTATGTATGAATACCCTGTAGGTCAATATCTAGTTTGTTTTTAAATAATTCATTAGGTTTGGTAGGGGTTTCCCCACCCAACTTGAGTAGCTCTACAGTAACACTATCTGTTGCAGCCTAGGCAGAAGAAGGTCATATATGATGGGTCAGCAGGTTGAACTGTGGGTCGCTGAACCAGTGTAAAAAGACCTTAGTCACAGTTGAGGCCTGGTCTCTCTTGTCACCGTGCTGGGAGGCAGAGCGAGTGTCACATGTATAATGCATCACTTTGGGTGTCGGGTAAGCAGCAGACAGATGGAGAACAATAGAACTAAAGGCTATATACTGGTGAGGGGGACAGAGGCAGATGGATAGTTATGTGTCTAGCTTGAGGTATGTTGTCTGCTAAAAAAAATTTTTTTTTAACCTCAGGAATTTATCTGATTTTCTTTAGTTTTTCAAAACAAATACTTCAGTTTTAATTCTTGAAGATATTTTGTTTAGACACTAAAGCATTTACCACTTTGTCATGTTGCCATTCCTTTCTAGACGCTTATAGGGATTGAAGACACCAAGTGATGAAACATTTAAGGTATAATCTTGTCACATTCTTCTTGAAAATTAAGTTGACAAACTAAGTCCATGAGTAAAGACCACCCTCTACTCCCAGACACTGCCATCTGGTTCAGTGGCACATGCTTTTATAATTACCATGCCCACTTCATGACCCAAGCAGCTGGCCACCTTCAGAGGTACAACCAGGTCACCTACTGGGGGATACTGGACCACGAGTTGTATCCTCACTGCCTGAACAATAGCTGTACAATGCCCAAATCAAAGTCCCATCCACCATCATAAGTCTTCCCATACCAGATTCCCATCAGCTACACCTTACCCCCCCTTCATCCCCAGACAAGCGCCCTCATTTCTAATCCTGACCCCTCATTGGTTAACGGGAGAGTATTTTTTGCAGGTCTTTAAGTCCGAGTGTATCAATAATGCACCTCGCTGTTCGGACCAGTTTAACATTCACCAGCGTCGGAAGGTTAGCATTTCACCACGTTAGCATTCACCAGCGTCGGCAGGTTAGCATTCACCAGCGTTAGTTTTACTGAGGTTAGGGTTAGGGTTAAGGTTAGGTTTAGGTGTATCTCCTTCCCCCAGACTTTCGTCACCTCCGTGCAACCAATCACAAGCTTCGGTCTGCCTTAATCGAGGTGCATCTTTGATACACTCGGATTGAACGACCTGCAAAAAACACTCTCCCATTAATTAACACCCTCCTGGCAAACTTCCTGGTTCATGTTTTGCCCCTTCAACCAACCTCCTTCTTCTGTATACTTGTTTTTAATAACTTTTATATTTCCTTATATTATTAGCCCTATAATCCCCCCGTTCCTAGCATACCCAGGCCGCTAACAAACCTACACCTACTGCTAGGATCACCCTGAAGTCTTTGCATTGGTTCTGCAATTCAGTTCTGTTCTGAATAGTTTCCACTCCGTTTTAGGCCCTACAGTGAATCTAAATGTCCCAAGGGGTATTAGTATCATCTGGCTACGTGAGATGATAGCCCCGTCCTAGCCTGAGATCACTAGTACCATTTTCGGGTTTCTGATCCGGTCGGGAGCAGAAACAGCCTACGTCATGTTGTAATCATAGATGGACTACACTTTGGCCGGAAAGCTCAAACCGGAAACGGTTTTAAACCAAAATAATGCGCGCAAGCAGGGCATAATTTTAGGGCCTATGACTACACAATAAAACCCTTTTTCCGGCATAGTTTGTAATAGTTCGTTTGGTATATATTTTAGTCCAACTCGTAGCGACTGGCAAGACCTACACTATTCGAGCATTTAAATGGGGATTGGGGAAACAAACAGTGGGGACCAAAACAAAGCGACGTCGCTTCTTCCTTTTCCCAATTTTATTTCCGATTTAGGCCACGCTATTAATGGATTACATTGCCGGTTTAAAACTAGTCTCACATAGCCAGACAACTATTCCATAATCTCCAAATGCTATATAGATGACGAGAGCATTTGTAAATTGTGGGAGTCGACAGTCTGGCCACACAAGTCTAGTTTAAAACGAATACCAGGCTTTCCTCTGAGGTGGAAAGTCTGGTGATGCCAACTTCTTTTTGAATGTGTTGCAGGCCTAAATGGTCAGAATTGATGTATATTTACAAGTTGATGAGACAAAACATTAAGGACTCTATTTTCGTCCATGCCTTACCCCTTATCCGTAAACCTATTTGCCATTTTTTTATATTTAGATTTTCTTTTTTTAAATATATTTCAAATAGCTGATCTTCAAGCTCACAACATGTCGATGTAGATTGGCTATTTGAAGTATTTTAAAAGAGATGTTTAGGGATAAGGGCCTAAGGCATACATGGGCAACTGGCAGCCCGGGGGCCACATGCGGCCCCCACCTTCACTTAATGCAGCCCACAGTTTAATACCGGAATACTGATATATTACTGATTTCAGCTGTTACAATTCCAAACATGACCTGCTTTAATTCCGTCAGTCAATATTAGTTATTAGTTATTACTAAATGCATTTGAAATTAGATAAAAATGTTACATTTCAGGATTCCAATTCAAAAATAACAAAAAATAATTCAGGATTCCAATTCAAGCTGCGATGCGTTTTGAGCTTGTAGATCGGCTATTTTTGCTTTTTTTGTATGAGATACTACTAGAATGACAAAGTAGGACTTAGCAATATGCAATGTGGCCCTCTGGAGTGATGGTGGAAATATAGTGGCCCTCGCCATCATCAAAGTTGCCCACCCCTGGCCTAAGGGGTAAGGCATGGACACAAATATAGCTGGAAATATCTTGTGTTCATACTGTCTGTAATGAAATACAAGTCAAAGAATATACCACAGCTTTATTTATTTTCATTTTCCGTCCTGTCCCAACTTTTCCAGTGTTGGGTTTGTGCATATATTTATAGGTAACCTATCTATACACTTGGGTCTAGATTCATTTATAACAGCAGGAAAGTGTTTTCACTTTTCAATTACCACACAGAGAAGAGCCAGCAAGAGGACATTAGCTTCTAGGGTTTGTGGCTCTGTCTGTAACTCAGTACACTACAGGGACAGCCTTGCTCGGGTTGGCTTTTAGCAAGAATTTAATGACTAGCTTGAATAATGAGAAGAGATGACTGCTGCTAAGCTCTCCACAGATAAGATTCATATAATTTGTTTTAATTTCAAACAGAGATTTCAATATTAAGAACTGAAGTAAACCTCTCCCAGCCAATAAATTAAACAAATCATGAAGTGAATTTGATTCTATGCTTGGCACAGAATAAACACATACCGGTAGATCTTACCTATACCAAAATATATTACTATTTATTTATCTTACAACACTACACATCAAAAGAGAGACCAACTTTCTATGGTTTAGTAAATAAGATAAGGCATTTTAAAGAACCACAGCAAACAATTTTAAGGCATAATGTCACCAACAACACAAAACACTCACTGAATGTCTCACTGTGAGTCTACATCAATATTGGCTTTTCAAATGTACAGCTATATGATGACAAGATCACTCTCCAACTTTAAGCATTCATATGTACCTCGTGAGTCCGGTTTCAGGTGGTCGCTGTGTACGTATAAGAGATCCGCAGCCCAGCCCAGAGGACCTGTACTCCCATGGGAGTTTTTCCATGGACATCCAGGCAGTATAACTATTCACAAACGCAAAGAACAGACTTGTGTTCTAGGAAGCTAGCTGCCAGTCAACTTGGGAGTATGTATTATTCTAATTATATGTATCAGTAGTCATGTTATATATTTGGAAAAGTTTACATCATTGGTTTTCAACCTTTTTCATGTCAAGGACCATTATTTATTCGGCATTTGAGCCATGGACCACCATTTGATGAGACCCAAAACAAAAATAATATCTTGTTATCGTTGGGTAAGATTTTGTCCACAATTCCATGCTGTATTGATGTGGTACCATAGGAGAGATAACAGGCAAATGTTGACTACAAAATTATAATAACAACTCTTCTACATACTCTAATTGTGTAGACTTCTCGTAAAATGAGTAATGCAGATGTTTAACAATAATGGACCAGTAAGGGTCCATTATTACGCTCTCAAGAGTTAAAGATCTATAAGGGTCCATTTGGTTACCAACTCTCCATCATTTAGCTGGGGACCACCTGGAATCAATCCCTTCAAGGACCACAGGTGGTCCCCGGACCACTGGTTTAGATAGTAGTGGTGTGTGTAGAAGAGCATGGTCGTAGCTACCATTGAGGACACCAAGATCATGTCCTCTGTATTTTTTTCCTGGGGATTTGGCTGTCCTGAGGTGCAGTTCCTATTTAGAAATCCTGGTTGCAGCTCTGGTGTAGAGAGGGAGAGAGACAGCAAACTGAGGGCAGAGAGGAGACATACAAGGCATGATGTTGGGAGTCACATTCAGCCTGGGGTCCTTGTGACTCATTCAGTCAGTGCACTAACTGGCTGTGCCACCAGGCAACTTTTCCAAATACATAACATGATAAATGGACGAATCGATGGCGATGGCGCCATGTTAGTTTGTGTGTGTTTATCTGCCGATCGATTGATAGATATCACATAATTAACGATATAACTAGTTTATAATTAGTGTGGTTTGACTATAAGCAAACTATTGTTCTTGTCCATCTTTATTTCATCTAGTCTAGAGAGTAAGCTTTTCTGTAACAAAACTCCAAGTCCATTGAGTTCAATGGACTTTTCTGTCCCCTTTCTGATTGGACAATATAATGTCCAATCATGGTCAGTCAGGATTGGTCAAGCTTCACGTGACATCACAATGTATAGGCAACCACACTTGTAATTTCCCAAAATTGCATCCTTCTAGTTATAATTATATTCTCTATGCTATACAATCATAACAGCAATTTATTTCTGGATTGTTGCTGTTGTTTATATATACCTATGTATTACTGTTACTTATGCCTGTATATTTTCCTACTACCCCTCTGTATTTATATTGTGCATTTATTTTAGACTGTGTATTGTTATACTGTCCTGCATATACTGTACCATTTTGAGATGAAAAGATATTAGTTAAAAATGCACTGATTTGTCAGATCGGTTTGCTAGCAGCTGGCTGACGAGACCATCGATTTCATCCTATGTGTCCGTAGAGTCTCCATTACGTCCATTGTCAGTTTCCATCACCCATGTCCATTCACCAAGAGCTGTTGTTCACAGAGGGTGTCTAGTACTAGTTGACTATCTTTCCCTTGTAGGAAGCCCCAGGACCTGAGGAGAGCGGATCGCTGTGGAGGAGGAGTGGCAAAGTAGTCCATCTGTTTCTGGGAGTATGTCCGGGTTGGGGGAACAATGTTTCTGTACGCCCAGTCCTAAAGAAAGAAAATTACACAGTAGTTTAAGTTACATGTTGATTCTGCCAAATCATTTACAGTCAGGTACTCAAAATAATTGTGGTTGTACACTGCTTAGGTGTAGTAGTAACCAGTGTTGCAGTGCTGATTCAATGTTTGGGGGGTTGCTCTTCTAGAGACGTCCCGCGAAGGTCGTTCAACACCTACTATACAGGTCTATTGATATGGATATAGGCTCGTTTCTTTGTTAAAACACCCTGTTGCGAGACCTCAGCTCAGAAAAGGTATGGGTCGTCGGGGGCGCGCGACCCAAGACCACGGCAACTCTGGTAGTAACCGATGGAACAATCACAGTTTTCCCCATTGAAACGTTTTTCCAACATTTCATAATTTGTGGCATGTAGACCTAATATGTGACAATATATACAGATCAATCTAAAATATTTGAATATTGTGTAAAAAAGCAGCAGATGCCATAACACCCCAAATCATGTGGACACACTGGACTTCAACTAACTCTGACTTCAGAAGGTTGGCATTTCTGTGTTATAAATCCGGTTTTGAGTGGTCTCGACTCTCGAGCA
The DNA here is from genome assembly GCF_963921795.1 of Nannobrachium achirus. Classification (NCBI taxonomy): domain Eukaryota; kingdom Metazoa; phylum Chordata; class Actinopteri; order Myctophiformes; family Myctophidae; genus Nannobrachium; species Nannobrachium achirus. Next base: position 50,020,507 of record NC_137810.1, read on the forward strand.
ATATTGTCATATTGAGATTTGTATTTTAGATTTTCATGAAATGTATGCCATAAAAATCTAAATTAAAACAAATTATTTCACTGCATGCGCAATGTATCTAGATATATGAAAGTAAATTGTAAATTGCGGAAAATAATTAACTTTTCAAATTCTTTGAGATTGATCTGTAATCTATACACCATGGTAGCTATGCAGGCCTGTCAGCCCACTACCCTTGGAATCTTATACAACTTTCGCCCCAGTACCAGTACCTGCCAGCGGAGGTTAAAGTCCTCTAGCAGCTGTATCCTGGCTTCTCTGGAAGGCACACAGTCAGGAGGAGGAGGCTGTACTACTAGTTCAGAGCCCAACGCCACACCTCCAAACACCAGCAGAGATCTGATGGCAAACCAGCCACCGAATTTAGGATGCACACACACGCCAAACATCTTCTGTGGAAGGGAGACAAAGTTGCAAAGCACCTGTATAAGATCCATTGACCCAGAGCCACCTATATACAGCACAGTACACTTCAGGACAGAGAAAGAAACTCTGCATGGGGCATCTCACTGAGCAGCTCTTCTTACCTTCTTCCCCCATGGGTGGTCAGTCACGTCAGTCTGTTGGTAGTAGAAGGCAGCTCCAGACACATGGGCAGCAGTCTGGGCCAAGAACTTAGGTTTTCTACTGGGCAGCATCTCATAGTCATAACTCACATCCACCTTCTGATCTGGAAAACACTACAAATGAGGAAAAGGTTAAACACATTACTCACTATCTATGTCAAAGTAAGTATGCATGTATACACACTCACACGTACTGTATGCACACACGCACGCACGCACGCACGCACGCACGCACGCACGCACGCACACACACACACACACACACACACACACACACACACACACACACACACACACACACACACACACACACACACACACACACACACACACACACACACACACACACACACACGCACACACACTTACACATTACCTGCAAGACAGCAGAGTTGATGTAGTGTTTGACACATTGGTCTATGGGGTCAGACACACCCTGGCAACCGACGCTTTCCATGAAGGGCAGGAAGGCTTGCTCAAACATGTCAGGAGTGCTGAGCACCACCACAGCAAGAGTGTCATCTGAGTAGGGAAGATGGAGAGACGGGGGCAGGACTGAGTTGTACCAGCCGATCTGTGGCAAACAGGCAAAAGATTAAGTGAGATGCAGGAATGGTTCGATTAATTCGTTTTACACTTGTGTAAATACTATTTTAATTGTTTAATAAATTGAGTCATGACATTTATGTATCTAAGGCAGTCTCGGACAACATCTCCAAATTCTACCTCCCCCTGACCTTTCTACTGTAAATACAATTTATTTTGTATTTTGTTGTTTTTGATGATATTGAGTAAAAAAAGGAATCCAATTGAAACAAGCCCAAAAGCTTTCTTGTGGTGTTCATCCTTTTAGTTAACCTTGTACCAGTGAACTGTACTGTCATGTACCCTTTCCTATGCAAACGTCTAATAAAGTCTTCAATCAATCAATCAATCAATCAATCAATCAGACCTAGATATGAAAACCACTGCCCTAAAGCAACGGATGTTATCCGTTGCACTGTTCCCTTGTGTTCTGTTCCATGTTGAATAAAGATGTGCTTTACTTCATGGTTCTCAGGCACTCTAGCTGTGGCCGTGGTTAAGCGGGTCTAAATTAATTGACCCATACAAGTCTGTAACTCTGACAGTGTTCAAATTACACAGTATTCCACAGCGTGGCGCTGTTGTAGCAGGTGAAGGACGGCATTTACACCATGCATTGCACTCAATGGAAACTAGGAAATTGTAATATTTGAGCACAGGCGGGATTAAAACACATATTTATTGAACAATACGGAATACAAAGGGCCCGATGTGACGGTTAACATCTGTTAACATCTTTATTTCTGTACATGCATCATGCATGGACTGATATTTGGGGGAGTGGTCCAAGACTGACACACATACACGTGTCAGAATCGATCAAAACAATGTTAGTCTCTAGCCCTGAAACAGGGCTATGGCCCAATTAAGGCCAGGGCCAAGGCTAGTGTAGTTAAAAAGTGTACAACCGTACCTTAAGAGGATACGCTTCAAATCCAAGCTTTGATAGAGAGTCTTTTAACGACCCCATCGCACTTTCCACATTGCCAGAGACAGGAGTAACTGGATTGCCACCGGACGACGCCATTGCTGAACGTCAACACATGAACACAACACAGCGTTGGATTGTGGGGAATGGAGTCTTGTACGGCATTGGCGCATGAATTTTCTTCAGTCATTTCTGTAATTGTTTCTAAACCCACTCACTGCGTTAACGTATAAGTTATAACTGAGGATACTACGACTATATAATAATATCTTAGATATTATATTATCTTACCTTATTATTATCTTCCCCACCACCACTGCACGTGACCAGACCAAAGTGACCAGCACACCATAAACTACATTACCCAAAACTCCCAGCACACCGGCGTCTCACGTAATTACGTTGTTACGTGCTCCTGGGTTTAAAAGTAGATCGCAGCACGGTGAGTAGAGTATGTTATTATTATTTTTATTATTTACTTACCCTGGATTTTCCCCCCATGCATTTAAATACAAACATTTACTACATTAGTACCCGAGTCACCATTCTGTTTTCGTATTATTAAAAAACCTTGTGATTCGATCCCTGATAGTCTTCTAGCCTTATGTGCAGAGCAGATTGCAGATTATTAAAGAAACAGACCATGCATGTTAGCTCACTAGCTATTTTGAAATCAGTGTGTTTAATGCAAGTACAGATCTTAGGTAACGTACGGTACGGTACAGTAGAATGGAGGGGGAGAAAGAAGGGGGATTTTATAATTTGAGGGAAGAAGTAGCAGAATGGCACATAGCCTACGGTGGTGGGAAAAGTACTCACATTGTCAAAGTATAAATACTGCAATATAGAAATCTACAAAGTAACTATAACTAAAGTTTTCAACTAATTGTAATTCTGTAAAAGTACAGTATTTGCCTCTGAGATATAGTGGAGTAGAAGTAAAAGTAGGCTATAGAAAATCAAGTAAAGTAAAAAAAATAATACCTAGAAATTGTACTATACAGTAAGTACATGTACTTAGTTACTTTACACTTTACAGCACTGAATGGCACATACATACATGTAATTCAAGTATGTCATTAATTAATGTAATATATCAGAGCCAGGGAAGAAGTTATATATATGATGATATATGATAACATAAAACACCTTTGTGGTTGTAGTGACTTAGCTTTATAATGGTTAGATTAGGAGTGACATTGGGTAGGTACTGTAGATGTCTTATTGGGAGTCTGGAGCGGCCATGGGGGACCGCAAGGTAATATCAGTGGGTTTGATCCTCCTGGCAAAGCTTCAAGTGTCCTTGACTACCAGACTGCCTGAGCAAGACACTTTTGTTCAGTGCCCACTGCTCTGCTCCTCATAGCATCATGGGTTAGATTGATTGACTAATTTCCACTTCCCTTCCACTTTTTTCATTCCGCCGATGATGAGTGATAGTAAATAAAGCAGCAGGCAGACTTGTTAAAATTTAATCTGTAAAAGTAGTGTCAAAGATCTCAGCTGGTTTGTTTCTTCACCTGGCGGCAGGCGCAAAAGCCCCTCTCGAGTTACTGTATCAGTTTTCCAATGATTCCTAATGCAAGGTCGAAGCTAGAGGCAGCACAGTATGATGCTGTTATAAAGTACAGAGCAAGGCAAAGGTCAAAAGTTGGGCCCACTTAACAGATCACTCCGCTCTACATGTCTTTTATTATTCAGCTCTAGAATGAACTGGGACACTCAGCTGAGCGCTTTCCTGTCATCAACAGATGGCAGTGTGGCCAAAATGAAGGTGAGTTTGGAATACTTGTCTGATCATGTGCTATAATGGAGCAGTTGTTCTCAACCCTTTCAGGCCGTGACCGCCCAAAATAATCATATGCCCCCCCCCCCCCCCACGCTGACAAGCACTTTGTAGGAGTTGAGGCATTACATTTAGTTTGACTCGGTTCCACAGATAAATATTGTGAAATTAGCCGTTCTACAAGCTCACTTGCGTTGCAAGGTGTTGTGAGCTTGTAGATCGGCTATTTTCACAATCTTTGCACCTTTTTTATATCATTTGACAATTTGACCTACAGTATCTTTGACTAGTTTTTATAGTATAGTCCTTAGACTGTCACTCTTCTGTCATCTGGGGACCCCCACCAAAAAATCCTGTGGAGACCCACCTGGGGGTCCCGACCCATAGTTTGAGAACGGGGAATTCTTGCTATTTCTACGTGTCATTAGTTCGACTAAGGGTTAGGGTTAGGCATAGTTTTACTGAGGTTTGGGTTAGGTTTAGGCATAGTGGTTGTTAACATTCACCAGGTTAGTATTCACCAGCGTCGGCAGGTTTGCAATTCACCAGGTTAACATTCACCCGCGTCGATCAAATGGAACGTCGAACTAATTTTATGTCTTAATATCGACACGCTCCCGTTGAGAACCACTGCTATGGAGTGCCAAAAAGCATGAAAATGTTGTCAGGGGACAATTGACACCTTGGGGTGAGTGATGCCTTGGACATATTGGATAAAGTTATGTGGACCGTGTAGATTCAACATTAAAAACGGCATTAGATAGACATTACAAACATTTGAAAACAAGTTAAAACAGTTTACAAAGGGGCACGGTGGTGCAGTGGTTAGCACTTCGCCTCACAGTTGGAAGGTCCTGGGTTTGATTCCCGCCGGGGGAAGCTGTGGGCGCTGGGGGCGTGTTCCTCCACCCGCGTCATCAGCACCCACACCCTAGGTGGGGTTGGCGATAGGGCCTTTCTGTGGTGAGTTTGCATGTTCTCCCTGTGTCTCCTTGGGCATAGGCCCTCACACAAAAACATGCAGTAGTCCTGGTTTCTATACTACTAGCCAGCCGCGTGCTCCCCAATGTCCCCTGGCGCGGCAGGGGGAGAGCGGAAACCAGGACTACAGGTTAGGTAGTCACCGGGTGAGAAAAATGGGTTGCAAAAATCGTGGGATAAAAAAAACATTAAAAAAATAAAATAAAAAATAAAAACAGTTTACAAAAGGCATGCATGCTGTCAGAAGCAGGCTAGAGCCAGAAGAGTGGTATAGTATGCCAGGACTGTAAGCAGTCATCACACTTGATCTCTCAGTAGATGGCACTATAACATCACTAAACCTCAACATGGAAAAGTTAGTGTTAGTGTCTCAGAAATGACTCTTCCATTGAAATGGCCTTTTGACAGGAAGCTAACATGCCGCCCTAGTGTAGCTGTAAGAGCATGCACCTTTCATGCGGAAGGTTGTGTGTTCGAACTTTGACCGGTTTCGGCGTCAGCAGCGCTGTTGCGGTCGCAACGAGTTCCTGACGCCAAATTAACCCATTTAGGCCTAGAATTATTGAATGCTTTAACCAGTGAAAAATAGCAGATATACAAGCTCACAGCGCGGCACCGAGTGCCGCGCTGCGAGCTTGTAGATCTGCTATTTTTGAAAAAGTCGTGAAAATGTGTGCAAATCTTTGAATATATGTACTTTCAAAGCGAACGTTTGTAAATCAAATCTTGCTTCTGGGTGGTCCCTGGAACTAAATATTTTGAGATAGTGGTCCGTGGCCAAATAAATATAATTTTGGGGGTCCTTCACATGAAAAGGTTTGAGAACCACTGACATAGTAGTCTCTCAAGAACAGACTAACTGAGCTCCAGTTATGTGAAAAGGACCTTTTCTTTGACTGGCCAGATTGCTGACATAGAAACATAGGTTTTTCAAAAAATCTTAGAAGGATTCAAAAGACACTTATAGAAACAAAATTCTAATTTTCACGATTTTTCAAAAATAGCAGATCTACAAGCTCGCAGCGCGGCACTCGGTGCCGCACTGTGAGCTTGTAAATCTGCTATTTTTCAATAGTTAAATCATAAAATAATGATACAATAATGTGTATCCGTTCTAAAAAAGGGTTTCAGATGATCAGATCTGAGCCAAGGCTCCTGCAGGAGGCGTGTCTGAAACCTTTACTGGACAGGAGTCCCCGGACGTAAAAACAGTTGATGACACAATACAAAGCTAAAGTTCAGAAATCCCCGGCCTTTCAGTCGGGTTTTTATTTATTTTTTTATCTTCCCACAGGAGAGACTGACCTCAACAGGGAAACTTTCCAGAGGAAGAGAAGGTGGGCATATGAGAATATTTGAGGTTTCTGAGAAATGGGAAGTTACGTATCTGTGTCACTGTTTCCCAAACAGTGGCTCCATGTTTGGGCCGCAAGTAAATATTCCCTCATTTAAAAATGTATATTTCAAAAGATTAAAAAAAATAACCAAAAAAGAAATCTATTCCAACATTTTCCAAGTATTAAATAAATTAAATATTAAAAATCTAATATTTTCCATAAAACGTAAATAGCACATCTACAAGCGGCATGCGTTGTGAGCTTATAGATCTGCTATTTTCACTAGTTTGGGTCCTGGGTGAACGTCTAATCTCTCTTTTGGGTCTTGAGCTAAAACGCTTGGGAACTAGATGCCTAGAGACCCTAGCCTAGTTATTAGATAAGCATGGCAGTGAAGTCCTTTACCTCTGCCTGGCTAAAGCCTTTATGCTCATCATCCTTCAACCCGCCTCCTCTTGCTCATTAGATCTGTTCCCCGTGCGGGAGGCGGTTGCTGGTTCCAGTCTGGACCCTGCTCCCCTTCCTCTCCCCCCACGGGCCCAACAGCCTTCCTCATCTCTCGGCCCCGGTGTGCACTGGACAGACCTAACTGCTGTCCAGTCACAGGTCCAGATTCAGAGTCAGGTGTGTGTGTGTGTGTGTGTGTGTGTGTGTGTGTGTGTGTGTGTGTGTGTGTGTGTGTGTGTGTGTGTGTGTGTGTGTGTGTGTGTGTGTGTGTGTGTGTGTGTGTGTGTGTGTGTGTGTGTGTGTGTGTGTGTGTGTGTGTGTGTGTGTGTTCATATCATTCATTCTACTGATTTAGGCCTAGAATTATTGAATGCTTTAACTATTGAAAAATAGCAGATATACAAGCTCACAGCGCGGCACCGAGTGCCGCGCTGCGAGCTTGTAGATCTGCTATTTTTGAAAAAGTCGTGATAATGTGTGCAAATCTTTGAATATATGTATTTTCAAAGCAAACGTTTGTAACTCAAATTTTGGTGGTCCCTGGAACTAGATATTTTGAGATGGGAGTCTGTGGCCAAATACATATAAATTTGGGGGTCCTTCACATGAAAAGGTTTGAGAACCACTGACATAGTTGTCTCTCAAGAACAGACTAACTGAGCTCCAGTTAAGTGAAAAGGACCTTTTCTTTGACGATGGCTGGCCAGATTGCTGACATAGATACACAGATTTTTCAAAAAAATCTTAGAAGGATTCAAAAGACACTTAAAGAATCGGGTAAAAATTCGAATTTTCACCACTTTTCCAAAATAGCAGATCTACAAGCTCGCAGCGCGGCACTCGGTGCCGCGCTGTGAGCTTGTATATCTGCTATTTTTCAATAGTTAAAGCATAAAATAATGATACCCATTAATGTGTACCCGTTCTAGATGTCAAAGACAGAATTTCAAACCTTCCTCTCCCTATGTCTATGTCCTTATCTAAGGTGATTGAGTCCCTTACCCAGAAACTCCATGACATTGACATTGAAAGACAGTCACAGCAACGTCTCATCCAGATACTACAAGGTAACTTTCCCTGCAGGCGACCAGGCTTTTGGCACCTGATCCTGGTAACATACTGTAACTTGGCAACGCACCCCTTTTGTGACGCACGCGGACCTCCGTGCTACTTTCTTCCGTGGTGGAAAGTAGTAACCGTTTATTTTTTTTAATTTATTTTTTATTTTTTTTGCCTAAATACTTCCTAACTTAACATTAGGGTCTGTTCTTACCAAGTGGTCCGAGTGGTCCACCTCGCTGAGGGTGACAAACCTAACCTTAATCCCAATAAAATCATTTGCGATCCATTTTACATAAGATAAATAAGCCACCGGGATTGGATTCGGTTCCCAGGGCACTTGGATTGGAAGTCTAATGCTTAACACTGCACGCTATGAGGGAATCTGATATCGCAGGGGTTTTGGGAGTTATTTAAGGTGGTCCGCTCATGTGAGAGAGTCACGTGCGTCATAGAAGGGGGTGTCGACACACGTTACTACGATCCGGTGCTAAAAGCCTGTTTGCGCCCTGCGGTGGTGGTTGGTTATTATCTCGGTCATTACTAGGTGACAGTGTCCTCTCTTTAACACCTGACACCTTGCTCCTATGAACATGATGAAAGGAATCGTTGTTCATCAATTTTATCACCGAGTCATCAGATTCCACCTGGCTGGTTCAAAGTTCCAAGTACAACCCATTTAATAACATGAATCACACTGATTGCAGTATTGACACAAGACAACAGTATTGTCTTGTTTTATTTTTAAATCCATTATAGTATAAATCGAAGGCAAATGGTAATGATTTAAAAAAAAAAAGTATTAACCAGTTAAACACTCTATATGTACTTTGTTAAATGGACCTGAGTTAGCACTGCCACTGTAGGTGCACTCTTTTCCCCTTCTACACCAAAACTCTTCACCTAAAATAGCTGATATACAAATGCATTGTGTTCCGAGTTGTGCCTTGTGAGATTGTAGATCTGCTGTTTTCAGCCAATGTTCCTCCTCGAGAATAGGGATGCTAGGGCTGAATAATAAACTAAATGTCTCTGTCGGATGGAAACCTCAAAACCTTTCAGGATTCAAATTCAAAAACAGCAAAATTAGAAGATCGACAAGCTCAAAACACATCGCTTCGTGCCACGTTTTGAGCTTGCAGATCTGCTACTTTTGATACTTTGGTGTGACGCTGTAGTAAGATCAAGAAGGGCGTTAATTTACAAAAAGAAAAAAAGAAATAATAATGAATATGGAGATAGGAGGTTTCTGCCTGACAGCGACGATATCAAACCCAGCCACAAAGTTAAAGCTATACTGTGTAAGATGCTCAACTAGTGCTCAGTAGCCCTATAGCAAACCGCGGCCGCGTCCGTGTCTTTCGGCCGTTTTTCACCCCCGCGTCTGCCTCCACCTCGCCGAGATCTATCTTTAGAGGGGTCCCTGGTTCCTGTGCGTTCAGGCATTCCGGAGAAACGGACTACTTCACCCTGCCTGGTAGGCGAGATTACCTTTTGAGTATAGAGACACACGGGCGACTACAAATATGGCCGCCATAGCGACCCCACTTCAAGATGCGCTGTGATTGGCCGGCAGTGTATAACCCTCGCTGTGATTGGCCGGTAGTGTGATGACGCAATTTTTCCGCGAAAACCGGTCCCCGGTAGGGATCATAGAAAACATATAAAGAGAAGGCTTTAGAAGCTGAAAATAACGGAGTGGGGGTTCTAAAACTTTAGCGATTTAACAGTTAGGACAATTTTAAGATTTGTTTTATAAAAAAAGTTACATGGTATAACTTTAAGTAAAGGAAGAAGAGTTGTTCTGTCATGGCAATTTCCTGCCCCCTGCCCAGAGGAGGTTCACAGACTACGTGAGGAGTCAAAGGAGAGGCAGAGGGAAGAGGAGAGGAGCCGACAGTGTCCGGAAGCAGAGCGACAGATGGAGCGATGGAGGCAAGAGGTTGGACGTGAGCTGAGCAGCCTCCGGGGACAAATCAGCAGGGCCACATCGCTAGGCAACCCGGAGGAGAGGTGAGTCGGGTGGCGGAGCTGTGACGAGTGTTGACGATGGTTTCAGTTTAATACATTTTATGTATACCAGGCCAGCCAATATTACAGTTAAGATTTTGAAGAAGTTTAATGATAATAGCAAGATCAGTTCTCCCTTTCTTTCTAAGCAAACAATGTAGAAAGAAACATTATGCCAAGAGTCCATAATCAAGCTGCCAATGTTAATTATCTTTCCACTATGGTGGTCAAGTTGGCAAGACACCTGAGTGAGCTGTATTTATATACACACACGTGACTTGTATTATTCAACAACTAATTACACAGCATTGACCTTTTGTTTCTGACACTGTGGGTGATGCTATCACTGAAGGGCCAACTCCACCGCCAGTCCGCCACCAGCACATCTTTCCGCACTGCAACATAACTATATTTCTACAATGTTCTTACTGTATTACTGTAAACACCATCTGGTAGAGCTGTGCCCCATCAGGAAAGACACCTCTGGTCCCGACTCCAAACGAGATATCTCTAAATAGAATGGGTGATGGGTTGCTATGAAACTGAGCTTATTAATACACTCCGGGATGCTAAACCCTATTTATGTTGGTGACCTCGTGGCTCTTCTTCAGCTATGTTTGCCTATTTCTACCGAATGTTTGCCTATTATGACATGTCCAGAATACTAGGTAGGGACGTATAGGGTTCATGTGGTTATGGAGCAGCACAAGCTTCTATGGTCTGCTACTCTTAGACTTGTTTCATAATGTATTTGCTTTTCCCAGTTTCAGTTCAAAGCTCCGCAGAGAGGAGTTGGAGCAGCTACGACGAGAGGTGGACCAGCTTAAAACTCGGCTAAGTGCGTCACCAACACACACAGATATTGATTCTACAGGACTGTACATGTCCTACGTGTCCTAATGCCAACACTGGGCTGTATAGCAAGGGCAAGCTCAGTCCTGCTCATGACATTGATATTGAACATGTACCGTACACTGTAAGCAACTGTAAATCACTCGGTTAAGAATTTTCCTCTGCTACAGCATAACCACCACTACTTTGTTTTTGTTTCTGATTTTTTTGTTTTCTTTTGTTGTTTTAGTTTTGTCTTTAAATGTACTCCTTTCCTAGAATTGCTTGTTAAGCACTGTCTGTATTCTGTGTATGAAAGACACTAGGGGTGTAACGATATAGTAACAGAATCGACAAATCGATATTAATTTGCAATGATCTACTATATCATTTGAAAAAGCAAAATATCATACCGTTTTGGCTTTGTATCGTATCGTATCGTTTTAAAATGCGGTAATCGGTATCGAATTGATTGTATGTAAACTAAGTATTTGTGCCTTGTGTTTGGCAATTTTAAGAGGGAAAATGAAAAAGAGGGGTCTAATTACCTTTCCATTCCATATAGCTACTCTTGGTCTATCGATAAATGTGTGTAATCTCTGTGTTCATGTCAAGGTGGGTTTGTCCATATGTGTTGTAATATAATGTCCATGTATTGGCTAGATAATCACAGCGTTTACTTCCATAATAATAGATTTCTTACACGTTTTACACATATTTAATTTCTTTGCTAAATAGTTACTGTATCGATTTTAAGTCATCGAATCAAATCATATCGCATCACCATGAATGAACCAATATCGTCCATGTATCGTATCGTTAACCAAGTATTGTGATGCGTATCGTATCGCTGTTAAAATGTATCGTTACACCCCTAAAACACACCATCAGAGTCAATCTTTATTGTCATGTCAGATTACAAGTTATTGCATGGGTGGAATTCTAAATTGTGCAGGCCCATCAATGCGGTTAAAAGATACAGTAGATGCAGAATTAGAGCATAGAAGAGATAAAGTGCATACAAGATGGAGAGTTAGAGCATAGAAGAGATAAAGTGCATACCAATGTGACTAAGTGTGGTTCTTAATTATTATGATTATTATTAACTTCCACTTTCCCTTTTCCCCTGTGACAGGGCGACAGGAGGAGGATGTGTTTCTGCAGCAGACGGAGGGAAGGGACTCCAGGAGGCAGTACGAACGCAGCTGTAAGGTAAACTGAACAAAGTGTTTCACTCTTATGTTGAAGGAAGATAGTTCAAGATACTGGAGTAAACACGGCCTGTTTAGGCCTTTTTATTAGTTACAGGGTGCAGGCAAGAGTGACAACGTTTCAATGTCAATACATAATAAAAAGGCCTAAACAGTCTGTGTTTGCTCCAGTACCTTCCTTCAAAATATGCAATTCCCGTTCCTGAGATGCACCGGACCAAAGGCCAAAGGCGCGGTGGACACCCTTCATGCTGTTTCACTCTTATGCAGTGCTTTGCAATGGTGCAACTAAGTACATTTACTCAAGTACCTTACTTAAGTTAAATTTTAGTATTTTTTTTACTTTACTGGAGTATATGCAATTTTCAAAACCTTTACTTCTACTCCACTACATCTCAGAGACAACTATTGTACTTTTACCCCACTACAATTATTTGAAAAGTTTAGTTATTAGTTACTCTGCGGTCACACCAAAGTATGGTTGCCAGCAGAAAAACTTTTTTTGTGTGCGGTTGACTAAAAACGCAGAGAGCGACCATTTTCAAACATTTTAGTACTATTTTGACGCCAAATACTTTTGTACTTTTACGCAAGTAACATTTTGAACACAGGCCTTTTTACTTGTAACAGAGTATTTTTATATTGCTACTTTTACCGTAGTAAATTATCTGAGTACTTCTTCCACCACTGGTGCTTTCACTGCTTTGTTGGCATCACATCAAAATCTGTCTGTTTTTTGCTTCTGTAAATAAATACCCCACCATGCCTGCTCACCACAGTGTAGTGTCACTGTAGATTTCTTCTCTATTTATATTTGTTCCTCTACAGTAAATATGACCGTTTTCTGTGTGTGTTTTGGTTCCTTAGAATCCTGACCAGAGCAAGTATTTTGTTCCACTGTATACGTCGGGTCCTTTGTTGTTGTGACATGATTTGTTGTCTCTGCCGAAGGCGTGGCACATGTTTTCATGTTGTCAGGATGGGTCAAACGCAGAGAACAAAAGTTGCCAAATTATTTTTTATGGTGTGCCTCTGCAAAAGGCTAGCTGTCTTTGTGTACATATGTCCAGACTCTTAGCTAAACTCGCAAACCGCTGGACTAATTTTCGACAAATCTTTTGTGCACACGGTCAGTAGTAGCACACAGCCGCTCCCACCGGCATTCACTCCCATTCTCTCCCATTGATTGATCTATGGCCTCTCTCCCTATTCCTTTCCCTCTCTGTCTCTCTCTCTCTCGCTTAACAAGCTCTCTGGTTTGACGTCACACACATCACAACAGAAACCGTTGCCTAACGACGCTGATTTGTGCTGCTGTTGGGCATGTCCATTTTTGGGCACACTGACAAACACACAGTCACAGACGACTTGAATATTACAGTGTGTCTTTGCAGATTATCCGTCAACAAGAGAGGACAGTAGTGTGTGTGTGTGTGTCTTTTTTTGTTCGTTTTTATGTCTGAACTAGCGTGAGCAAAGTTTTGTGTCCAATAAATTGATTCTCATTGTGATTTGTACTTTTTCACGTCGGCCCAGATGCTAGAGGAGCTCACAGACGGATACAGAACACATAGCTTGGACATGGCCAAGGCTGTTTCACAGTACACTCACATGCAACAAGAGGTCCAGCAGATCAGGTATGCACGTAGAGCAGGGGTCTTCAACATTTTCAGGCTAAGGACCCCTTAGTTGAGGAAGAGATGAAGCAGTGACCCCCACAACTTTTTTATAGATTCCATATAGTTTCATTGTTTGACAGCACAATCATCATTGTATTTTGAATTCATGTTAATTTGTGTTTTCAGATACGTATTTAACCACTTGAACCGTGAATACTTAACTTGACATTTCACTCTGTACTTGGTCTGCTCTTTTACCCCTCTACGCCAAACGTCTTTGCCGAAAATAGCAGATCTACAAGCTCACAACGCCTCGCAGCACGAGGTGTTGTGAGCTTGTAGATCTGCTATTTTTGGCTAAAGTTCTCAGGATATGGACGCTAGGATACAAGTGGTTAATATAAAAAAAGGAGAAAAAGGTTTCTATCATGCACACAAAGATTTGGAGGACCCCCTGTAGTAACTCTGAGGACCCCCTGTTGAAGACCCCTGACGTAGAGTATACTCTGTGTGTGTGTGTGTGTGTGTGTGTGTGTGTGTGTGTGTGTGTGTGTGTGTGTGTGTGTGCGTGTGCGCGCGCGCGCGTGCACATGTGTGTGTTCTTGGGTGTGTTTGTGTGTCAATGATTCTTGCCTAATGGTCTGTCAACAGAGCGACTGTGGCGGAACTCAAAGATGAGGTGAGGAGTCTGGTTCTCAGAGACGCTCACCAACCCACGCCTGTCATTTCCCAACGCACGTCAGGTGAGAACACGCTGCTCTTTTGGACTTTTTTGTACTGATGCAGCGATTCTCAACCCGTGGACCCCGGGGACCACTAGTGCGTCACAAGGGCATTGCAAGCGGGCCCCCAAATAATTGGCAAAACACGTTAAGAGTAATGATAATATAACATTACCGTATTTTCCGGACTATAAGGCGCACTTAAAAGCCTTTAATTTTCTAAAAAAAACTACAGTGCGCCTTATAGTCCAGTGCGCCTTATTATGGATCATTCATTGACATTGACATTCCCTTTAGCACAGCTCCATCTGTTGGATGCATAATATCTATTATGTGCGCCTTATAGTCCGGTGCGCCTTATATATGAAAACAGTTCGAAAATAGACCATTCATTGACAGTGCGCCTTATAGTCCGGTGCGCCTTATAGTCCGGAAAATACGGGTAATATGAAAAAATTATATGTAAAAATAAATAAATTACATGGTATTTCTTTTCTTTAAAACCTTGAAAAATGACTTCATTTTGATAGCGATTAATTGGAATACTGTGTTATTTCCAAGCACGAACAGTCGATTTTCAAGTAGGCCCTGATCCAGAGAAGGTTGAGAACCACTGGTAATGGACAACAATGACCCACACATGCTGATGCTCTGACTCTCTCCCGCTCTCTATAAACATAGACACCATGATAAAGTACTTGTTTAAGTTAACCCAGTGTTTTCTCTACCCTAGCAATGGTTCCAGCGGCCGATCCAGTCCCAGTTCCCAGCAGCCACAACAGAGGGGTGAGAGTTCAAGAGGCCGAGCCAGACTCTGACTCAGAGGACTTTAGCCCCACCCCCAGCTTGGCGGAGGTCAGCTCAGATGACCTGTCATGGCTGGACGATGATGACCTAGACATTGGTGAGCTCTCCGGTCAGCCGTGGTAAAGCATGGACACCAGCCTTTTTATTATGGTGTAGTTTAGTTCAGGGGTCTTCAACGTTCTCAGGCCAAGGACCCCATAGTTGAGGGAGAGATGAAGCAGGGACCCCCACAACCTTTTCAGAGATACCATATAGTTTCATTGTTTGACAGCACGATCATTGGTGTATTTTGGATTCATGTCAATTTGTGTTTTCAGATATTTAACCACTTGAACCGTCAATACTTAATAAACTTGACCTTTCACTCTGTACTTTGTCTGCTATTTTAACCTCTTTGCCGAAAATAGCCGATCTACAAGCTCACAACGCTTCGCGCTGCGAGGCGTTTTTTTGGCGTTTTTTTGGCTAAAGTTCCCAGAATATGGACGCTAGGGTTCAAGGGTTAATATAAAAAAAGTTTCTGTCACACAAAGATTTGGAGGACCCCCTGTAGTAACTCTGAGGACCCCCTAGCGGTCCCGGACCCCCTGTTGAAGACCCTTGGTTTAGTCATTTACGAAAGACTTGCTTACACAGCAAAGTCATTTTTGGTTCATTTGGTTCAATTCTAGTACACTCCTTGAGTTAATTTAACACTGATTTCACTGTGTACTTACCTAGTCCTGCTCAACCCCTATCGGGCCATAATATGTTTATTATTAATTAATTAATTAGTCAATTACCTTTTTTATGTTTTTACTACCCCTCTGTATGGTCCCTACCCCCACTTTTACCATGACTAACGCATCTCACATAAAACACACACACGTTAACATTAACAGCCAGATCAGCTCAGTTCTTTTAGATGGGCAGGTCACCAGATGGGTGCAGAATGAGTGAGATTTATTTCTTTTCTTTTTTTTTTTTTTAAGCGGGATTGAACATGTTGCTTTGCCGCCCCTCCCCTTCCCTCCCCCTCACATCTGTGCCCCAACTTTTCTCTGTGACTCATCCCCACAACGTATGAGTCACTGGGGACTGGAGAGCACCAGCAGTCTGGGTGCTTAGCCGACATGAGAGCAGAGGTTGATGTGGGTTTATCGGAAAAGATGCAAGGGGATCAGGGTACGCGTCGCGGCAGAGAGGAAGGGGTAAAAGGGAGAGGGATTAAAGATGAAGAGAGGGGAGAACAATGGAGCAGTGGTTCTCAACCCGTCTGTGGAGCAGGGCCCACTTGAATATCTGCCCACTCATCACTATGTGGTCAGGATCGTCAGATTCGCTGGCCTTAAGAGCACATTATGATCAGTCAATTTATTGTGTTCCAGCTCAGATCAATGGAACTAACATAGCGTACATTTAAAACCCATTTAGAACTGGAACACCTGATACGTTGTTATACCTTTGTCCGTATGTACACCTAGGGTCACATTGGCCAAGCTTCGCGGGACACTTAATTAAATTAACTCATAAATGGGGCGCCTGCTGCCCTACTGGTCCAGGCGCATACCACATAGGCATTGCCACATAGGCATTGATGGCTGATGGCGTAGCCAGTTCGATTCCTGATCCGGACGACCTTTGCCGCATGTCACTTCCTGTCTCTCCACTAGAGGTCTTCGGACCTGCCCGAGATCCGAAATTACCCGGGGTCCGACCCGCCCCGAGCCGGGTAACGGGGCCGTTTATGCGCAGTGAGGTCGGGGCCGGGTCGGAGCCGCCGCCGTATGTCACGGGTCCTGGGTATTTGATAGTGAAATCGCCGGTTCCTGATACCCGAGGGGAACCGAGTCAGCCGAGATTGAAAAAAGATGCATACAAGTGCACTACAACGATTTCGCCACAAGATGGCCCTAAATGATACAGCAGGTAATCTTAAACCTAGATAGTGAAATAAAGTTGTTTAGAAACTCAGCCTCAGGAGGAGGACACTGTCTGCCGTGTCTGGGGCAGTTATATTATTATTATCAAAGATATTAACGTAACGTGTTGGTTTGTGGTTTACAATCACAATGGAGTTGTCATCGCGTTTTGTCATGCTCTGCAAAGCATAATGGAAACTTCAAAGCAGACTATTATCAACAACATGCGACAGAAAATGATAGCATTAGCATCATTGGCTAGCCAAAGAAGAAGGAATAAAGAAGACATGGATTTATTTGTATTGACAAACTGTCCACATTGATTGACTTACTGGTCTGGGAAAAGATCATGTTGTGACGAGACACAGCGCCGCGCTGACAGCAGCAGCAGCAGCAGCTGCAACCATTCATACAACTCTTAATAATAACGTTGGTATTCCCTCATTTCGGGGCCACAGGTTCGGGTCTCGGACCTCTCGTTCTGCACGGGTATCGGATCTAATTTGCCTATTAATAGTACGGGGCCGTCGGACCGGGTCCGTCACGTTTCGGGGCGAGACGGGTAACGGTTCTGAAATTCCAAATTATAGACGGGTCCAAATGGGTCCGGCTCCATTTTCCCCGGGTCCTTTTGGGTTCGGGTAGTTACAATTGGACCCGTGAAGACCTCTACTCTCCACCCATTTCCTGTCAGTCTACTGTCCTATCCAATAAAGGCATAAAAGCCCCCAAAAAATAATCTTTAAAAAATGTATTGATAAATAGCACCGCTCACTTCACACTAGGTGTGATTTTTATATTAATGTTATATCATCATGAAAGTCTTAGCGTTTTGCCATAATCTTTTGGGGGGGCCCTCTTGCAATACCCTTTGTGGCCCACCAGTGGTCTCTGGCCCACAGGTTGAGAAACAGATGAAAGTGAGGAGTTTTGTCTGACTCATGCAGTTGCATGGCTATACATATACGGTAGAAGCAGCGGTTTATGGTCTTGATGTGTTTCCCCCGCCTGGGGACGGAACACAGAAGCTCTCATTTCCTCTGCACCGATCTCTGCAAAGCCAGCCGCTTCCTTGCAAAATGTGTGTTTGCAGATTTTACACGTGCGTACTTGCAAACGTGTGTGTGTGTGTGTGTGTGTGTGTGTGTGTGCCTCTGTCTCTGTGTGTGCAACGAATGCATGTGTGTATGTCTGCTAGTGTGACTGTGTGTGCGCATGTTAATATTCTCAAAGACTTACTGTAAGACAGGGTAAAATCCTTTGTGTTACTTTTAACTCAGAAGAGTCTACAAATGGAACCAAGACCTATGGGTCCCTGTGGTTCCATTTGTACGCTCTTCTGAATTCAATTAACACGGAGGATTTTACTGCTTTGGTCAACATTCCCATTAGAGATTGAGATCTGTGTTCTAAATGTTTCCTAGAGCCATTTGTACAGCCGGCCTAATTCCTAATTTGATGCGGACACGCACACGCACACGCACACACACACACACACACACACACACACACACACACACACACACACACACACACTATTACTAACTGCTTCTTCTGTTCTTCGTCCCTGCCAACTCAAAAAGATGTCCCGCATGTACGCCTGAGCACGAAGTCAAGGCAAAGTGGCATTGCAGGTCCAGGCAGTGACCTGGACGACGACGATGATGGCGATGAAGACGATGATGAAGACCTTCTGGATGATGAGGGAAACCAAGAACTGGGAGCTGACCTTAGTCTTAATGACCTATGATGACTTTTTTTTAAAAGGTTTTCTGAATCTGATTGGACTGAGGTTAACCACTTTCACATACCTATCTGATCCTACTCGGCACAGTATTTCCTTTCCACTGCTCAATCACAAGATGCTGAAAGGGAACAGGCCACAGAAACTGCTTAGAACTACTCCTGATATCAGCAAGTTCTCTTTGAATAATCTCCTGTAAGCGTCTCCACATGTCCAGGCTGCATAGCATTCTGGGAAAGATCTGTCAGAGGATGCTGGCTAACCACTAAAAGAACCTACATAATTACTTGTCTTTTTTTAAATAATCCTGTTCTCTCAGCTACAGTACATTCCATCCTTGCCCAGTGCGAAAGCATTATCTGAAACAAGTCAATATTTAAACAGGGGACACCCTGATAGCGTGTTTTGATAGAAGTGTTTGGGGCACAAACTACATGGCCTCAAATGCCTGACGGCAAGTATCTGGTTCAATTCCCTGACGGTCATTGCGACCGTCAGGGAGCAGTTTACTATGAAAACCTCCACCGGCCGTCCGTCCGTCCGTCCGTCGGTCGGTCGGTCGGTCGGTCACACGTCACACGTCACACCTTTGCCCTGCTCATATCTCCGCATCAGTATATAGGGCTTGTTTGTTTATTGTATGACATCACGCCACATCATCAGCTGTGGACTCTGTGATGTCATCGTATCGCATCAGTATATATGGCTTGTTTGTTTATTGTATGACATCACGCCACATCATCAGCTGTGGACTCTGTGATGTCATCGTATCTCATCTATGCCCAAATATAGATTTCTAGGTCAGATGGCCCATGGAGTTTGTGATGTCAAACCTAGCAACCCAATATAAACAAACCTGATGTCAGACCTGAAGTATCCTTTTATACCCATATATGGAGATACAGAGATATCCATATATGGGCATATTAGAAAGCCCATATATGGGCATATACGGATGACATCAGGGATATCCATATATGGGCATAAAAGGGACAAGGGCTTACAGTTAAGAGATCTCCATATATGGGCATATCAGAAAGCCCATATATGTTCATATACTGATGACATCAGGAATATCCATATATGGGCATAAAAGGGACAAGGACTTACAGTTAAGAGATCTCCGGGCATAAAGGGACAAGGACTGTTACAGTAGATATAGAGATGTCCATATATGGGCATAAATGAACAAGGACTGACAAACACTGAGATCTCCATATAACCTATGGGAATATAAGGGACGAGGACAATGCGTAGCATTGTGTGCTTTTAGACCTATTTTCAAAATATTGTTGTACATTAAAAACTTGAAATGGGTCGTTCTGCATAGTACTTGGGATTTGTTGATGTAAATGTTCACATAGAGTGTAATAATTGGTAAAACAAACTTTTGGCCTATTTGTGGAGATAAGCGACCGTCGCTTATCTCCCGATTAGGGAGTCTTACTGGTACTATTGTCTACTATATACTGTAGGCTATGTCACTTCCCTACTCTCTCTCCTACTTGTCTCTCTCAACTGTCCCTATCAAATCCCCCCAAACAAAAAAAACATTTTAACTGCCTGAGCTAGTACTTTACATTGAATGATGATATGTTTAACTGTTCAGGTGATGTGTAAAGTAAATTCTAGGTAAGTATAGTTTATGTCAGTGATTCCCAAAGTGACTGAGAGAATTGTGGGAATTCCAAGGGGGCCCCTTCACAATTAGTTAATATAGCATACATTATTTTAGTTTAGTTTAGTTTAACCTCTTCAATGCTATATACATTGACTGTTTGAACATGGCCAATGTATATATAATAATGACTTGCTCTTCTCTCATGTTGTGAGCTTGTAGATCTGCTATATTGTGAAAAGGTTTAACAACACAAATCTTGCATGGGGGTCCCTGATGGTGATCCGCGACCAAATACACATTCATTTGGATGTCCTTGAAATCAAAAGCTTTGAGAACCACTCGTTTATGTACATAATAATTGCTGAGTCATGTATTTTGCAGGCATCCATATTGTATGCTTCAAAAACATTTGAAACGGATGGATCTATTCTTTACAATTCAGGATCAGAAAAGATGCGGCAAAAACCCATGAACTGACGACACCCTGGTGTCCGTGTGTTGAATATTTCAGTATCCAGACACACCCTGCCTATGGAGTGTATTGCCCCATGCATTCTAGACCACAAAGGAGGGCAACAGCAGGAAGGGAGGATGTTTGGTGTCCTCTGAGATCATAGTGACCACAGGTTCTCCCTTGCTCAGCGAAAGAGAACGACTTTCACTTGTGAATGACGGGCAATATACAACATCTGGAGTGTTAATTTAACCCTGAGGTCTCTATTTTAATTGTCTTAAGTACCAGCTCTTATGCTTTAACTTAAAGTCCTGTCCATACTGTCTCCGACCACCAAACTTTTCAACGGAAAGGTCTGGTTCAACTACAAAATGATGTCACTTGCATCTTCTGAAAAGCATTACCCCGATTAGAGTTCGGAAGCTGCACGTCGGAAAGTCGGAACACTCCGACGAAAGGTTTGGTGGTCGGAGACAGATATGGACAGGCCTTTAAGTTAAGGCATAAGAAGAGCTGGTACTTTAAACAATCAAAATACAGCCCTGAGAGTGTAAAAAAGGTTTGGGCTCCCAAATGGCCACTCTACCTCCTGTATTCTGACAAACTTGTGCTAACACAAGTTCCTTGTACAGAAATAGAACAACAGTATTGAAGTGACGTTCATGAAGAAAACGGTCATTTATTTGCGTTTGTGCCCAGATAGTGACTAATGACTGTTGGGGGGGATGAATCGAGCCTTTCTACTGCAGTAGTATAGATATTTGCCAAGTGTTGCACTAAGCTGCTGCTCGCAAAGTAGTACATTGATTCACTGTACAGTCTGTAAAAGAAATGAGTTGTATTTTGGCTCTGACAATAAAAGTCTGTAAAAGTTGAAATAAAAGAGCTTGGTTTTTTTGGAGCGAGGTTTTGTAAGTGCTGTTTGTGTCTTTGTTTTTTCTGTCTGCTGGTGTCAAAGATCAATTCACAAGAATTTCCAACAACAAACTATGACAAGAAAGGCTTTTAATGTGAATCAGAAAGCCCAGAGGAGGTTTTTAAAAATAGCTTTAATCATAAGACATCAAGAGATCGCTCCATGATCCACAACAGAGAGCAAAACCTTTCAGTACAAATATATGGCACTTCATAAAAGGGAATATCAAATGCAGGGCAGGGTTGGGACCTTTCTGTAATGACATAAATCTCAACTGTTGTTTATAGCCAGATGGAGTTAGTTATTGTACAAAGAGCAAATAACCACAGGTATTATTTCCACTCCCTAAGCTTGAAGTCAAATAAACAGTAGCCAATGTATCAGTGTGTTTATACAGTATAGTCAACAACAGCATAAAGGCTTAATCTTTCCTTATCGATTAAGGATTAAAGGACAACTTTAGTTTTTTACAACAAGAGTTCATATTTTAGATTGCAATTAAAGAATATAAAAGATGAGTCTTAAAATTATTTCATTTACTTCTTTCTATTGTTTTAGAGATTCTTATTTCAGTGGTTGGGGGCATGCATACAAGTGGCTAAATATGTCATTTTACACAGAATAAGCCCATTCCCAAGATACAACGCAACCTTTCATGGTTGGATGTGACTTATGGGGGCTAGAAGTGTTACTGTAAATAGCAGTAAAGAAACTGCTGGCTTATTGTGTCTAAAAAGACATATTTAGCCACTTGTACGTATGCCCCCATGCGTATGCATGCCCCACATTTTAGCACGGTAAACTCGATAAAACAATAGAACAAAGCAAATGAAAACATTTTAACACTCACTTTTTCTTTTCTCTAATTACAATCTAAAATATAGCTGCAAGCAGCGATAAAGTGTCCAAGGCATAAAAAGCAGGAAAGCAAAAAGGCATCAAGGGAAAGCAAAGAAGACATCAAAGAAAAACTAGAAGCAGTGTTCTTCAAAAACAGGACTCCGGCAGGTCAGGTAGTTTTTTTTTTGGCCTAGTGGTGACTCTATAATAGGCCAAAGTGAAAAGGGTGCCATGCGTTCTTGGGCCTTTCACGGCAATCGTACGCTGCATGCAGGATTTGAGGCATTTTGTTCCAAAAATGTGTTTTGCTAAAGTTGACCCGCTGGTGGCGCTATAACAGGCCAATGTGAGAAGGGTGGCATCTGTTCCTTGGCCTAGTGGGAATGTGTGTGCAAAATCTCACACACATAGCAGGCTACGTTCATAATTTGAGACATTTTGTTCAACCTTGGAAACCTTCCAAACCTTGGAATTCAATGTTAGCCAATTAGATAGAATATGATATCGGACAAATCCGTCATGATTACATCACTGTAGAGATACTGTGTACTGATTTGTGTGATTTTCTGATAAAATCTGAAGGAGTAATATCGAAGAATGTGTTTTCGGCCTTCTGGTGGCGCTATAAATGGCAGATGTGAAAAATGCCGGGCACAGGTTTTTCCTTGGCCTCTGGGAAGTGTGCATACAAAGTTTTACACTAATCGGTGTAAAAATACTGTGATACTATTCACCCAGACAGTTTGATACTGTACATAGTAAGCCTTGCCGAGCCATGAAGACCATATGACTCGGCCGAACCATGAGTCTCATAGGGAAGGAGCCTATCTCCTGTTTATGTAGCGTGAGGCAGCTTGATGTACAAGTACACCCCCTGGACATGACACTAGTATGTCGCAGGGACTTACCCCCAATCCAACCCTTGATGCTGAGTGCCAAGCAGGAGGCACTGGGTCCCATTTTTTAGAGTCTTTGGTATGACCCGACCCGGGTTTGAACCCGGATCTCCCAGTCTCAGGGCAGACACTCAAACCACTAGGCAACTGAGCGGGTACATGATATCTTTGCAATCCTTGGACATCACAACATAGATGTAGACATCACAGTTTGTATTATAATGCTTGGTTCAGGAGTTATGATGCAAACTACATTATTTAGTAATGGCGGATATTAAAATACACATCAAGGGGGGACATTTTTGGGAAGGCTCCATATCAGACATTGTTCAAGGATCCAAACTGTAAAGTCTACCTAATGTCATGATTTTAAGCTTATATCAACCCCAAGCGGGATTCGATCCAACGTCCTTCTGCATGAAAGGCACATGCCCTGACCACTACACTAGACAGCCACAGGATCGGTTAACCCTTAAGTGCTGTTCGGGTCATTTTGACCCGTTTTACATTTTCATTTGGAAAAAAAAGGTAGAAGTTAAAAATGTTTCCACCTGAAACTCACTGGCCTTACAGATTCTTCTGAGATGAACATGTAAAAAAAATATTTTTGCACTACACCCATGCTACACCCCCCTCATATTTTTTGAACCTTAACTCTTATACTGCTTTGAACGTTCCTGTTCGCCCCAATTCTTGAGGTCGAGTAGGGCCAATACGGCCGTTCGTTCGTTTGATGTTTTTTATGGATTATGATAAAAGACGTCCTTGCGCAACTTTTGAATGCATAATTGGTCGTCGGTGTCGTTTTGAGGACAGCCGGAAACCTTTCATAAAAAAAAAAAGTAAACAGACTGTCCTGGCTCCGCCTGCCCAGAGCGACTCTGCGCCTGCCTAGCTGCCAGGGGCGTCAATTGGGTATGGCAGGGGTATGCAGCTGCCATACCTTGACAGGGGGAAATAATAAAAATGTACTTTTCATCGTGCCTGTTGCTAAGGTATGGCAACATGACTGGTGTCTTCACCAGACACCAGTCATGTTGCCATACCTTAGCTTGTTCTGAACTGACGCCACTGCTAGCTGCTAGCAGCCTTGAGGGACTATATTGTTTTATGCATCGGGCTGTTAGTAGAGAAAGAGAGAGAGAAACGTTGGTAAAAGCGATCATTTTGTCGGAAATCAGTTGTTTTATAGTATTAGTAGTATAGTAATTGTAGTAGGTAGTAGTATTTAGCAGTAGACCTACTAGAATATTGGGCCCTGCTCAGTATCAATCCGCCGAAGCAAAGCGACCATCCCCCACCACCCCACGGCCGAGGTCGCACAGCAGAGATTCCACGGAAGGAAAGTTTCGACAACAAACTTTGTTAGAATTAGGATTACAAACCTACCCGCGTTGGTGACCCAGGACCAGGCAGCGCCCACCACGAATGGTGGTGGTCGTCGTGATGATGATGATGATGAAGAAGAAGAAGAGAAAAAGATTCCTGTAGTGTAGCCGTTGGCTTTGAAGAGAAACATTCCATTTCTTGGTGCCGTTGGTCGCGAAGAACCGGGTCAAAAAGTGCATCAAGAGCCTCCTGATATCCCGATATGGACTCGGAGACCCCCGCCATACCCGCCGTTCGTTCCTGAGAGTGAGACCCCCGCGCTGGATGGATCGGCACGGCACAGTGGACACACATCTCGGGCGCAGTAGAGACCGCCGCCACCCATTCAACAGCCAGACGTACAGAGGCAGAGACTCACTGGACGATGGCCATGATTCTACTGTCCAGAGTGGTAAGACTTAGACTTAAATCCAGTGCATCTGCATGTATGTATAGTATACTGTATGTGAATCGCTTCAGGCTTTCCACTGCATCCGTGAGGACGCTTGGTTTGATTGACAAGCCTAAAGTCTGGTCTGGTCAGACGTGATCTCTATTGCGAATACACCAGTGGGATCCGGTCTAGAGCCCGCCTACTGCATCCGGTTATTTACACGCACACATAGACTACATGCAAGAAACGTTTCCGTATCCGGACCGGATCAGCAACTTGATCCAAGCATAGAGTTAGGATCCAAGTGCATATGCGTTTGTTTTTGCTACACAGGACACACGTGGATTTCCTATTACGCGCGTGCACGTACCGCATGTAGTGTACGGTGCACGGCACAGGTTAGCATTTAGCCAGCTACTATGATTATTTGATGGGATTTTAGGATTTAGTGGCTTAGTTTGTGTGTGCATGCGTACGATGCGTGTGAGAGAGAGAAAGAGATGCGTGTGAGAGAGAGAGAGAGAGAGGTTTCTTTTTACGTGTGGTGCACGTGTGGTGCACGTGCGGTGCACGCGCGTGCACGTACGGTGTGCGTTGCACGCGCGTGATCGTACTGTGCACGTGTACGGTGCACACCCGTAGCCTTTCAATTCAATTCAATTCAAAGGAGCTTTATTGGCATGAGAAAATATAGTTTACATTGCCAAAGCAAGTGTTATAAATAAAAACAGTTGAAAATGGGGAAGATAGCCTATACAGTTCTTGGAGGAAGTACAGCTTTGTGTAAACAGAGCTATGTTGCATTGTGACATTTTATATAGGTATACAGGGTATAAAGGGAATTTCACTGTGACAGTAAATGCATGGTAACTATTTACTATAACTGCATTTTATGTTATATATGAACTTATTGTAAGTCATTTGCTAAATGTCAAAATTGTAAATTGATTTGTTTAGATATAAACTATTTGATATTTTCCTGGCTATGATTTTAGATGATGAGTCGATGATGATGATGAGCCTACTTCTTCATTTCCACATCGTGGTCGTCCAAGGACAAGGATAGGTAAAGAAAAAACAAATTTTTTCTGTAAATCAGACTTAGCACCATGCACATGCTCACATAGACATCAAAGGGGGCTTGAGCCCCTGCCCTTTTATCCATCTGTAAAAAGTGCCCTCTCCAGACCATGAATGCTGTTTTTACATAATTACTATATATATATATATATATATATATATATATATATATATATATATATATATATATTTGTGTGGTAAGCAGGAAGTGCATAGAATGTTAGAGAGGCAGGGGTTGACATTTCTAAAACGGCCTTTTGATGAAAATAGTAGGCCCCCAACCTCCACGCATTCTGCTGTGACGCGTTGTGAGCTTGAAGGTGTACTATTTTTCATGTATTTTATAGTAATTATGTATTTGGGTGGGTGACGTGACGTAGCGTTTTCGCTGTCCTCGGTGTCAAACATGTATAAATAAAAAATATATTTGTCAAAAACCTTCTGAATATTGTGCAGGACATTAAGCTTTATGTGAACTTACTCAAGATTAAAACATTTCATTCCTCATTTCTTCAGAATCTTCAACCAAACATGGTAAATGTCATCTGGTGTGACTGTCCCGACCTTGTTTCTCAAAGTGGGAACTTGAATAAAACTAAGAAAAAGAATTGCTAAAATTCATTTAAAAATGAATTTAGGCAAAAAAAAATGTCTATTTGTGAGCCTATATCTTTTCAAAGTCCAAGCATAATGTTTTCAGTCATTTCTGATCAAAAAGATTTTGTCCCCCAAACCAAAATCATCTGGTGTGACACTAGTTTGGAAAAATTAAACAGGCAATAATTTGGACACCTACTGGGCTAGAGAGGTCCTTCTTCTGTAAGGCTATTCAGCACTCCCAGCACAACTGCAAGACAGGTGTCTGAGGTGAGTTATGATTTTAACATTTTCATGAAATGCCATCTTGTTGAAACTTTGACAAGTGTGGCACTTCTGGATGTCATCTGGTGTGACACCTTTTTCATTAATAAAGCAAAAGTTATTTGAAACTTTGGTCATAATTACATGTAAATCTAGGTTGTTTTGTTATAGCTAGCATGTTGTTAGCATGCTAATGTGTACCTGGTAGCCTCAAGGTAGTCCTAAATGCAGAAAACGTCATCTGGTGTGACACTTCGTCATCTGGTCTGACATATCTGCTTGTCACGCCAGATGACTTGATTGTCACACCAGATGATATATACTGTATTTTCCTACAGACATAACAATAAATAACAAGTCCCATGTTTCTTTTGTCCATTTAAAACATTTTAACATGTTTAAAACAACGTTTTAAACATTTTTACATAATTTAATTTAGCTTCATTCGGTGATACAGCAAATTCATCAGACAGAGCAGAAACCCCTTCACAGAAACCTAAACCTTATATTGTGGTAACACTTTATAATAACTATCCGTTATAAGCAGTTAATATAAGACACTTGACAACAGAAAATGGGTGGTAACCGGAATCGCACAAACTGCTTCCTCATGAGCAGCATTCCTTATACATGGGGATTCAAGAGGGTCACCTGGAACTTTTCAGAGCGTTCCCATGGAAAGGGCGCACCTGATGGTGTGGGAGGGGTGCTGAAGCGTAAGGCAGACATGTATGTCCTCGGAGGCAGTGACCTACAAACACCGAGGGATCTGTGTGAGTATTTACAGAAGTCCTCTGAAAAAGTCACTGTCATGTGGATCGAAGAAGAGAAGATATCCAACATGGATGAAATGGTCCCTCCATCAGTGCGTCCAGTGACTGGCATCAGCACTACGCACCAGGTTCTTTCTATCTTCCCGGGAAAGATAGTTTACAGAGACCTGAGTTGTTTCTGCCAGTTTCCTCAGATCTGCACCTGTCACAACCCACGGAAATTACAGTTCGACCAAGTCTCCAGGGCTGAGGTGCCAGGTGACAAGACAAGTGATGAGTAAGTATAACTAAATCATTCTCTTTGCCAATTTTATGATACCTGTAATTGTACCTGTTTAATGACAATAAAGTAACTTATGTCATCCATTCATTCCTTTTCTTCCTTAACTAAGTGGTGGCCCATCTGCGGAACTGCCCCCTTCCCAGGTCAGCTGCAGGCCCAAAACAGCTTCCGGAGCTCAGTGAGTATAACATACTTGGCAAACTTGAGGACTTGCTAGTAATTACATTTTACTACTAAAAACAATCTACCTGACAAATAAATTACATTTAAATGTCTCCTCCTGAAGGTCTTCTACTCAGGTGCTGGACACAAGTGCATCTATTGGAGAGGCCCAAGCTGAGGATTCAGACACCTCCTCAGATGAATACACACAAGGACAGTTTGTCATAATCAAATATGAGGGAAAGCCATATGTGGGGCAGATTGTTACCATTAATAAGGAGAGGCTAGAGATAAACTGCATGAATCAACTTGGAAAAATGAAAAATGGTTTTGTCTGGCCAAAGGGGCGAGACTGCATTTTCTACAAAGAGCAGGAAGTTGTCTGTGGCATAGCAGAACCGCAACAGGGCAAACGGTTTGCTACCCTCACCAAATGTGACTGGCTGATGTACAATACAGTCTAAATGTCTATACCCTCACCAAATGTGACTGGCTGATGTACAATGCAGTCTAAATGTCTATTCTAATCTAATCTAATACTTTTGTACTTTCACTCACTGGACTGGACAATGAGGTAAGGTAGGACCCGAGACAAACATAGCGAAAATAGCTGATCTACAAGCTCTCAACGCATTGTGCTGCGAGAGCTTGTAGATCAGCTATTTTCGGAGTTGCACAACCCAGCACTCTTTAGCTAGTGGAGATGTGGTGTAACGACATGATTCGTAAATAAATTTGTTCAACTCAAAATGCTGTGTTCAAGTTCAGGAGACTTCGGAAAAAAGTAATACACCTGAATGCTGAGTTGTTTCCAATAATTGGTGTTAATAAAATGTTGCCTTGGCTCCCAGTGTGGCTATGCACCTTATTGTCTCTTTAAGATCCTTCTGCCGTGGGCCGGCAGAAGACTTAGGTGTGCGTAGCATTCCTGTGCACATCCTCATCATCCATCTACTACTACAATTATTTGTTATCCTATGTTAAGGCCCAACAATACTATCCTGTTCAGAAATATTAAGGCCATGTTATTTAATGTTAAAGCAATTTTACTGTTGCTGTTTTTCCTGGGTAATTGTTTAATCAATCAGTAAAGTTCAGTACTCACTAATAGGTAGGTTAAAACACAGTTTGCTTTGACACATGAAGATATGGTCATCTGGTGTGACACTAAGTCATCTGGTGTGACATTCCAAATAGTGAGAAATCATACCTTTATTAATGATGAAACCGAAAAAATGTGTATGGTTTACATAGAAAATAGTATCAGGAAGAGTCACAAATATTTGTGTAATTTTAAAGAAAGTTTTTGTCAGAATAAAATTAAAATATGTTGAAAGATCGACAACATGGGCCTCACACAGAGTGTTGATTATGAAAAAAATATACAGATTCAATTAATTTTCACAAAACTATAGTGGATCACAGGTTAGTTATGATAAAGGACTTTGATAAAGTGAGTAACTTAAGAAAGGTGTACTCCATTTTCATTTTATGAACAATTATTGTCATGTCACACCAGATGACGGTTTTAGGCACAAGTACAACAAACTGCTCAATAAAGTCTGATTCCAATAAAATATCTAAAAACAAAATGTGTTTCCATAAAGTTGAGAGTGAGTAGAACAAAAGTAAATAATTTTTATGCCTGCTATTTAAAGTTTTTTAAAAAACATGTTTTTTGGGGCGTCACGTCACTGACCCATTTGTATAATTTACAGATCGACCATGGGCTCGTGTACGAGTTCAGCAGACCCGGTGGAGCCCTTCCGGAGGAGCCTGGCTGGAGTGAAACAGAATGGAGCCCCAGGCCCTGTGCAGGCTGAATGACACACACGCACGCACGCACGCACGCACACACACATATACACTCTGTAGACATGTAGTGTCACAGTGAGATAAAGAGAACCCTGAAAGCTGAAGCAGGATTCAGGCTGAAGCTCATGTCACTGTGTCAATGTTCTGCACTGCTCTTACTACTGCTCTTACTTCTCTTACACACTAAAAGTGTGTAAAAAGACACTTTTTCTTGTTTTTATTTTTTTGAATTTGTTTGTAAACAACCACTGATCATAGGTGTGATGTTACTGAAGCCAACAATAAAAGGCTAAAGAGAGATTTCTGCCTGAAAATGTATTCTTCACAAAAATGCATTTTTCTCAGCTTTATGTTCTCAAAGAGCTGTTTTTAGGCCACATTCTGCAGCTTCTAGCTAATGAACAGAACAAGATAAAAACTCGAAATCTTTTTCTGTTGCAAAGTAGACATTCTATTCTTCGTTGCCATATAATTGTTGTCTTTATAGTCGAAACCAAATGTCTCCAGTAGGCCTTCAAAGATGAGCGACAATTCTCAATTTAGCTGGCAGTGGATTGAGCTTTTTGTTCAATTCTGTGGCAGTAAAAGAGTTAAGTGCTGTTCGGGTCATTTTGACCCGGAAGCACAGAAATACACAGTAATATGCCAAAACACAGACACACAGTCACCCCCACTTCTAACACCCCCCTTCCGAAGCCCCATTCCGAACCCTCCCCCCCTTCCTATAAGCATGAGCAATATTGCCCAGTATTAAATGAAGTCGTTTTTTTTACATGGATTTCAGCTAAATCAGTAAAAACGCCTAGCTCTTTCAGTGTTTAATGTGATATAGCAAAGCAGAAATGCAAACATTTACCAAATATATCATATGAATTGTTTGGTATTGAGTCAAAGTCAATGTATCATGATGATTTGTTAAGTTAAAATTTATATTAGTGTTGTTTTTTTTAAACCAAATATCCACCGGGTCAAAATGACCCGAACAGAACGAAGGTGTAGTGAATCTGAACAGAACTTAAGGGTTAACCATGTTTGTTTTAAAAAAAAAGTTCTATGTAGGCTGAGTGCCTTGATTTTATTTATTTATTTTTTATATTTTGGAGGCTTGGGGTGAAATCAAGTAAATGTAATCTGAGTATTTCTGACATTTTCGAGTGATCATATTTTCTTTTACTCAGAACAGAAAAAAAAACGGCCGGTAGAGAAGGGCTCATTTTAAACATGAACGTGATCTGGAGTTAGATCAGACGTGTCAACATTAAAGAGTTTGACATACGCACATGCCATGGTCATCAAGGATGTTAACATCAACTCAACCCGACGTGGGGTTTCAACTCACAACCCGTATATACAAATCCGTATATCAGGCACAGGCACTGACCACTACACTACAGCAGTCACACATAATGGAACTGTCATTTAAAAAAAAAAAAAAAAAAAAGTTTCATGTAATGTACTTGACGCCTTCTTTCAAAATGATGTAGCGCCCCCCTTTGGCCAATTGGGGTAAGATTGGTTTCAGTGATATTTGGACTAACCCTCTACAGTAGTTCATCATGAAAATTGTACTTTTGTATGTTTTAGAGGCAGAAGAATAATTTGCATAAAACTTGCAATATTGATTGAATTATTAAAAAAGCATGTTTCAATTTTTAAAAAATCCGATCCGACAGATCTTTAGATATTGGTCCAAAGTTAATGTAAAAAAAGTTCCATGCACGTGATGCGATAATTCCGGAATAAAAGCGGGTTTAAGCGTTTTACAAACTGCTCAGAATGGCGGAAAATCAAAGGGCGGAGCTTACTTAACAAAGACACAGATGTCTTCTGCTTGAGTCAAGGCACGCGTGTAAGCAAGTTGCATGTCTTCAAACGAAATGAGCCATGACTTATGCCCCTTTAAAGTTTGAGTTTTCAAACGCTTCGTATAGCGCCCCCCTTTGGCCAATTGGAGTAAGATTGCTTTCAGTGATATTTGGACTAACCCTCTACATATTTGCCAAATGCCATGAACGTGTCACTTTGCATGTATGATTTAGAGGCAGAAGAATAATTTGCATAAAACTGCAACATTGAGTGAATTATTAAAAAATAATGTTTCGCTTTAAAAGAAATCCGCCGAGACAGATCTGACCGTATTGGTCCAAAGTTCATGTAAAAAAAGTTTTATGCAAATTACGCGAAAAACACAGGAGGAGATAGATTTTGACTGTTTTTCATATAATTCAAAATGGTGGGAGAAGTAAAGGTCAAAGGTCAAAAGTCAGAGCGTAAAAGTTGTTCGGCATGAGGAGACGCATAAGTGTATACAGGTTTCATGGCTGTACCTGAAACAGAGCATGAGCTTTACCTGTTCAAAGTTGGCATTTTTCGAAGGCTTCCTACAGCGCCACCCTTTGGCCGATTATTGCGAGCTTCGCGTTTTAGCCGTTTGGCATAGTCCTCTGCCATACTGCCGAGTTTCGTAAAAAGCGACTGCACGGTCCAGCCGCTAGAGAAAAAGTGGCGGAAGAATAATAATGGGAAAGTCCAATATCAATAAGTGGCCATTTGCCACTTCGTGGCCTTGGCCACTAAATATGAACCCTTGTTGTAAAAAAAACAAAGTTGTCCTTTAAAGCTATACTGTGTAAGTTGCTCAACTAGTGGTCAGTAGCGTCCGCGTCTTTCGGCCGTTTTTCGCCGCGGACCGGGCCTCACACCCCCGCGTCACCCCCGCGTCTGCCTCCACCTCGCCGAGATCTATCTTTGGAGGGGTCCCTGGTTCCTGTGCGTTCAGGCATTCCGGAGAAACGGAGTGTTTCACCCGAGTATAGATAGAGACACACGGGCGCCTACAAATATGGCCGCCCTATTGTGATAGCTAGCGACCCCACTTCAAGATGCGCTGTGATTGGCCGGCAGTGTATAACCCTCGCTGTGATTGGCCGGTAGTGTATGATGACGTCATTTTGCCGGGAAATCCCGCCCCTGTCACTGCTAGAAGAAAATATATAAAGAGAAGGCTTCAGAAGCTGAAAATAACGGAGTGGGTGTTCTAAAACTTTAGCGATTTAAGAGTTAGGACAATTTTAAGATTTGTATTATAAAAAAAGTTACATGGTATAACTTTAAGTACTGAATAGATGAGGGTCATAGTAATGTCCTGCATGTAAAGAACAAAAAAGGGGCACATGGCTCACAAATAGAGATTTTATTACAAGTCAAAAGTTTCTTTCTGCAGGCTTCCAAGACAATACAGAAATACAAATTGTTTTGTACGACCCGACCCATACAGCCTATAACTTGGATTTCACTGTTATTTTGTGCTAATGTGTATACAGCTAACGTGTACAACTGTTGAGACTGATATTTAATCACTGTGGGTAAATTCACTTTGTGGCTGCAGTGCTTTCTGACAAATAAAGTGATGTTATCATAAGTACTGTAGAACATAAAGATGAGCATTTGTTGCAGTTACAATACATTGGACAATGCCTGCATTGTGTGGAAAGGAGACTGGCCAATTCTGGTCTAAAAGCTGTCATCACATGACTGACAGCCTCTGCTTAGAAGTGCAAACTGAGGCAAGTCCAAACAGCACTCCTGCCCTGGGCATTTGTATGGGAATCAAACCACTGCAGTGGAAACGACTGGTAAAACAGGGTTCGTCGATGAATTTAATGAAGATGAATGGAGTACATAAAGAGAGCCGTTCCTACCGTGTGCAAGGCACTCTCCTGGGCTAAAGACCTCAGGAAAGGAAAAAAAACACACACACACACACATGTCCACACTAAAGCCTAAAGCGCGGTCCACACTCTGTCCGGCATACAAACATTTCTTCGAAAAGGGAGGTGATAAAACTACAAATTGTCATTCCGAGCTTCGGACAGGCGGTCCCAGAACCTTTCCTCGGAACCTGTGCACCTCCAGAACCTCCTAACTATAAAAGCCTTTCTGAACAGGAAGATTTTCCGACATCGTAAGTATTTATTGGCCTTCATACTTGGCACGGCAGTGTCGCTCGTCATAAATAACAGGCATTTTTCCTCAACTGACACCATGACACCAATGTGCGACTGAGTATACTGTAAATTATTCTTAAGGCTTAAAGACAGCAGGACCTTAACTATAGCAATAAAAACAATTAAATAAATCCCTTAAATGCACATTTAGAAATATGCAAATCCTTACATACTGTACATAAACACGCATACACACAGAAAAACAAAACACATACACTCATGTGCAAGCACACACGCACACACGCACACACGCGTGCGTGCGTGTGTCTCAAACAAACACACAATTATAGTCTCCTTTTTCTTCCACACTTTTAAACATAAAGTGCAAACTTAATAACACTCGAATATCGGGGCCTTTTGCCTTACTACCCAGTCTTAACACGTTACCCTGGCCCCTCCTCAACTTCACCGGCAGTAGGGCTTTGTGTACAAAGAGGCTGGTCTCTGCTGCATTTCAGCTCACCCTGCCTTCCCCAATCCCTTCCATCCACCAGTGAAGGGAAAAATATAACACTGCTCTCAGATCAGTGCCTTGCAGGGCTAGTTTTCGTCCCAGTGGCGCCTTAAGCATTTTTTGATTCTGCTCATTCAGTGATGGATGCCACTGCTGATGAGAGCAGCATCCTCCTGGGTGATGATGCATGCATACCGTATAAGCATGGATCTGGGTCAACTTAGTCCGATCAAACTTGTCAAGGCGAACATGTTATAGAATCTTCCCCCGTGTAGAACATGGTCGATTGTTGGCCTAATTATTATACAGAGAGACACTGGAATGGGGCGCAGCTTTCGGCAGCTGTTGACCTTAAAATGTGTGGCATCTTAACTGTCCAATGCAGTCTCCGTCGTCCCCTTTCCTACATCTCTCTAGAAACACTGGATAAATGGAAGCAATCGGAGGCATCCTTCTAGGAAATTGCTTACACCTACCCAGCGCTTTTTCTTTGTTGTAGAGATGAAGGAAAGGAGACTTGGTTAGAATACTGAGGCATGCCCCGGTCGGTGGCATTTGGGTTCTTCAGTCTTTTGAGTTTCGCCTCCGTTAGTAGCTGTACATAGACAATGGTGTGTCTTCCATCATGTCATCCTAAAACAAAGAAACACATGAAACGTACATAGGTTTATTTTAAGCCAAAGAACAATGCATTTCGCCCTGGGCCTCATCAGGTTAGCCATATAAACATACGGTACATATACTGTACTGTATACTGTATGTTCATATTAGGGCTGAGACTCGATTTAAAAAAGAAAATCAAATTAATTAGAGGCTTTGTAATTAATCAAAATTAATCACATGTTTAATCGCTTAAAGTCCCAGCACTAGTTTTTATAATACATACGCATACATACGGTACATGCAATATTCCCCTCTGTGTAAATATTTCTCTTTTATCACTAGTTGTCTGTGAAAATAACAGAACCCCCTTTGGCAGTGAGAAACGGTGATGAAAAATGCTTTATGTCAAGAGACTTCAACAGGGACCTCTAGGGGGTCCTCAGAGTTATATTAACCACTTGAATCCTAGCATCCATATTCTGAGAACATTAGCCAAAAATAGCCGATCTACATGCTCACAACGCCTTGAGCTTGTAGATCGGCTATTTTCGGCAAAGAGATTTGGGGTAGAGGGGAAAAAGAATGTGAAGTATATTAAGTATTGACGGTTCAAGTGGTTAAATATCTGGAAACACAAATTTATATGAACCCAAAATACACTGATGATTGTGCTGTCAAACGATGAAACTATATTGTATCTATGGGTTGTGGGGGGGTCCCTGCCTCATCTCTCTCTCTCAATAAAGGGGTCCTTGGCCTGGAAACGTTGAAGACCCCTGCTTAATGGATATCATAGAAGGGGTGTATTCACCATAGGTAGGTCCTGGAGCCTGCGGAACTCGGGGCGGTTGTCTCTGCGGCGTAGCTTGAGGAAGAGGAGCAGGGTGATGATGACAGCAGTGATGATAAAAGCTGACACCAGCCCAGCGAGGAGGGGGTCCGGAGTGGCAGCCTCATGGACTGAACAGAAACACAGGAGGTACAGTCAGCTGAGCAGAGCACACCAACCCCAACAAACCGAATCATAAAAATAGAGGGTATGCGTGTGACATCATCATCATCATCATACCTGGAAGTTATGCGGGAACGCCTACTGAGTGGCAAAAAAATACATTCTGGTCTTGACAGCCCAATGAGCCAATACATCTAAACAGAAAAGTCCTATCTAATTGCATTAAACAGCGTTAAACTCACTTTGCCACTCGATTTGCCATTCACTTTATGCATTCGCATACCCTCTATATAAGGTGGTGGTGGTCAGTGGTGGAAAGTAACTAAGTACATTTACTTAAGTACAATGTTGGGGTATTTGTACTTTACTTGAGTATTTCCAATTTCCAATACTTTTACTTCTACTCCTTTACAATCTCGGATCCAAATATTGTACTTTTACTCCACTACATTTATTTGAAAACCTTAGTTACTACTAGTTACTTGTAGATTTTGATTATTACTAGTAAGCCGCCTCAGGGCGACATGTGACCTTGCCGTGCCAATTCTTGGCCATCTGACCAGTTATGTACAGGTATATCATATGGGCTTAATATTGATGACATCAGGGAAGCCAGAGCGTGATGTCAGAGCGGCAAACCCATTCTGTTAAGAGTGTTTAGAAGGGACATTCTTCATAACTAGTACTTTTGGTACTTCAATTACATCTACAAGTACATTTTGAATTCCGGACTTTTACTGAGTACTTCTACATTATTAGTATTGATACTTTTACTTAAGTACAACATGTACTTTTTCCACTACTGGTGGTGGTAGACACAACATACAGTAGCTGAGATTATTGGCTTAGCACACTCAAAATAGATTTACTACTCATTTTGTCAAGTACGGTACCAACAAAGCAACTTTCCCCTCAGGGATTGGGTAGAATCCTACCGTGATTTTATCGCGCTGATAAAGTAGCGAATAAGGTTAGCTTGTCCTAAACCTGATTTAAAGAGGTGTGAAACCTATATTAAAGATAGGCGCACGTATATCTGTATTGAATCTTGGAAGGAACAGCGTGTGTATCTGGAATCCAACACTAGGTTCTATTCTCTAGCATGAAACGTCTGCATCTTGTAACTGTACCTGCCTCTACTTGCATTCACTGCGCTGGGGGAGATCAATGAAGCAGCCGACTGTTTGTGTTTTCACAGGGAGTGCTGTTGATATAATCACCGTGAAGCTCTTTACCGAATGGGTGCACGCAGTATGTGTGTTTGGCATGCACATGAGTGAGCATGCACAAGTATATGTGTATTTATCTACAGATTTGTATGTACAGTATGTACCGGTATGTATGGATGTATGGGGTGGACATGCTATATGACACTGTTTTATACACTCAGTTTATTTCTGTGCCAGAAGAACCAAGAAAGAAGCGCCACAAAATTGTAAAACTGTAAATACTGCAGAGGCAAATCTCCAAGCCTAAAAAGCCCAAAACTAATAAAATATGGGAGAGAAGCGCAAAGAGAGATTATGTATTTGTTTATTTAAACTTTATTCAACCAGACAGAATGAACTAGTATTAGGAATGATGGCCAAGCAAAAGGCAGAAGAGAATCCTAGCTAAAATAAACAATTCCTAAGACAGACAAAGTGTGTGAAGAAGATGAGAGGGGAAGAAGAGAAAGAAAAGAGGGGAAAGAGAGGAGCGACGAGAACAGAGAACGCTCCAGGCTCAGTCTAGTCCCATGACTGTCTCTGTCCCTTGACCAAACAGAGCACTGATTGTGGAGTGGTTGGTGGTGATGGCACTTCTATAAGCTGTGGATGGGAAGTGCCCGTGTTCGCTTGTGTGTGTGTGTGTGTGTGTGTGTGTGTGTGTGTGTGTGTGTGTGTGTGTGTGTGTATGTGTGTGTTGTCATGCGCGTGTGCGCGTTAGAGGCAAGAACTGGCTTGTGTTGGAAAACAAAGAACAGCGTTTGCTTTGTTGTTCGATTCAATTCTGTTTGTGTCATAATACAGTGGTAAATATACTGTACACACAGAAAAAAGAAAACAGAAGCACTATCCACTTACCATCGCCGCCCATGTTGAGTTGAGATGGGGAATCAACGTGAGGTTTGGCCTGGCCAGAGGAGTTGCTTGGTGGACTGAAGGTAGACTCGGTGTGCGTTGGACTGGGGGTCTCAGGGTGTGAGTCAGACTGGGGAGAGGGGGGCGTGGTGACAGGGGAAAAGGTGGTCTCGCGGTGGGTGCTAATGGTTGAACTGGACTGGATGCTGATAGCAGTGGTGGTATCAGTCTCTATACGAGGGAGCAGTTTGCCCGGTGATTCAGAGGTGGGTGCAGAAGTTGGTTTGGTTGTTTTTGGGTGACGGGGGGAGGGACGAGTGGGATGGTGGGTGGGCGCGTGTGAGCTTGCGAAGTGTGGCGGAGTGGTTGGAGGAGGCGTGGTGATATGTGTTTGTTTGGAGCTAGGATGGACTGCGTGTTTGACGGTGGTGCTTGGGGAAATGTGTGTGGTGGCAGCTTGGTTCTCAGAAGGGGCAAGTGTGGGCTGTGGTTGTGACGGCTCAGTATGGTTTGTATTCTTTCCTGGAAATGTAGGGATGGCAGCCAGGTCCATAGAAACTAGAAAGAGAGAGGGGGGAGTCAGAATTAGGATGATATCTTACCAATTATAAAACGTAAAAGAGACCATTTACATTTTATAATCACCTAAAAGAACGTGACCATGACACAGTCTACTGACACACACAAAGAGATGGCGCCTTCTGGTTCTGGGACTCTATTCTTAAACACAAACAAAGGTCCCAGAAAGAAATCCCATTGGACTAAATCAAATGATAAGAAAACAATACAAAAACTAGAAAGCGGCACTCTGCCAATTCAAATTTAGCTCAAAATATTGGACTCGGTTTAATAGCATTTCCCACTTCCCTTGATACCAACACAGCTCTGTTCGCACATTTCTCCATTCTATCGGCCTACATCTTTAACTAGATTGTCATTACAATGTGTGTACAACCCAGACATTACATTTGTGACTTCCAACATTGGTCCACCTTCAGTCCACTGTCGGTCCACCCCCAGGCAATTTTTATGTTTTTCCCCACTTGTTTTAGCAATGTAAACATATGTTTCCCAAAGAAATAGAAAGCTAAAATTAAGCACAATTGAATTTCAATGTAATTTAATCGAGAAACTGAGAGAGAGAGAGAGAGAGAGAGAGAGAGAGAGAGAGAGAGAGAGAGAGAGAGAGAGAGAGCGAGAGTTAATGGCTTTATCTTTTGATTTTGTGTAATTTTACATTTCATCCCAACTAAGTAATTAAAACATTACCGAACTTGAATATCTGACTCAATGTTGGCTAAACACCATTGTTGCGTGGTAATTTTAATACCACACTAAAATGAATGGAATCCAGTGGCTTCCTGGAAATCATACAAGCATCGTATGCTTTGGAAAATGGTTGGCAGTAACGTTGTCCAGCATACGTGAGTTGTGGTCAATGCCAGACCAATAGTATGGTCCTTTTTAAGCCATGCCTAATGGTTGATTAATACTGACTTTTGTCAGATAAAGTAGCTTGAATATCTACTTCAAGTGAGTGTTAACTGTCTAACGCATGAACTGGAGTTTTGTGAGTGTGTGTGCGTGCGTGCATGTGCACGTACACGAGAGTAAGAATAGGGTGAGATAGCAGTGCGTGTTTGTGCTTCCTAACTTTCTCACCTCCTTGTGACAAGTCACACTGCATTTAATCATGCAGCTTCACTTGTCAACATTCAACTCTATAAATCTCCTGGGTCTCTTGCTGCAGTACTTTCCAGCTCTACTGAACACACCATCCATGTATTTTGTCTTCGAACTGAACACGCCGTCATACAGTATGTCTTTTATTTCACTCTCCTCTAACATTGAACATACGGTCCAATGTCTTTTTATTTAACTGACCGCTGGACCTCTTCCTCTCCTCTGTCCAGGCCTGTACTTCGGCTATCTGTCTCTTGACTATCGTGTGTATGTGTGTCCGTGTGCGTGCGTGTGAATATCAGTCAACACCTGACCCCTGC
The DNA here is from genome assembly GCF_963921795.1 of Nannobrachium achirus. Lineage (NCBI taxonomy): Eukaryota > Metazoa > Chordata > Actinopteri > Myctophiformes > Myctophidae > Nannobrachium > Nannobrachium achirus. The sequence goes on from NC_137810.1 coordinate 50,060,625, forward strand.
CACGGCACTTCTACTCAGACTGGTTTCTCTCTGTGGACCAGGAGAGCAGAGTAGAGATAACAACCCTGTTAAAAATAGCTTCCGACCTCTGAACCTCCCTCTACAGGGTTTCCTTCTAAATTCCTCTGAACTACCACAATGCTCCACTAATGACAATGCTCACAAGCACACAAGACACAATGGCAAGAAAACATTGCTGTTGTTCCCACAGCATGAAGTACACTACACAGCAAAGCCCTCACAGTTATTTGAACTCTGGGATTGTTTTTACACTTTGGACTTTGCTAAGGATCCACAAAAGTGACAATAGGTGGTCTGCTAAATACTGCACAGTGCCCATCATCACTGTGCGTATAATGTATCTTGCGAATAAGACTTGCAAACTTGAGTCGTTGATTTATAAGGGCGTAAAGGAAATGGTGGTGTGGTGGCATTTTGGTTTGGGCCGGATATGTGGGTGTCTGGGTGATCTGTTCTGTCATGTTTGCATCCTGTTGTGTTGGGTGGCACCGGGTTAAGGTTCCTTCCCATCACTGTAGAGATTATGTACAAAATTGTACATCCTCACACATGACAAACTGTAGGGGGATGTAGCAATGACAGAGACACATGTGTTTGAAACAACAAAATAGGGGGGCGCCCGCTGGCCTACTGGTCCAGGCGCATAGCACATGGGCTTTGTGTAGCCTGGCGGCGTCGCCAGTTCGATTCCCGGTCCGGACGACCCTTGCCACGTGTCACTCCCCGTCTCTCTCCCCATTTCCTGTCAGTCTACTATCCTATCAAATAAATAAAAAGCCCCCCAAAAAAGGTTTGCATCCTGCCCTGCAGAATCACATTGAATGCATGTATACAGCTGCATTGTCACTTACCACTGGTAGCATTCCCGTTTGAGGTGTCCGGTGGGGATGGCGTAATTGGGTAATGGTCTAGCGGGGTCGATGAAGCTGGTTTCGCCTCTGTAGTGTTGTTGCTGGAGCCTGCATTGCTGCTTTCACTGGAACTGTTGCTTGTGTTGTTGGCTTGAGGTTCGAGTGAGGGTCCTCCTAGGCTAAGACCAGGCATTGATCCCGCAGACGCAAAACCAGAAGATGATGGAGGTTGCCCAGTGTAGGGGTCAGATTTTTCTGAATCAGTGCTTTCTGATGGCAAGGGTGGAGTCATGGAATCCAGGCCTGGTGAAAACAGAAATACAGACAAGTATCACATGACAAGTAGTTAGGTTATGGTTGGACAAAGTTGGACAATGTTGATGTCCATGGAATTGTGTGTCCCACATCTGTACTGAGTAGACCTCTCGACCTACTGCACATAAAAACAGAGCTGCTACCTTTAAACGCATTTTAAATCTGTTTTGTTATGAAAAAAAAGCTGCTATTTGTCCCAAAGTGTCAGCAAAGGTTTGTTGCTATTTGTTTCAAAAAGCTTTATACCCTGTATATTACAACGACGCAATGTGACCAATCTCTGTTTAATGCTGTACCGCCTCCAACTGTATACACATACAGTATACGTTCCCCACTTTCAACTGTTTTTATTATATTTTATTATATTTTTCTCATGACGATAAAGCTAATTTGAATTGAAAATGTAATTGAATTGGAATCATTAGATATACATAGTCTATTTGTAAATAAGTAGGTAGTAGGTGCAAACAAAACAAAACAATAAGACAGTATAATATACAGTATTGAGGACCTAACAGTTGACAATTCACTGTCAACTGTTAAGTCCATATAGAGAAGGAGGGAGGCAACATAAGTACTGGTGAAGGAGACATTGCACTAGGATATCCTCACAATTGAACCCACTACTTTTCCTAACTAATACAGGATATAGTCACAACAAAACCTAAACCTTACCTACCTACTCTAAGCTCATATAAAAACAGAAACAGTGAGTAGATAGATACTGTAGATAGATAGATAGATAGATAGATAGATAGATAGATAGATAGATAGATAGATAGATAGATAGATACCTTTATTTGCCCAGAGGCAGCACAGCAGTATAAGGTTATTTACAAAGTTACAGAGAAGTATGAAAAAGATAAAAAGAAAAAACAAAAACATAGTACAGAGTACAGTAAGTACAGTAAGAGCAAGGTACACCAGGAAAGGGAATGAATAATATATATACATAAAGTGTCCTAAAGCACGACTATCAATATAATACAGTGCCCAAATAAAAGTGACCATAACAGTGAATGCTAGTTAGTGCCGTGTCCAAAGGTCAGAGCGATAAAAACAACTAGCAAAAAAAACAAAAAAAACAAGAAAGGGTGATGCGGCAAGACGCACAAAAAACACCCTCCCTGGAAAGTCCTTAGAGGTCAAAGTCAGTGCAGATATAGTTCCAGTAAAGAAATGTGTGAGTGTGGCATCTAATGATCAAAGAAGGTCTCCAGCAAACAATTGATTTGATGCAATCAGTAAGGCACTCAATAAGCCACATCCACACACAAATAATGTACAAACAAATCTGAGACTTTTGAAGACTGCAAGGACTCAGAGAGTACACAGAGCCACCGATGAACACAGGGTTTGGCAGTTCTTATTAGTTACCCAGCCTGACATACAGGTAGATACTGTATGACTGCGGTAGCAAAAGCTAAATGGGAGGTTGGCCATAGCTGAAGGGGTAGAGAGGGGACATCTGGGAAACAGAAGGTCCCTGGTTCGCACCCCCCGGCCCCGGTCGAAGTGTCCCTTGAGCAAGCCACTTAACCCCTAGGCCTAACTGCTACCTGGGCAGCAGTTCAATGCCACAATCAACGTGTGTGTGTGTGTTCTGTAACAAAAGAATACCCCAAGGGAGTGGGGACCATATTAAATTCAATATGCAGACAGCACTAGCACACAGAAGGACGTGACACAACGCTTGCTGATTGTGGTCTGTTGGAGAGGAAGTGAAGGAGGAGAGGAGAGGAAATTACCAGCTTCATCGCACCTTACATAACAGAGAGCATCAATTGAGCTTTCGTTACAAATTTACATACTGAGATGAGAGGCAATGAAGTACAACACAATTGTATTTCAGTACATTATTTTGCTGAAAGGACCCTTTGTTCAAGCCTTTTGTCAGTGCCAACCATTGGCTAAAGATTTTCATTTCCAAACACCATCCTGAATAATTTGGTGTTGAAATATTAAACGTCAGACAACATCTGATGAACACTCAAAGACAAGTTCAAGAGGACGTATTGTTCTCAGAGACAAATGGTCATATATTCAGAGTTCAGACGTTTATTATTTTTGCATGGTATATCGACCACAGTACACTCATCAACATTCTATATTGGCAAGGTAATTCAATGGCCTTAGAGGCAATGTCACTTTTAATTAAGGCTTTCATAATCTTCCCTGATGAAGACCAGAGCACCACTGACATAATGTAATGTACCGGTAATTACTGTTTGGTAATACAGTGCCATGGTGCCTTTCATTTGCTTCACAATCACTCACCCCCCGCTCATCACCACACACACACACACACACACACACACACACGCACACACACACATGCTTGCACACACAAAGGCTGATTTGAACTCTAAAAGACACAAAAACGGCCATACATGGACACATAAATAGACAGAGGTTAAAGTTTCTTGGATTAAGTGCTGTGGTTGTGTGTGTGTGTGTGTGTGTGTGTGTGTGTGTGTGTGTGTGTGTGTGTGTGTGTGTGTGTGTGTGTGTGTGTCTGTCTGTCTGTCTGTGTGTGCGTGCGTGCGTGCGTGCGTGCGTGCGTGCGTGCGTGTAAGCCAGTGTAAGTGTGTGAGTGAATGACAGAAGCACCCACAGGGAGAGAGGGGGGTAGTAAAAATTTACAAAGGTAACCACTGTTCCAAGTTTGCTCACCCACAAAATCCTCAGTCTTAATTTAACTCTGAGAGTATACAAATGGAACCATGTACATGCACTCTTCACACACATTACACATGGCTTTTCTTTTGTTTTGCTGGCCAACACAACATACTGTATACCCGGGGAAATAGCTCCAGTTGACCTCTTGACCTCTGAGGGAACAGCCAATCACTTCTCTGCAAGCAGCTGCATAGAGTCGTTGTCAGGTTGAAACCTTGTATGTCCAAAACCTTCCCTTTTTTGTTATTATATTAAAAAACGATTTAAAATAGTGAAAATAGCCGATCTACAAGCACACAACGCCTCGCATGGTGAGGCGTTGCGTGCTTGCTTGTTGATCTGCTATTTTCACTACTTTTTCGCGATACTTTTGTATGATGGAGTAGGGCTTTAATTTACGAATAAAACATACACATTTCGTTTTGAAACTTGGAGATACGAGGTTTCTGCCCGACAGTGACGATAGGCGACAAAAATGTGATAACAATAAGTTTACCCCCATTTGTTCCGGATGGGGACCCGTTTCAATGGGGGTAAATGTACTCGAATCAAATTTTTGTCTTAGGAATGTGACAAAAAACTAAAAATATTATTGAACTCTACTCTCCATGGCATGAGTAATAAATAGAAAAAAAGTCATTTTGGGGGTGAACTACTCCTTTAAAGCCTGATCATCTTCAACAGACAGAAAGGCTGAGACTACATTATGTTTTCACCCCTGTCTGTGTGTCACTGTCCGCTATCCCTGAAGTCATGTGATAAACCATAAACTTGTATCATTCAGATTTTCCAGTGTATAAACCAGGCTAAAAATACCCAATGCCACCACAGTTGTCAGCAAGAATAGTTTGTTTCAAAAGCTGCTAACGGTCGTTGCAAAAGTGCTGAGATTTCGACTAATGTTGAGCTAGATAGAGCACAGAGAGCACATTGGGATGGGAAGCTATTCGCTTTTGAATTTCATGCATTATTATGGTACCTCTTGTTAACCAGTGGACCTACCTGACTACAGGATGTCTCAATAGAAGGGAAGGGAGACCAACTCCAACCAAAACATGTGTGCTATTATAATGTACCATACAGATAAACCTAGATACAGTAGGTTACTTAAAATGACATTTAGATTCAAACTGATAATTTGAATTCCTTAGTCCTCTAAGGAAAAAGTCAGCATTCAAACAGCAGACAAGGGGTTTGTTTTGTGCTGCCCTTTCATCCCCACTCACATAACTATGTCTGTTCACCTGTTCACCAGTACCTGACACACACACACACACACACACACACACACACACACACACACACACACACACACACACACACACACACACACACACACACACACACACACACACACACACACACACACACACACACAAACAATCAATCAATGCTGAGTCTCGCTGACATTGATTTTGTGGGCATGGGATGCCATGGGCATGAAATCTTTGTTTAAACTCAGATCTTCAGGGATTGACTCCCAAGCTGTCAGCATGTTACCTTCTATTAAAAATGTTACACAGTCAGTGCATAATATACCATAGAGACCAATCTATACTATAATTTTGCGAATGTCTGAGTGAGTGAGTGAGTGAGTGAGTGAGTGAGTGAGTGAGTGAGTGTCTGTCTGTCACAGCGTTTCTCCTCAGTGGCTGGAGCAATTGATCTGAAATCGCATCACCATTAGCATATGAACACACCTAACATAACTGTGAAGCCCGTTTGTCACTTTCACAAATCATATACTGTATTAGCATTTTTATGGCGTATCTACTATCTATTCTGCATCTAGCATGAGGCATATCTATTCTGCATCTAGCATGAGGCAACATGTTTAACCAGCTCTCTCTCTGTGTGTGTGTGTGTGCGCAGGCGGGTGGGCGGGTGGGCGGGCGGGCTGGGGGGGGGGGGGTGGCGGGGTAGCCATTAAACGAAACGGGTATTTCTTACATTGATGCTCCTACATATTATCATGCAAGCACCAGTTAAAGTTACTTTCCATCCCTCATATACTGTATGCACAGTGCACATCCCATAACCCACACACTGCACATCATTTTGGAGCTCATATCTTTGAACGGGTAAGGGCTAGTTTAAATAGTCAGAGGGAGCCTGCAAACACTAGAGTCAACTAATGCCTGTGTGCTCTGTCGTACAATGTTCCGCGCACCACAAATATCAAATCTATCTACAAGCTACACCAGTGTCAGTCTACTTTATTTGGATTTTGCGGTCATCACACACTGACTTTTTGCACCTAATCCCAAGTACAGCGCAATGATGTGTTTCGTTTTTTCTAGCATCTTAACTGTTCATAAGTATATCATGCACAGTATACATAGGCTATATATTATAATATGCTCAAGCACCTTATATCTTATCTCACTAATCTCATGTACCATGTAAATACAGTAGATACTGTATACAACGTATATATATATTTTTTTTATTTTCTTGTTTGACCTCCCCCTCTTCTTCTGTTTCTTTCTTCTATGGAAAATAACGATAGAATGGGAATCTCACCCACTTATTTACTTCTGTAAACCTGTGATGTGACAATAAAGCTAAATTCTGATTCTCACAGCTATTTTTGAAGCATGACAGTGACACTGTACACTTAAAGGGGAAGACCACCCATTTTCAATTTTGAAATATGTCATTGATATACCTTAAAGAAGTTGTGTGGAAATAGAAAAAAATGTCCCCCTCTTCTGTGTTGCCTACAACTGGAGGATTGATTTTGGGGTTTGTATTGTAAAGTCCAGAATGATGACATCACACTTTGGACTTTACAATACAAACCCCAAAATCAATCTTCCAGTTCTAGGCAACACACAAGGGGGGGAACTTTTTTTCTATTTCCACACAACTCCTCTAAGGTATATTAATGACATATTTCAATATTGAAAATGGGTGGTCTTCCCCTTTAAGTATACATTGGGCTTAACTAGTAGGCTACCATACTGCCAACCAACGATGGAAACAGGCCAGTTAAAATGAAACCATCAAATGACAGCGCGCTGCACACAGCTAAAGATATTATTATGCCATCAATCAGACTGCAGGTCTGAGGTCTCTGCTCATTTGAATTTCAGCTTGGGGGAACTATAGTGTGACATTGCAGCATGATATGATACTTTCAAATGTCAGCAGTCATAGTGTTTTGTTCCTTTAAATCTGAGAAGTAGCTATAATGATGGAAAGACAGGAAGGGGCTTGGGGGGGGGGGGGGATTGGAGAGGAATAATTAAAAGGAAGAAGAGGATGAGAGAAAGTGTGAGAGACTGGTTAGGGAGGAGGGGAATTAGAAGTGAGAATGAAAACAGTGGGATGCAGAAAGTGAGAGGAAGATGGTGGGGGTGGGAGGAAGTGATGCAAAAGAGTCTGTTCAAATGAAGGAATACATTAAAATACACACAAGGGTGTGATTTGTCATAGGTGTGATGGAGCAGAGCAAATAGGTGGGAGGCTTAGTGCTTGTTGTGATGTTGGGGTCTTGGTCTTTCAGAAAAGGTACCAGATGAAGTTGTTGCATGATCTGATTTTAATTATGTGACCTCCCAGAGCTCTAGGACAGGGGTCTTCAACGTTTTCAGGCCAAGGACCCCTTAGTTGAGAGATAGAGATGAAGCAGGGACCCCCACAACCTTTTCAGAGATTCCATATAGTTTCATTGTTTGACAGCACAATCATCAGTGTATTTTGGATTCATGTAAATTGGTGCTTCAGATATTTAACCACTTGAACAGTCAATACTTTATAAACTTTAACTTTCACTCTTCTCTTTTTCCCCCTCTACACCAAACCTCTTTGGCGAAAATAGCTCGCGCTGCGAGGTGTTGTGAACTTGTAGATTAATATATATTAATATAAAAAAGGAGAAAAAAAGTTTCTGTCACACAAAGATTTGGAGGACCCCCTAGCTCGCGCTGCGAGGTGTTGTGAACTTGTAGATTAATATATATTAATATAAAAAAGGAGAAAAAAAGTTTCTGTCACACAAAGATTTGGAGGACCCCCTAGGAGTCCCGTACTACCGGACCCCCTGTTGAAGACCCTTGCTCTAGGATTTAATGAACATACAAGACCACTGCAGATCTATAAGTTAATTTTAACAATTCAGTCTGGCAGACTTGATAACATTCTGATGAAAAAGAAGACAAAACCAAAGGAGGATAACCTACCCCGTACAGTCGAGCCCAAGTTGATGAACAGAAGCGCACAAAGCGCAATCTGGAGTTTATTTTCCATCTCTCTCTCTCCTCTGTCGTTTCACTCGGTCACACAGTCAAAGAGATTCACAAATGTTCTTTTCTTCAGTAAGCGCTTCCTCACTTTAATAGCCAATTTTAAACTCCCCACACACAGACAGTCCTCCTGTCCTGTCCTGTGCCAGAGTAGACTAGCGCAAACAATCGTATCCTGGCCTGGCTATGACATGCGTGGCTCGCGGGCACTGGTATGAAGACAAGCTAAAATCGCAGTGTCCTGAGTGCGCTCTCTCTGCTCTCACAAATATAGTGCCACGTGTTCTCGACGCTCTGCGGGTTGCCAAGTCAGTGTAGCCTACTGTACTGTTTCCCAAACACTGGCTCGGGACCCATTTGTGGGCCGCAGACAATTCTTTATGGGTCCTTTATTTTTTGTTTCCTAGTACATTTTGTTTTTAATTATTATTTATAAAAACAAATTCAATGATTTACAGTATTTTCACGAAGAAATAAAATAAAAATCGAATAAATTCCATTCCTCGACCTAAAATGTTTGGGAACCACTGGCCGACGGCATTATATGATGATTGAACAGCCATTATAAATCATGCACTATGATAACGGGAACCATGAGACATCATCTGACAACATCAATCATCATATGTCATGACTATAGCTACCTACAGTAGCAGAATACGTCTACAACCCCCAGAGTGTCAAATTAAGTTGTTTTATTTATTTATTACAAAGTTATTATACGTTAATGGGTATAAATTACGCATCAGGAAACCCATTTTGTGATCGGATGACATAATGGGCGTTTTTCCAAGACCAGGTGTAATATTTCCTTTGAAACACATGGAGACGCTGTTGCTTTGTAGAGGCCTGCTGGACTGGTATGCTACTGACAGATCTGATTCCGCGGGGGATTCAATCAGTCAAGGCACATTTGACACCAACCAACCTGACTCATGGTAAATCTGCAAGTCATGATAATAATATTACATAGACGTGATTACGATATTGATACTAGGCTACATTTTACAAATAGGGTTAGCTTTTACAAATGATGTAATCGGTCTGAAAAGTCACAACAAATCTTTTTCCTATGCAACCTTCAAATACATTCTTCAATCAATCAATCGCTGCCTGTCAGTCTGTTTGTTTAGACATCGTCCAAACTATGCTTTTTCTGAGCTCTCTAAAGATAATAGGCTACTCTATTGTTATTATTATATATTAGTTGTATGTTCTAGAGCGTGTTTCTCAAACTTTAAAATTTCAAGGATTCCCCTTAATTCTGACAGTGCACAAATGGGGTAACCGGAAAACTCGCCCTAAAACAAACTCGACCCAAACTCGTTTCCCAACGGGTCTATGTGGCCTTAAAGGGCCACTTCACCTCTGGGACAACCAGGTCTTATTTTATTGTTGTCACACGATCAACACAATCCTGAGTTATTTTTTGTGTTCAATCTGTGTTTTTAGATATTTTAGTATTTCAGTATGTACTGCATTTTGCATCACTGGTACATACTGAAATACTAAAATATCTCAAAAAACAGATTGAACACAAAAAAATAACTCAGGATTGTGTTGATCGTGTCCCAAACGACAATAAAATAAGATCGGGTTGTCCCAGGGGTGAAGTGGCCCTTTAAGCTAGATGCAGAATAGACTAAAATCAAATATTTGCTTCTGGGGGTCCCTGGAAAAAAATATTTTGTGATGGGGGTCCGTGGCCAAATACATAACATTCTGGGGGTCCTTCACATGACAAAGTTCGAGAAACACTGATGGCAACATACGTTTTTTTTCCCAGATTTTTTTTTATGATTTAGAAGACATTTGTAGAATGTGCCTATCAGTGGTTAAGGACCCCCAAAATGTGTTTTTGGCCGTGGACCCCCATCTCAAAATATGTTGTTCCACTGATGGACCCCTATCGCAAACTTTTTTGTTCCAGGGACCCCCAGAAGCACAGATTTGATTTTAGTCTAATCTGCATCTAGTTTAAGGCCACAGACCCGTTGGGAAACGAGTTTAGGTCGAGTTTGTTTTAGGGCGAGTCAATTTAGACACACCTTTTAAAGGAACCTAGACCCTGAAATCCACTTTGAGAACCACTGGGTTAGTAAAATCTTAAAAGTCTGGGTTTCCGAGGCTAGTAAAATCTAGTAGACACACATAACATACTTTTTCTAGTAATTAAAACTCAACGGTTGCCCAGGCAACAGCAGCAGCAGCCCCAACCAACAAATCACAGCACAGCGCGTTCCCCCCTGGCTATGGGACGCAGACTGCACAGAAGGTGAAGGAACGCTACGAGGCTTGTGATTGGAGGAGAGCCCTGCAGGTCCTGGTGGTGGTGGGGACGGCGGAGAGCAGAGGCTGAAGTGAAGACAGACTCGAGCGGCAGCAGGAGCTGAGCTGACTGAGCTGACACACTGACAGACAGCATCCTCTCTACCGACCATCGCAGAACCGAGGTGACAAATTATTGCACGTTTAAAGAGAACCGCAAGAACACGTAGGCTAAAATAATACATGTTAAAAATATTATTACAAAAACGGCCACGTTTTCCCATGTTAAAAGGAAACAGCGTAGGTTAAACCGCGAGGCTGTAGTACTCGGACGTTACTACGAATAACGTTATGTACACTGCTGTACGTTAGCTAGCCGACGCTAGCATGTTTAGTGCTAGCTGTTTGTTGCCATAAAATGCGAGTTACATACGGCTAAAGCTAACTAGCTAGCTAGCATGACGAGCTAACGAACCCACCGGCAAGATAACACAACCACAGCCACTGAGGTGGTGTTAGCTTGCCGGGGGGGTTCGTTAGCTCGTTGTGCTATGATCTGGTGGTCCGTGAAGGCAAAACTACAATACTGCCAAGCTCACACACATACATTTTATGCTCTATTAGAGTGTATGTGTGTACTGGAACGCTAGTTGGACGTCACGTCAGCGTGCCGAGGTGTTCATGAGTGCGTTCTGTCTTTATTTGATGGTTTGACAGCTCCGGTGTCAGCGGACAAATGGAGACAGCGGGACGGATAGCAGCATCACAGCCTGACGCCCTGGACTTCACCGTGGAGAACGTAGAGAAGGTAGTGTCATTTTAGACCCGGTCAGCTATGATTACAAGTTAACTTCAACAATGTATAATACAGTGTCAGGGCTTTGTGGTAAAGCAACGAGGGAAAATAATATATAATCTAATATGCAACATCATGCTATGTTTTTATCACTACATATTTGGGCTCTGTTTCCCCCATAGTATCTTTCTTCCTTTTAATTATGCCCTCGCATTACTACTGGCCATTGAATGTCAAGGATGGGTGGTGATGTCATATCAAATGAGAAATAGAGGGAGAATACTCCAACCTGAAGTCTATACTGTACTGACAGATAGATAATATTTAGATGCTGTGGGACTGTGTAGTGTAGGTCATAGCCCACATGCTCCTCCATCTCTCACTAAAGAATGCTTTTCTGGTTCTTGTTCGTTTGGGTGGTTCGATTCGATTGTGCACGCATGATGTGCTGGACTGCTGGTTTGTCTGTCTGCGCCTGGCTGCCAGGTCGCTGTGATGATGAATCTCCCTGTGGCTTCACTGGCTTGGTGGTGGCCGCTGGTCTGGGACAGAGGGGAGAGAAGACAATAGGGGGATGGGTAGACATGAGACGGAGTGTGTGTGTGAGAGAGAGAGAGATTGTGTTTGTGTTTGAGAGGTGGCTAGGTGTTTTTGCTGAAGAGCTGATGTGATGAGAGAGAGAGGGAGGGAGAGGGGTGATGTCTGTGACAGTGGAGGGGGGGGGGGGGGGGGGGGGTAGTGATGATGCGACATTCATGATTAGAAGCCGGGCTGGAAAGAGGAGGCAGCACATTCTTGCACAGGGAAAATGGCATGTAGGGATGGGACGTTAAGCGATATTATCGTCGATATTATCGTAAAAAAAAACACTCACGAAAATCGTATCGTGGAGATCTCATTTATCGTGTGATCGTCCTCCGTCATGCACTGGGATCAATTCAACTTTTATTTGCCCGAGCTGCATTATCCGGTTCCACTTAAACCCTTTGGTAAAAGGTACTTATAATATATGTACTTGAAGTCTTTTTTTCACTCTCTATCAAATGTCTTTGCCAAAAAATAGCCGATCTACAAGCTCACAACACGTCGCCTTGCGAGCTTGTAGATCTGCTATTTTTTTTGGGCAAATGTTCCACCCCAGGATAATGGATTTTGATTATCGCGATAATATCATAATTTGCGATTTCTTTTGTCACAATAATCGTGATATGAAATATATATATCGTCCCATCCCATCCCTAGAGGCAGCACATTCTTGCACGGGGAACATGGCATGCCTGGCTGGTAGGTTGTAGTCAGTGACTCAGTGTGAGAGAGGTCAACTCTCTCATTCACTTTGGGTCTCATTTCTTCAGTACAGACCGACTGATATTTGTGTCTATCCACTCACCGTGAGGCCACCAGCGAACATTTCTGTCTCATTTGGTGAGCGCTGGCCTGAGAGAGAAAACATCAGCCAGTCGGTATTACACTGTTTGAGAAAATCAATAACTCGTTTTTAAATGGCAGCCTCTCCTCTTGGTCAGTGAAGCAGTTTTTGTGTGACAGCCAGGCCTCACATAGAGTAGCATGGCATCTTCCTTAAGTAAAGTGATTTTCTTTGGATTTAGGGATGATAATGAAGATTTTCATCTACACTGTAATTTGAGTAATCCATTGGCATTTGGAACAAACATGCAACAAAGAGATACTGATGATCCTATAGTTAAATACCTGCATATCCATGCGTGCGTGCATCAGTAATGTTGCGTGACACCTCATCCCAGCTTAGCAGAAGGATATAGGTGACAGTTAACCCTTTCAGATTTAGCCGTCTTGAAGAAATGCAGTATTTCAAAAAATATATTCTTATCGTATTGTTTTACCCACAACGGCTACTCTCCTGAAAGTTTAGTGATTGTACAACTAGCAAGTTTGTGCTTCATTCGTTTTCGGAAATCGGTTGAAAAGAACACTTATCTACCATAATGAGAAACCAGACGATAAGTTCCCCAGGAAGCTGGGTGTGTGAACTGGGCATTCCATTAGCATCAGCACCAGACCACTGGCTTTAGAAGAAGTCGTCTGGGAGTCTGCCGCTAATATTATTATCTTCACTACCTGACAACCTCAGCAGCTGCTAACTGGAAACACGCACACCCGGACCACAATCGGACATCTCTGGAGCATCAGTCTGGAAATCAATAGTGCTTCCTGTAAGTGGATAAGAGCAGTGGCAGTTGATATAAAAGTAAAACTTGACAAACGGTGAGCTTATTATTTTAATATAAGACTTAAGATAACATGCTATCAGACTCTTACTACACAAATATATAAAAATCTCAATAGCAGAGTGGGATGTTTGAGTGTGCGTATAACCTCAGTGATGGGAGCTGATGGTTCCTGGTCCTGTGTGTGTGTGGTTCTGATACAAAGTCCTTTGTTTAGTCTTTGGGTCTGTGGAAGACAGTGGCACATTGTCTTTATCCATGTGTGTATAATGAATGCATATACTGCCTTACATTTCCACTACACAATAATTGGCCTAGTCCAGATGAATCAGAAATGTATCCACCCACCCAGCAACAGGACATTTGGGGAATTCAGAACAGTACATTGTTAATTTTGTGTATCGTGACGTGCACCCAGGAGACTCATGGAATGCTTGCACTGCCAGAATAGTCAATGCACAAAGTCACCTAGGTTTACCGAATTGCTCAAGGGCACTTTGACTGCGATGTACAGCCACTGTTGCTCGAATTGAATCTGTGTCTTCAGGCAAAGCAATGGTCCGTAAGCATTCCAGCCACATCAGGACAGTGAGCACAGCAGTACCTTCTCTAAGGGCATTCTGAACTAGAGGTGGACTAACGGCTCACTGACTCCTCTATTCTTATACTGTACTGTCTTTTATTAAGGAGCAGCACAGTGTTGAAATAAACGTTTTTCCAGTCAAATGAATCTGTTGAAAATGTGTGTTGAACAACATTTTAGGGGTGCTAGTATACATTTGCCTTACAGTAAGTTACAGAGGGCGTAGCTTACTGTATATATGACTCTTCTTCTTAAGATGAGATGGAAAGATAATTCCTGGCAGTTATAACGTAAGTGTAATATAATAGAGCAGAACAGAGAAGTAAATGTGGGCTCTGAGATTAGAGATATGATACATGCTGTATCGAGTGGAGCTGTGAAGGAAGGGCTCTTTAATTCGGAGGAGAGGAAAAGATTAATCGACAGCGTTACTTACGATCCACTTATTGACAGATTTAAACATATGCTGTGACGTGGAGTGCTAGAGTCTTGTAGGTTATACGATATACAGCAGGGCTAATTTGAGCATGTTCTCCACCTTCCGCCTATTGATTCTGGATTATCTATTTTAGTCAAAGAGATACAGCGAGAGGTATTATGTACATTGATTCGGTAGTGGCTTTGTTTTTTCAGTCTGCAGAGTTATGTGCTAGAATGGGAAATTAGGCTGCGTCTCCACCAGTGACATGTCTTTTTGCTGTTCACTTTGTTTTCCTTGTTCTGTTCAACAGAGGACTGGTGCTTTCAGTGCCCTTAACCCAGGTATTCAGCCTCTTTTCAGCACCCAGCGATTTGGGCTCTGACCTGTTTTCTGAGTTAAAGGAATGTACACTTTGGCTTGAAGCTTGCAGCATGTTGTCCAGGTGACTTTTAGTACCACCACCATAGACTGTAAAAAGATGGACGGTGGGAACCCATTGGTTGCCAACAGTCACGTGCGACCGCAGGGATACATGGGAGATTGTCTTGAGCTTGCCGAAAATAAAGCACACGAAGAAGAACCATCATGGGACATGATGGTTCTATCTATGATCTCAAGCCCTGCATTAACTGCATTAATCAATTCTAACATAACATTGGACCATATTTTCACAAAATGCATATCATGGTGATTAAAACGAGGCTTTAAACTAACGACAGGAACCATAAAGTATTTATGACAAAAAGTTCGGGGTAAATGAATGGAATCCTATGGAGAACATGTTGCTTTTGGTACCAGAACAGCGCAACTACCGGCCAATCATAGGAACTTTTAGTTCCGTGTTTGCTTCATTTTAAATCCGGACAACTGGCCCCCTGACCACCACCTAATCAGGTTCACCGTTCATTATGTGTCTAAAGGATAATGACTCGGGCTTAACAACGATGCAACAGAGTTGAAAAATGCAACAACTGTTTTTACATTGGATTCTCATATTGTGAATAAATTAAAAGGGGCAGCGTGCTGTGCAGTAATAATTATTTAGTTATGTTAGTGTCTTATGTCAACACGCTACTTCATGGTGTGTCGCGTATCATAGCAACAGAGAAAGCACAGCTCCTCCCCAGGCTCAGCTGCAGCACCTGTGCGCAGCATCAGGCAGGGGTGTCGCACCAAATTCTGGGCCCAAATGTTACAAATGTTCCCTTAAAAAAATCAAATATTCAAAGACTTGCACACATTTTTTCACGACTTTTCAAAAATAGCAGATCTACAAGCTCACAGCGTGGCACTCGGTGCTGCGCTGTGAGCTTGTACATCTGCTATTTTTCAATAGCTAAAGTATATAAAATAATTAAGGCCCCTCCACCTTGGGCCCTAGTAACTCAGTCCCCCCCCCCCCCCCACCCCTGCCCCCTTGTGACGCCCCTGGCGCCAGGCAGGCATTACACACCACAAGCACTCACCTCCAGCTCTCCTGCCAGAACAACAAGTCTGGCAGAGACACACAGCCAAACCCAAAGCTGTTGGTTGTTAGGAAAGTGAGGTTAAGACACTTTGAGTTTTGTGTGGGTGTCTCAGACTTGTCTCTACCATGGTTATTATCACCATTGGCAACATGGTATTCTGTTTATGTTCCTCTCCCGCTGACTGCAAGAACGATCAACCATCTGTGTACAGTACATGCACACTTGTGCATCTCACACAACACGCACGCACGCAAGCAGGCGCGCCGCGCACACTCTCCTTTTCTTTGTTCCACTCATTAAGCTTCCCTCATCGCCTCATTTTCTGTTGTTCTTTGTTTTTGATCAGAAAAAGAGATGAGACGCTGCTTTTTCTTTTCAACAGTAGCAACATACCATTGATGTACTCCACTAAACGTGTGCACACACACACACACACACACACACACACACACAGGTCAGTCAGGGTATTGTAGAAGGATATAATGGGGCTGGTAGTATCGCTGAAAGATATAATGGGGTTGGTAGTATCGCATGATGATGGGTAATACTTTATGGCTATGCTGGGAGGGACCCACCATCTGACATTTTTTTATTTTGTGCCAGGAATGCCCAGAAGATAAGAAAAATCCAAATTGTTCAACATTTTCCATACACTTAGAAGATGTTTTAAAAATGTTGAAAAAGCAGATGTGCTTTGAGCTTGTATATCTGCTATTTTTTAATAGTCAACATAGCCTATAAAATATACATGAAGTGGTTAAAATTGTGACGCTGTATTAAAACATTTAGCTGGGGACTGGACACCTGGGGGTCGCGCACTGTAAAAAAAATTTAATTGGTCCAATTGATTATTTCTCGGCAACCTGTTGCGAGTCGGTTTTCACGTTGACTCAATGTTGCAGTTCAACACATTGACAGAACGAAGAACTCTTCATTGGCCAAATAATTCAGCCAATTGCAGATTTATCGTTGAGAAAAGGACATTCAGTTGGCTGTTAATTCAGCCAATTGAAACAAATCAGTTATCGCCACTTGTGTCATATGTTCAGTCAACTAGGACTGATTATTTAGGTATTAAAACTATTCATTTTACATTAAAGAATAAAACTATTCATTTTACATTAAAGAATATTTGAGTGAATTAAAATGTATATAAAATGAATGATAACACTGTAAATGTAATTAGTTTTATTTGTTTTTAAAACATTTTCTGGCAGTGCAGTGTTTCCCCTAGCCAGAAGCTGAAGGAGTGGGGGAGAATTGCGGAGAGCAGGGGGGGGGGGGGGGGGGGGGGGGGGGGGCTTCTGAGCTACAGACCCATAAGGGTCTATTTGGTTCATAACTATCTATCATTTGGCTGGGGCCTGGGGACCCCCTGGAACTCCCTCAAGGACCCCTCGGGGTCCCCGGACCCCACTTTGAGAACCAATCCTACTCACCAGTGGTGGAAAAAGTACAGTATCAACATTCTAATGTAGACATACTGTGTTACAACTTACAAGTAGATGTCTGGAATAAAAAATTTAGTGGAATAAGAAAAAGGTACAAAAGTATTGGTGTCAAAATAAACTTAAGTACTAAAAGTAAAAGTTCTCAGTAATCATAACAGTTTCCAAATGTATAAAAAAAATGAAAACTTAAGTACTAAAAGTAAAAGTTCTCAGTAATCATAACAGTTTCCAAATGTATAAAAAAAAAAAATCCTTTAAAAATAGCAGATCTACAAGCTCTACAAGCTCACAACACGTCACTTTGTGAGCTTGTAGATCGGCTATTTGCGTATAGCCATCATGTCATAAATGTAGTGGAGTAGAAGTAAAAGTATTGAGAATTTGAAATACTCCTATAGTACTTAAAGGAGTAGTTCACCACTTTTCAACCTGTCTAAATATAATAGGTCCTCACTAATGTTCATAATAAAATAGCACAATTTTTTTCTATTCAGTCTGGGTCTCATAGGAGAGCTGTCAAATCCTTCCTACCGGTGACATCATCGTTTGACAAAAAAATAATAATAATATTTTTGAAAAAATATATATATATTTTTATTATCACGAGAACAATGGCTTCCACTTTAACATTGCAACTTTTCCAGGAATAGAAAGCCTGCAGTTTCTATTAGCTTTCATTTCCCATTGATGATGTCACCGGTAGGAAGGATTTGACCCACGCACAGCTCTCCTATGAGACCCAAACTGAGTAGAAAAAAATTGTGATATTTTATCATGAACATTAGTGAGGATCTATTATATGAAGATAGGTTGAAAAGTGGTGGAGTGCCCCTTTAAGTACAGTACTTGTAAAGTAAATGTAGACTACTAGTTACTTTACACCACTGCTACACAGTGTGTGCATGTATGAAAGAACAACAGCAAAGTTTATTTCTGACTAGTCAACAATGTTTGTTGCCTAATGACAGTGTTGGTGATGCATACCTCGTTTCTATTCCACATCTAACCAGTGAGAGAATGACAACCGTGTTAGCACTTAGCTCTCTTTAGCATGCGCAGTGTTGCCAACCTAGCGGATTTGTCGCTATATTTAGCTACTTTCCAGACCCCCCTAGAGACGTAATTAGTGAAAAGCTTCTAGAGACAAATCTGGCTACTTTTTCTGCTGATTTGGGGACACATATTGTTTACAGGAGCCAGAGATAAAACCCTATTTTTCCTTCCTTTTCCCTCTCTCTGCCTCCATTTGCTGCTTGCCTGCTCCTCTGTGACACACAAACGTGCACGCCGCATCTCTTTCTCTCTCTACTGGTACTGCCGTGGTGCAAAATTATACAAAAATTCGAATTATTATCCGAAAAATGTGCACGCGCATCGGCGCCGCGCGCGTGCACCCCACCCCTAGCGACTTCTAGCTACTTCTGGAAGAGCCACTAGCTACATCCGTTACTGGGGAGTTGGCAACACTGAGCATGCGACAAGTAAGCCTACTATTGCCAAACAGCGGTAAACTACATGATTCAGACCCGTCGCTGAGGCACTGCTTTTATCCACAGCCCAAATCTTTTAATTGTACACACCAGTAGCAAATATGCTAACGAGGGGCAAAGACGTAGTCAGCTCAGAATCAGAGGTGCTCAGCGCGACGAGGCAGCTGCCTGACTGACTGACTGGACTTAATGAGAGAGGGGAGGGGGAGAAACTAGACATATACATCTCCTTCCAACCGTATGTAAGCGAGAGAAGTTAGAACGCTATGCTTCACATGAGCGCTACATTGTTGTGGGGGGAAAAAACATATTAAAAAAAAAAAAAAAAAAAATCTTAAAAAAAAAAAAAAAAAAAGTGAAAGTGAAAATCATACAGTGGCGGCCCTATTTGAAGCAGCGGCGGCCCGCCACTGCTTAATGCATGTAGGGGAAACACTGCAGTGCAAATTGCCAAACAACAATGTTGAACATTTCACATGTTAATTAATCAGTGCAAGTGCCTTGTGGCAACAACATACATTCTGTACTATATATTTAGCACAATAATTTCATATTTAGCACAATAATTTCAAGTTGACAATACAATCTGGCATTACACATGTCAAATGGTGGCAAAAATAAAATACAAATAAACACCATCATATGCCTACAGTACATGAACAGAACTCGCTAACAGTTATTTAATAAACTGATGTAATATGCATCACGTGGTACATAACGTGTAGGGATGGGAGGATATCCAAATTTCATATCACGATTATTGTGATAAAAGAAATGACGATTTACAATATTATCGCAATAATCAAAATCCATTATTCTGGGGCAGAACATTTACCGAAAAATAGCCAATCTACAAGCTCACAGCGCGTTGCAATGAGACTATCAAGTACGTATATTATAAGTACATTTTACCAATTCTAGAGGGTTTAAATGGTAGTGGATATGCAGCTCGGCAAATAAAAGCTGAATTGATCCCAGTGCAGGACAGAGGACGATATCACAATAAATTTATATAAGGGCACGTAACAGTGATTTAGTCCTTTAGATGATCTGTAAGGTGGTTGAAAAATGTCTTTTCATCAGACCTCATTAAATTCACAAATGTCACACTTGATCGTAGCACACTCTTCACTTCCTTTAGGCTGGGATTGAGGATGAGATCTTGACAGATGGGATTAGTTTTGAAAGTACATACACAGTCTATGAACACGCAGTGCAGAAGTCCATCCACGTTGGTGCCAGTGATGGAGTCTGTAGTGCTTCAGGACTTCTTTTACTTCAGAATGGACGAACTTGCAGTGACGACACTTCATCTAACAATATAACCCTAGGAGAGAAATGACAGCAGAAACAACCAAGTTAAGATGGAGGCCAACTCATGACACAATTTGTCTCATTGCAACACATAGCGATCTTGTAGATTTGCCATTTTTGGTAAATGTTCATCAGTACAGATTCAAAATATGGATGCTAGTGTTTGTGTGGTACTAGTAAGACGCCTAAGGGCGAAAAGTGTCAGTCTAGCCAGTTTTGCTGGTTCTAAAGAGAAAGACAGGGTTCCCACACATTTTTACCAATTCATTTCCAAAACTTTTTCAGAATATTTAACCCAATTTCCAGGACTATATAAGAATAATTCAGCTCAATAACAGGTTGCTTACTCCTATGTGCAATAAAGACAGGTAGTGTATGCCAATCATATTTTAACTGGGAACCCCCTCACCCTGACGAGCACTAAGAGTTGAGGAATTTTGTATAACACAGTTCTATTGTGAAAATAGCTGATCTACATGCTCACAACGCAGACAAGCTTGCAGATCTGCTATTTTTGAAAAAGTCGTGAAAATATTGTGCAAATCTTTGAATATATGTATTTTCAAAGCAAACGTTTCTAACTCAAATTTTGCTCCTGGGTGGTCTTTGGAACTAGATATTTTGAGATGCTTCACATGAAAATGTTTGAGAACCACTGACATAGTAGTCTCTCAAGAACAGACTAACTGAGCTCCAGTTAAGCGAAAAGGTCCTTTTCTTTGACGATGGCTGGCCAGATTGCTGACATAGAAACATAGGTTTTTCAAAAAATCTGAGGATTCAAAAGACACTTATAGAATCGGGTCAAAATTCTAATTTTCACGATTTTTCAAAAATAGCAGATCTACAAGCTCGCAGCGCGGCACTCGGTGCCACGCTGTGAGCTTGTATATCTGCTATTTATCAATAGTTAAAGCATAAAATAATGATACACAATAATGTGTACCCGTTCTTTAATCATCTGGGGACCCCCTAAAATCATTCGGGGACCCCCTGGGGGTCCCGACCCACAGAATGAGAACCACTGCCCTAACACACCTTACTGTAAGAACTGAACCCCACCTGGCTGGTGCAGGCGCTCCACAGGTACACGCAGGTGCCCAGGCCCACGCTGAGCACGTTGAGAGGACCAGTCCACCAGGTTGAGGTAGAAGTCGCCCTGGAGCTCCGGACCCAGGCCCACGCTGAGCACATTGAGAGGACCAGTCCACCAGGTTGAGGTAGAAGTCGTCCTGGAGCTCTGGAGCGTCATGTGGGCTTCCTGGGCGACCGCAGGAGTTTTTGGCTGTGAGGAAAAAACGACAAGAATGTTTGGTTAAAGACCTTGAAATGCAGTGGCGGTCCACAGAGCCATCACGACTACTAGGCCTGTCCCAATTATTTAACATAATCGTTTCCAATCTTTCCATGTTCTAAATATGTTCATATAGCCGGGGAGCCACAGGCCCAAAAGCTCAAAGAATAGGATGTTACCTGTATTCACTCCATCGACTTCAATATAAAGGAAAGAAACACACCAAAAAGAATATGCTTTAAGTAGCATGTGAGGGGTCAAACTAGGGATTCTTGATGATTCTGAATCCATTGCAAGCATTTGTTTTGCATGAAAAACATTCCTTGGGCTAGAAAACGGACCAAAAATAACGGTGAAAAGTGATGACTCATCGCTTTTCACAGGTTTGAGAGGCTGAAATCTAGCCCAAGGAATGTTTTTCATGCAAAACAAATGCTTGCAATGGATTCAGAATCATGAAGAACCCTTAGTTTGACCCCTCACATGCTACTTTTTTTGGCGTGTTTTTTTCCAGTATAGTGAAGTCAATGGGAAACTTTTTTTCGCAAGATTTCCGGCAGAGCAGGCCTCTCATTCTGTGTACCTTATTGACCAAATTAATAGGACAAACAAAAATTTGGAGTATGTCATGACATCACAGGTCCTCTCTCATTTTGGCCCAGTGGCTCCCCGGCTAATATTTCTTGAAACATTTTCAAAAATAGTGGAAATGGGGGTCCCGACTCACAGGATGAGAACCACTGTCCTAACACACCTTAATGTAAGAACTGAACCCCACCTGGCTGGTGCAGGCGCTCCACAGGTACACGCAGGTGCCCAGGCTGAGCACGTTGAGGACCAGTCCACCAGGTTGAGGTACAAGTAATCCTGGAGCTCCGGAGCGTCGCGTGGGCTTCCTGGGCGACCCAGGAGTTTTTGGCTGCGAGGAAAAAACAACAAGAATGTTTGGTTAAAGACCTTGAAATGCAGTGACGGTCCACAGCCGATATACAAGGTCTACGACTGCTAGGCCTGTCCCAATTATTTAACATAATCGTTTCCAATCTTTCCATGTTCGAAATATGTTCATATTTCTTGAAACATTTTCAAAAATAGTGGAAATGGCAGAACTTATACAGCACACACACCGTCTACTGCAGGAGACCTCTGCTCACGGTGACCAGAGAGAAGCTGGGTGTGGGACAGTCACAGGACACTGGCCTGGTAGAGGATGACAATAGAACAACAACAACCAACCAGTCAAAATTCTAATTTTCACGATTTTTCAAAAATAGCAGATCTACAAGCTCTATATCTGCTATTTATCAATAGTTAAAGCATGAAAGCATGAAATAATGATACACAATAATGTGTACCCGTTCTTTAATCATCTGGAGAGCCCTAAAATCATTCGACAGGATGAGAACCACTGTCCTAAGATACCTTAATGTAAGAACTGAACCCCACCTGGCTGGTGCAGGCGCTCCACAGGTACACGCAGGTGCCCAGGCTGAGCACGTTGAGGACCAGTCCACCAGGTTGAGGTACAAGTAATCCTGGAGCTCCGGAGCGTCGTGTGGGCTTCCTGGGCGACCCAGGAGTTTTTGGCTGCGAGGAAAAAACAACAAGAATGTTTGGTTAAAGACCTTGAAATGCAGTGACGGTCCACAGCCGATATACAAGGTCTACGACTACTAGGCCTGTCCCAATTATTTAACATAATCGTTTCCAATCTTTCCATGTTCGAAATATGTTCATATTTCTTGAAACATTTTCAAAAATAGTGGAAATGGCAGAACTTATACAGCACACACACCGTCTACTGCAGGAGACCTCTGCTCACGGTGACCAGAGAGAAGCTGGGTGTGGGACAGTCACAGGACACTGGCCTGGTAGAGGATGACAATAGAACAACAACAACCAACCAGTCAAAATTCAAATTTTCACGATTTTTCAAAAATAGCAGATCTACAAGCTCTATATCTGCTATTTATCAATAGTTAAAGCATGAAAGCATGAAATAATGATACACAATAATGTGTACCCGTTCTTTAATCATCTGGAGAGCCCTAAAATCATTCGGGGACCCCCTGGGGGTCCCGACCCACAGGATGAGAACCACTGTCCTAACACACCTTACTGTAAGAACTGAACCCCACCTGGCTGGTGCAGGCGCTCCACAGGTACACGCAGGTGCCCAGGCTGAGCACGTTGAGGACCAGTCCACCAGGTTGAGGTACAAGTAATCCTGGAGCTCCGGAGCGTCGCGTGGGCTTCCTGGGCGACCGCAGGAGTTTTTGGCTGCGAGGAAAAAAGGACAAGAATGTTTGGATAAAGACCTTGAAATGCAGTGACGGTCCACAGCCGATATACAAGGTCTACGACTACTAGGCCTGTCCCAATTATTTAACATAATCGTTTCCAATCTTTCCATGTTCGAAATATGTTCATATTTCTTGAAACATTTTAAAAAATAGTGGAAATGGCAGAACTTATACAGCACACACCGTCTACTGCAGGAGACCTCTGCTCACGGTGACCAGAGAGAAGCTGGGTGTGGGACAATCACAGGACACTGGCCTGGTAGAGGATGACAATAGAACAACAACAACCAACCAGTTAAAATTGGAGGACCCATGGCACGCACAATTTCTACTCCACTACAGTTGTGAGACAGCTTTAAAGTTTAGCCCATTAGACCAGGAACCCATTATTACTTTAACCTATTATTTTATGCTTTAAATAGTGACAAATAGCCGATATACAAGGTCAGTTTGGCACCGAGTGCTGCGCTACAAACTTGTAGATCAGCCATTTTTTCTTCTAAGGGTTTCAAAATGTTTCTATGTCAGTGGTTCAACTTCTCAAGCATTTTCATGTCAAGGACCCCTAGAATTATACTGAATGTATTTGGCTACCGAACCCTGCCTGAAAATATGTAACAGGGACCCCACCAGAAAAAATATTTGTATTTCTTGTATTTCTGCATTTTTTTTTATAGTTAAAAGTATACAATAATTCCAGGTCTTAATGGGATTTAAAAAAAGGTTTCCCCTATCGATTACTCACCCCATGGAGACATGAATACATGGATATTTTTTGGTCACTTTCCTAAGCCAATATTTTGATGCCCAGCAGTGGTTTCCTACGGAGACACAAAGTCTCCTCAAATTATTGGCTTGGAAATGTGACAAAAACTAAATATCTATCAATTCAAGTCTCCATGGGTTGAGTAATCAATAGACAAAGTCATTTTGGGGGTGAACTATCCCTTTAATTATTAGTGGCCACCTGCATCATGTGCGATTAGAAACAGCTGGGCAAGACCATTGATTTCCCACTCCAAGCCCTTAACATGTTCATGGTGGATTTTTACAACAAACACTTTGCAGATAAAGGATAATGTAAAGTTTCCATACAGCTGCAATGTTGGTGAGTTTAATATAATTTAATACAGTCAGATAGGACTTTTCTGAGTGGATTTTTCTGCCAATGGTTGATGTTGCACCTCTAGTACTGTACTTAAATACAGTCATTTGTATTTTGAGTAATTCTAATGTCCAATACTTTTACATCTACAACACTACAGACAAAAATACACTTTCACTCCATGAAACTTGAAATGGCACATTGTGCATGAGTACTTTTACTTTTGATACTTTAAGTACACTATGATACCAATACTTTTTGTACTAATGTACTACTTGTAATAGTACTGCAGTACTGATACTTTTACTTTAAGTATACAATTCAAGTACTTTTTCTACCACTTTAACTTAGCTTATACATACAGCCTTGGAGATCTCGTCGTCACCATCTGTCCTGAATGTGACGAACCTGGCTTGACCTGCAACAGAAACAATAAAATAAGTTAAGATGAAAGCCAATCCATGTCACATTAGCAAGCATTTAACGACCACTTTAATGGCGCAAAACAGCGGGAAGTTACCGCAGTCCAAAACATACTTTAATAGCTAAAAACAGCGGGAAGTTACCGCAGTCCAAAACATACTTTAATAGCTAAAAACAGCGGGAAGTTACCGCAGTCCAAAACATACTTTTAATACCGAAAAACAGCGGGAAGTTACCGCAGTACAAAACATACTGTAATACCGAAAAACAGCGGGAAGTTGGCTAACAAACAGATAAGCTTCAGCTAGCAGGTAGCTAGCGCGTAGCTTCTCCGGCAACATGGGGGGAATATATCATGAGTCCGGGGAACTCTATGGTCCGGGGTGGCCATGGGGGGTAGCCGAAGACGGCGACGCTCCCTCACCAAACCGGGCCAACATTGTTAGCCTAGCCTAGCTGAGCTAGACATTCCAGCCATGTTAAAACAAGGAGGGGATATACGCAGTTACTAGTTAGCTGCATTGTATATAGGCCCCAGGCTATCGTTAGCCAATGTAGCTGCTAACAGATAGCTAACGTAACAACCCTTGAAACAAGTGGACGGCTGCTAGCTGTTAGCTGCTAACGGGCTAACTAACACTTGAAATGCATGGACATTGCTAGCTGTTAGCTGCTAACGGGCTAACTAACACTTGAAATTTATGGACATTGCTAGCTGTTAGCTGCTAACGGGCTAACTAACACTTGAAATGCATGGACATTTAGACACATTGAAAATAAAACAGCGTTTCTTACCTCCGTCTCGTCCCCGACGGCTTCCCGCACTTCTCCACAGTACAAAAATAAACCGGTCCTTTACACGCTAATATCTGCGTCAGTGTTCTCGGTTGTTCTGCAGGCTTCAAGGTTGGTTATCGTAACGCCTCTACTAAAAGTGCGTCGCAATATGCGTATGCGCCAGCGCTACCGTAAATGACACCGCCCCCATCTAGTTGAGTCAATGTTGGATTGCATTGTTCCATTCATTGAGCCAATTAACATCTGTTAGTTGAGTCATCAACAGCATTGTGAGGTTTCACTCAATTACAATTTAAGACCTGACTGAACATTCTTTTATGACTAATTGTATAAACATATATTAACAGGCTTTGTCAATTACACCACCTTAAAAACATTGATACAGCTTTGTATTTTTATTCCTCCCAACATTTCATTCGTTGAGTTTTTCACAGTGCGGAACCCTCTTTGAGAATCACTGATATTAGCCTAACATTGGTATTGGACAATACTCACCTTGTTGCCTGCCATCGTTGCATCAGCAAATAAGATGACATTCACTGATCCCTGTGGCTGATGTTTCATAAAGACTACAACGAGTATTTATTTGTTTCCCTAGCGCAAAAAGAGGAATGAATAGCAACAAAACCAAACGTTATTGTAAAACATCTTGTTGAACTTGTCAGTATTTTCCAATCGTTGCATCCCTATTAATAGGCATTTCTTTCCAATCCTTCTATCCTAACATCCTTCACCCCTCAAATATTAGTTGGCTGTGTTTTTGAGGCAGTGTCCCGACCACCATCCACTTGCTACAGCTATTATTATATTATTTTTGAAGTAGAGAAGCATCTGCTTTATTAAGTATAGACATCAAACAGACTGTCATCTAGTGGTTGTTTTCACTGAAGGCACACCTGTCTTATGTCTTACTCTGCTGAGTAGCTGGCGGCAGTATAGTAACTAAAGGAGACTGCAGGAGGAATTGTTTATGAGAATCAATCGCACAAAATAAACACTCCCGCTGTGTACAGACCTTAATGAGGTAATAAAATGTCTTGTATTATATCCCTCCCGCTCCCTTGCCCCATGCTTTCTTAGGGGTGGGCGATATGGAAAAATACATCTCGCGATATTTTTCCAAGCTGTATCACGATTTCATGTTGGTTTTTATGGTTATTTAAAGTTACTTAATAGTAATAATACCACCTATAAGGTAACAAAAACTAAAGGAAAAAATAGTAACCGACCATTTAGACCAGTGGTCCTCAATGTGGGGTCCAGGGACTCTTGGTTCCTTTTGGGAGGTCTAAATTGACCCTTACAAGTATGTAACTCTGACAGTATACAAATGAAACCAAATGGACCCTTACATTTGTATACTATCAGAGTAAAGGGGAGACCTTGACATTTTTTATAAGGCTCCCCCGTTGTATCACGATATATACTATATCTGTGAAAGGAGATATTGTGGAGACATTGTATCGCCTCAACGATATTTATCACCATATTGCCCACCCCTATAGCTTTCATACTCGCACACGTCCCCAAAACATTGTCCTCACATTTCCCAGACAGACAGACAGACAGACAGACAGACAGACAGACAGACAGACAGACAGACAGACAGACAGACAGACAGACAGACAGACAGATAGATGATGAGAGGAGATCAGCATAGATTTGTGCTCTACTGATCGCCCCTCACTAGTTCATGGATATACTGTAACTGGGCAGGGTGCTGTAAATTACCCTGGCCTTCCTCAGTGCCACAGTATAGATGAAATGTGAACCGTCTGTTCTCCTGATACTGGAATGACTTTGTGCTGTAGTAGTGGACAGATGGCTCGGGGAAAATGTCACACCCACTGCAGAGACGAAGTCACCTGCTGGTTTTAGTGCAGAGATGCCATGCCTATTTTCGCTACTGTATGTGGTGGACATATGAAACATGGTTTGGGTATGTGTTGTGAGTCTTTTGTGTAGCCTTCCTTGTTCTCGTTGAATTTTCTTCCTCTTTAAAGCCCCCCTCTGGTAGTTTTTGTGTTTTTCAATTTCATATATTACATGTTTTCTGGGCCAACCTGTAGTGCTTCTATATTGATTCCATTCCAGCGGCACCATGGACCATTTTTGTTTTTAAGTTCAGCATTTCCTCTTACCGTTTAATATTTTCAAATCTGGCATGCTCATTCTGTAATGATACATACATGATTAAAAGATTAAAGACAACAATGTGTTGTGCTAGTTTTGATGTTGGTTTACTAGCAAATAGTACTTCTGAATATTTGATCCATAACATTTTTGTGTATTTTGTTTGGTTATTTTGACAGCGAATTTGATCATTGAAACGTCACAAGTTAGTCCTCCATCATTATTGCACTCCTGAGTGAACCCATAAGTCTACTGCCATGAAACAGCCTTTTCAAGTCTGGAGTACTTATTTTCCTTCGGAATGTGTGCAAAACAGCACACACAAACATGCACACACACACGCACGCGTGCTGTGCAGCCACGCACACTCAAACCACTTACGTGACTGTGTGCGTTAGTTGGAAGTGGAACAGATGGCGTCTGTGCCTTGCAGAGAGATGCTTTTTCACCAGTAGCCCTCCTCTCTTTTAAAAGAGGAGTTTAAAGGAGGGCAATGATCGTTGACAGGACCTTCCCAGAGCAACATTTGCTCGGGTCAAGCCAGGTTGTTGTGCCCATCTAGAGGGATGCTACAGTCACTGCATATCAAAAACTCTGGCCAGAAGTTTACTTACTTTTTGCAAAACCACTTCGAATAGCAAATCACAAATGGCCTTTTACAAGCTGTTAGCTAAGGAATCAGATTAGTCTAAAAAAATCTACTGAACAGGCATTTATTTACAGATAGTTGAATCTGAATTCAATTACCACTCGCCGGATATGTGTGGATTCCATTGCATTTGATTGTGGATTCTTTATCGGTCAACTAAGAAATACTGCTTCAGACTAGTATGGATACTGGAAACCAGCACATAGACCCCTTATTCAGACACAACGTGAGAAGTCACGGCACTCGTGTAATAAAGCTCGATATGATTGACTGAGATGCTTGGAAGGAACACTCGTCAACATGCAAGGCCATTGTCTGTTTGACACAGGCACTCGTGGCTTAATGTTTACGTTTGTTATGTTTGTGACACCCAACATCCACGTAATAGGATAGGAAGGATATATATACCTACATAACATGGAGCTACACTAGAACACACTAGAACAACAAGGAGATGTTTGTTGTGCTTTCAGAGATGCTCTTCTGCATAACTTGGGTAGTACCGTAGTAACGAGTGGTTATTTAAGTTACTGTTGCCTTTCTATCACCCCAAACCAGTCTGGCCATTCTTTTCTGACCTCTGGCATCAAAGAGGCATTTTTGTTTTCTTCGCACCATTCTCTGTAAACCCTAGAGATGGTTGTGCATGGAAATCCCAGTAGATCAGCATTTTCTAAAACACTTAGACCAGCCCATTTGGCACCAACAACCATGCAATGTTCAAAGTCACTGAAATCCTTTCTTCCCCGTTCTGATGCCTTGCTGCAGATCGTCTTTCATGTGAGAGTAGAAAATGTACATTTACGACGTACAGTTGTACCTAATAAACCGTCCTGTGTCACACACACACGCCCCTATATATGGCTTATTGGAAACTGAAGAGACTGGTTCTTTGCAGATCCTGAGATGAAAGTGACAAAATGCCCAGACATCTTTCCGTCATTTGTTTTGATATAAGCCTGTGTGTGTCTTTGTCACTGGGATGTGATAAGGACTGACCTGACATTACACACCGGGCCGCAGTAATGATCCACTGCTCCTTTCAACTGGCACAACGTTGGTGTCGGGCAGAAACCTTTTATCTCCAAAACAGTTCCCTTTTATTATCTTCATTTATGTGTGTGTGTGTGTGTGTGTGTGTGTGTGTGTGTGTGTGTGTGTCTATGTCACCGGATGTTAGAGAAACAGGACGGCCGAGAAACGGAGCACTCGCGGTGCCGCACGGGGCGGAACAAGCGGTCGCCCACAACAACGTCCTCCAGGCGGAGCCCATCGATTGTCCACGACATTGCAAGCGGCGCGAAGGCCAGCGGACCTTGGTCCTGCTCTTCGCCCCCGAGCGCCGCAGGCGCGAGTGGCCGCGAAGAGCGGGCCAGGGCCGCGCCGCGCGAGTTACGAAGCCGTGGTGAATGCAATCGTTATATTTATGCCCAGGCCGTAAGGCCTGGGCAAGCCCAAGATAAACGCTCATAGTAAGCTAATGGCTAAGCTAATGGCTAAGCTAATGGCTAAACACCGCCCAGCTAGGCTAGTAAATAAAGAAAGGGAGTCGCAAACGAGTGACGTCAGCGCCTGCACTAGTGAATGGCTGTCTATGGGCTGTCGTCGCCATCTGGTGGTGATTAGTGTGTGGTGAACGAAACAAGCGCTCTTACAATGAACGTCCTGAGTTACCCAAACATACTGTAACATATATATATATATATATATATATATATATATATATATATATATATATGACCTTTTAACATTGTGAAAATAGCCGATCTACAAGCTTGCACATAGATATTTTCACTACTTTTGTGTGACACTCTTGTATGATGAAGTAGGGCAGTAAGGGCACTGATTTAGCAAAACAAAATGATGAAATATGGAGATATGAGGTTTCTGCCCAACAGCGAGGCTATCTTGGCCTTGTTTAGGGAGCGGGGGAAAGAGGTCAAACCAGAAAGATGGAATATTTCAAAACGCCACATGGTATTAATTGAGATTTAGAAATGTCCCCTTACTCAAAAGATGTTGGCAAAAGTAATAACAGATAATGACATATAATCTCATTGTTATTGTGTGGCTTGGTTTCTGGCCCAAACTAAAATACACGACACAAGTGGTTAATTTCTAGTAATTCGTGTCTGTCAGTCAATGAATTATTAATGTGTGTACCTCCAACACAACCTGACAATGTGGAGCTACAGTATCTAGAAATATCTACTCTAAACGGCATCAGCAGGAGGCTTTGATGTTAGGGAAGCAATGTTAGGAAAGCCGCGTGTTAGGGAAGCAGAGGCGCATCTGTTAAGATCTAGATTGAGACACACACACACACCTGCTGCTGCTTTTGCGTGTGGCACTGTAGTCTCAATAGGCACAACGCAGCCACAGACAGACACGCAGTCTGGCTGCACGTCAACAATAGTCTCATTAACACAAAGCCAGTCGTGTTCACGTGTACAAGTGCGAGAGGAGACACAATTGTGCTGCAGGATTGTAGACGGGCAGGGCTAGAGGCCACCTGAGACTCTCTGCCTCCAGTGAATGTATTGATGTTGTATTGATGTTCCTTCCTACTAACAGCAGTTATATCAATTACTCTGTATGCCATATGTAGTTTTCCTCAAATCATTCTTCATCTGCCCCCCACCCAGTTAGTCACCAAAAACTGTGTGTACATATACAGTATATAATATGAGTATATGTGAAGGTGGAAGAAGGAGAAAATGGCTAGACTGCCAGTGCCATGGGCTTCATGGAGGAGGATAGGAGGCGAGAAGAGGGAGAAAAAAGATGGGGGGAGAGAGATGGTGTGGAAGAATTGGAGCGAGCGGGCTGCAGTGGTAAAGACGAGGATCAGAGGCTGGATGAGCGAACAGATTCTGTGTGTTTGTCATAGTTGGTGCTTGACGTGCAGCATAGAGTTTTGGTTCTGTGTGTAAGAGAGGGCAAGAGAGATACAGGAGGATAAATGTGTCATTTGGCAGAGCGGTGTCTAAATCGCTCTGCTGCCTGGCAGGATTAGAGGTAGCTAATGAATTAGTGTTCCCTAATGAACAGTCCCTGTTTCCTTCCTGTAGGGTCCTATACTTGCCTTTTTTCTGCAGAATGAAACCCTCAGTGTCAACAACATCCCTATTTTGGGCATGCCATTATAGGCAAAATTGTCCAAAAGTGTTAAAAAATTGTGAGAATGGCAGATCTACAAGGGCATAGCTAGTTGTTTTCACTGCGTGACACCTTCGTGTGAAGAAGTATGAAATGGGGCTAATGTGGTTAAGTGTAAAAATGGCTCGTAAGGGTCCATTGTCCATTTTCCTGGTGGGAGAGTATATGTTC
Organism: Nannobrachium achirus; assembly: GCF_963921795.1. Lineage (NCBI taxonomy): Eukaryota > Metazoa > Chordata > Actinopteri > Myctophiformes > Myctophidae > Nannobrachium > Nannobrachium achirus. The sequence continues at coordinate 50,092,775 of NC_137810.1, forward strand.
ACTCGTTGCTACCAGACTTGTCTTGTCAGAGAGAGCACTGTGGATTTAAGGTCACTGCTTGCTTTCCCCCATTGTGTTACCCGTCTCAAGCTAGTTTTAACCTCTGCAAGTTGTCTTTCATACAGTACTGAAATGACTGCAATTCAATTCCCTGAAAATCAGTCAGTATGCACCGGAAAATGGTGGGCACTCTGCTGTAATGAAATTCACCGTGAGTCATAGTCAATAGGCTTAAAATTGCAGACCACACAGGTATGGTTTTTAAGATAAGATAAAATGGTCTGAATATTGAAAATGGAAAAGATGTACGTGTCAGGATACTTGTGTGTGAAGTGTGGTCAGCTTGCTCTGATGAAACTACTAATCTAAGTGACAACAGCCGCATCAATCAACCTTCTCCTGAGCTGTTGCCCGTTACCTAAGATGACTTCTTCTTCCTCGTGTATTTGAAAAATGAGGAAGATTGTACGTTACAGAAAGCCATCTTTCAAAAGGATATAAATATCGGGACGGGAGAAATAAGAAAAGACCAGCATGGCAATCTGCAGTTTTGCATTTCTATTAATGGCATTGTGTTATTACCTGGGATACATGTTTAAGCCAATTGTAAATGTAATCCTGTTAAACTAGAAATCGCCCTCATTTGTTTCTTACAGATCACACTGTTTCATGTCTAGAAATAACAATGTGGCCTTTAATGAACCGGAATCGTTAAGAACCAACCGAAATGGTTAAAATCCTAAAAGATCCCAACCCCTAGTTGCAACAAAATGTAAACAAGGAAGTGGATGTGGACTAGGCTCGGGAATCTTCCCAACCGATCAGAGTTTGCAATAGTTTATGGAGGCGTCTGCAACCCTGGTGCCTGGCAACACATTTCACGTCGGTCGACCCTTGTTGCTCAAAGCATAAATTGGCCTTCACACACCAGTGCATACAGAGATGCATGGCGCAGGGGCAGTTTTGCAAGGGGAGGTTACAGGGCATACAATGTACTTGTGGATTTGTACTCTGTGTATTTTCTCAGCATTCTTTCTATCACCATGTGCAGCCATGTGTGTCCAGAAGCGCATTTTGGTGGTAATTGGGATGGTTGTGTTGAGTGGGATCATGAGAAAGAATAACACACATTTGTGTTTTGCGACAAATATACAGTAAATAAGGTGATATATTAACACCCAAACCGGGGCCGTTAAATGAATGTGCAATTGTGCATGTTCATGCATGCACATGGATGGATCCCTGGACTTGCCCTCGATCCAACACTTGATGCTGATTTTGCAGAGTGCCAAGCAGGGAGGCATTGGTTACCAATTCTTTTAATAGTCTATGTTATGACTCAGCCGGGAATTGCACCTCGACCTCCCAAATCCCAGGGCAGACACTGTTAACGACAGGGCCACTGAGCTAGTGAATGTCACCAGTATTATGTGCCTATAGTAGGAATATTTGTACTGTAGATGCTCAACAGTAATGTGTATCAACAATATATGCAGTCAATCTACATTGAATTGGAATTATATTGATGGTGAAAAACATAACAGCAGATATTCTGAGCAGTCTTACTTGTGTGTGTGTGTGTGTGTGTGTGTGTGTGTGTGTGTGTGTGTGTGTGTGTGTGTGTGTGTGTGTGTGTGTGTGTGTGTGTGTGTGTGTGTGTGTGTGTGTGTGTGTGTGTGTGTGTGTGTGTGTGTGTGTGTGTGTGTGTGTGTGTGTGTGTGTGTGTGTGTGTGCGTGCGCATCATAGGCACTTTCTTCTGGATGGGGGACAATGCATTATTTCAGCACTTAGCAAACCTAATGACTGCACCATTCAACCGAACATCACAAACATCTATGCGCTGAAAACAACCATTACTATTTTAATTGGCGTGAAATCCAGGAATTTTGTGATTTACAGCTATTTATCAGGACTCCCAGTTTGGAGACATTTAAAGATAAACCAGACTGTCTGGACAATAGAGTTTCTGTCTGACCATAGTGTGGCACCGAGTTCAAAGCAGCTTGAACAATCAAAAACTTCACCAGCAGCCAGCCACTATGCACTGCACTATTCTACAATAGTCCAATAGGTTTTACACTTACATTAATTCTGCTTACTTGCCAAAGTGACTGGTAGCATAATATTACCTTATCATCCACAGTCAAAATACTGTATATGTGTCTGCATTTTACTAGTGCCTAGTGTTCATTTTTCCAAAGACTTGATGCAATTAGAGCAAACAGTGTTAGTTAACTCGTGCTTCAAGAATCAGTCCTCTGGTTGTTATTTTTCTTGACCTTCTCCTTCTCGTTTCCTTGCCCTCCTCTTAGGCCCTCCACCAGCTCTACTATGATCCCAATATAGAGAACAAGAACCTGGCCCAGAAATGGTTGATGCAGGCCCAGGTCTCGCCTCAGGCTTGGCAGTTCTGTTGGGCACTGCTCAGCCCAGATAAGGTATGACATGTACACACATACAACACACACACACACACACACACACACACACACACACACACACACACACACACACACACACACATTGTGTACACATTTTATTGTCGTCTGTCAAATATCTCCTCTCCCACATAGAGAATTTCATGTCACGATTATTGTGACCCCCCCAAAAAAAAGTGATTTACAATATTATCACAACAAAATATTTGCCAACAAATAGCAGAACATTTGCCAACAAATAGCAGATTTAGCAGCTAGCAGATGGGCTATTTTTTTGCAAAGAGATTTGATAGAGTGAAAAAAAAAATACTGTATCAAGTACGTTATTCCCAGGTCCGTTTTACCAATTATAGAGGGTTTAAATGGTACGGGATATGCAGCTCAGCAAATAAAGGGTGAATTGATCCAAGTGCACGACGGAGGATAATTTCACGATAAATTAAAATCTCCACAATACGATCACTGTGAGTGTTGTTTTTTCTTCACGATAAACGATAATAACGATCATCGTCCCTTCCTTACGTCTGTGTCAAATATCTCCACTGCCACAGGTCCCGGAGATCCAGTACTTTGGCGCCAGTGCACTCCACACCAAGATCTCCCGCTACTGGTCGGACATCCCCACGGACCAGTATGAGTCTCTGAAGACCCAGCTGTTCGCGCAGATCGCCTGCTTCTCCTCGGGCTCCAAGATGGTGCTGACTCGGCTGTGCGTGGCGCTGGCCTCGCTGGCGCTCAACACCATGCCCGAGGCCTGGCCCGGCGCCGTGACGGAGATGGTGCGGGTGTTCCAGGAGGAAGGGGGAGGGGCGGACGGCCGGGCACGCTGCCTGGCACTGCTGGAGCTGCTCACCGTCCTGCCCGAGGAGTTCCAGACCAGCCGCCTGCCACAGTACCGCAAGGGACAGGTGAGTTCCAGACCAGCCGCCTGCCACAGTACCTCAAGGGACAGGTGAGAGAGAGGGGTTTCCTGGAGGGGATGCGAGCCTCAGGGTGCTGACCCCTTATCGCAGGGGTTTCTCAAAATGTTTCAGGCCGTGAGCCGTGACCCATAAAAAGAATCATAGTTGAACTGGGGACTCCCCACCCAGACAAGCACTGTTGAGAGAACAGGAGTTGAGAGGCATTACATTTAATGTGACTTTATTTTGGTTCCACAGATGAATATTGTGTAAATAGCAGGTGCGAGGCGTTGTGGGGACTCACAGGTTTAGAACCGAGCACACATTCTTTAGGCAGCTGCGCGCTCCAAATGAATCTCTCCACCAGCCCGAACTCACTTATCCACCTGAAGTTCCTTATTGATAAGACGCCGTCATACTCCTTTGATGTTACCTGCCTCCCTCTGGTTTCCGAAAGCGCCTTTGGCGGGGCGGGTGGGTGGAGAGGTTGACCACCTCACCGCTTATAATCACCGCTGCTCAGTGACTTCATTATGTAGTAATCCACCCACGCAGTCCGGTGGGCGGATGGATTATTTGGACCATGTAACTGCCTTAAGGAGAGGGCTGTTCATTATGTTTGTGTTTGTATACAGTATATATGGGAATCTTTCATGTTGTTGCAATTGAGCAAATGTAACCAAACCCAACCTTTTTTTTTATTATATATATTTTACTTCCTCTGAGCCTAAAGAAAAGCAGAAATGGCACAATATATATTTTGTTGGTTGTTGCGACCATAGTTCGCGCATTTAGTATAAAAACCTGCAGATAATGTTTGTGTCTGTGTGCGAGCGCTGCGTGTGTGTGTCTGTGTGAGACGAGTGACTGCTTCCACACAGAACTTGGGATCAGAAACATGTGATCAACAGCTTGGTGAAATCAGCGTGTGTGTATGTGTGTGTGCCAGTGCCACTGTGCCACTGCTGCGTGCCTGGTGTGTGTGTGCTCTTCCTGAAATGTAATCGTTTCAACTGCTGCGCGGATTGGTTATTCGTTAAACCAACCCCCACCCCCCGCGCTAGCGTATTGCGTCTTTCCACCCACCCAGCCCTAGGTCATCCACCTAGGGCTGTCAAGATTATGACATTTTACATGACAATTAATTGTCACTCAAATAATTGCGATGAACGATTTAATTTAGTTTTTGTCATTGACTATAACATTTCTGTTTGGCTTTTAGGCTTTGATGTTGAACATGACAGATATGACACATAACACATAACCTAGTAAATATAAAAAGAAAAGGCATGTTTGACAACTTTATACAGTAAACATTGATAGTGGAAATAGCCGATCTACAAGCTCACAACGAACGTGTCGCGAGCTTGTAGATCTGCTATTTCCACTATTTATGAAAATGTATGAAAATATATGAAAATGTTTCAACATGGAAACGATTATGACGATTTATGACAAAATAGTTGCGATTATGTCAAATAATTGCCATTAGACGATGATGTAATAATTGTGACAGGCCTACATCCACCATAGATAATCTAACCCTGGTTTTGATGTCCCTCCCTCCCTCCCTCCTCTCCCTTCCTTGTGTGCAGGTGCGTGGAGCTCTGGGTCGTGAGTGGGGGTCGGTGTGTCCCTTGCTGCAGCAGCTGCTGCGCAGGGCGGACAGCCCCGGGGCGGTGAAGGCCCGCGTGCTGCGCTGCCTATCCTCCTGGGTGCTGCTGGACGTGCCCCTCAGTGAGAGCGAGGGCCTGGTGCAGGACTGCTTCAGCGCTCTGCCCGATCCCGAGCTCTTCGACACCGCAGTGGAGGCCATAGTCAACGCCATCTCACAGCCTGACTCACAAAGGTGTGTGTGCTGTGGCCTTTTGGCCCACGCCGTTTTGCAGTGGTGTTTTTCTTTTGTGTGAGAGTGTCTGTTTTTGTATTTTTTTTTCTGTGCTTTTGCGTGGGTGTTATTAGGTAGGTATTAATGTGTGTTTTTTGAGAGTGTGAAAGTGCCTGTGAGTGTATTATTGATAGTGTATGTGTTTGTTTGAAAAGAGAGAATAAGAAATCTGAAAGCTTCCGTGAGGATGTTAAGGATGAGAAGAATATTGGCAACAAAGACATAATAATAATTATGAATCTGGAAAAGGGTAGAGAGAGAGAGAGAAATGCAAACCACAGAGAGGCAGCAGACAGAGCGGGCATTGGAAGGGCATCAGACGAGGAGAGGACTGAACAAGTGGGAGTGGTGGTGGTGGGGGGGGATTGATATGGGGCGAGTTGACAGCCAGGGGGAGAGAGCAGCATTTCTCGGCTGACTGGCGTTTCCATGGCTACATCGGGGGGGTGGGGGTTAAATTGACTCACCCATTACCCCTCCCTCCCTCCTCTCTCTGGAGGATGAGGACGTTTGATGGTAATAAAAGAAGACAGGGCAGGGCCACAGTGAAGGAGAGGTGGAAAGGTGTGAACGTGTGAGAGGGGAACGAGAAGGGATGGGCAGCCAGTGACATGTCGGAAGCTTCCACTAACGAGTCTAATTAAACACACACAGACACAAGCACATGATAAGAGCTTTGCATGCAGAGGATCGTCCACAGCTCCTCTTGTTATCTGCCTTCCTGGAGGAGAATGTGCTACTAACGACGGAGGACTTTTATCAGGAAACATCCTCTGAATTCAACTGCTATTTTGCCTGATTTATTGTGTGTGTCTGGCTTTTTTCTCCTCCTTCACATCCCCTGTCACCACCTGATGCAGAGTGTGTGTGTGCGTGTGCGCGTGTCAGCCTCCCATAAGCGTTGACCCCTTCTTTAGTACAGAAACTGAGACGTGCAGTGTGGGTGTGTGTGTGCGTGTGTGTGACACCGTAGCCATGTTTGATTTATGAGCATATTATTAATGTGGCTGTAAGCTCTTTGCCGTGCCTTTTTGAGGGAGGAAAGGAACAGCGGTGGAACAAGCTGGGGAAAGGGGAGAGTCTGGATGAAAATACAAGAGGGAAGAGGATGTGTTTACCCTCAGAAACCAATGTCTGTTGGTTCTGTTAACAAAAATATATATAGCAGGGGTCTTCAACGTTTTCAGGCCAGGGACCCCCTGTACATATTGTATAAATGTGTGATGCAGATTTTCATCGATTTCATAGATGGATTCATAGACTTGACAACACTGTCATCAGTCTATGTTGGATTCATGTTAATTTGTATTTTCAGACATTTAACCACTTACATCGTCGATATTTTGTAAACTTGAGCTTTCACTATGTACTTGGTCTGCTCTTTTTACCTCTATACCAAACTTACGTATTTGCTGAAAATAGTCGATCTTCTAGCTCTAGCTTGTAGATCTGCTATTTTTGGCTCAAGTTGTCCTCAGAATAGGGATGCGAGGGTTCAAGTTGTTACTTTAAAAGAATGATCCTACCACACAAGGATTTGGTGGACCCCCTGTAGTAACTCTGAGGACCCCCTGTTGAAGACCCCTGATATACAGTATATACATCTGTCATTTCATAAAAATCTCTGAACTCTTTTCAAATATATCCCATTGTTTCATCCTTTTGTGGGGTCTACCCTTTATTAAATGCTTTCTCTCTCTCTCTCTCGCTCTCCCTGCACTCGTTGTCTTCCATATCCCTCTCTCCCACCCCTTCCCTATTAAAGCCCCCCCCCCCCCCCCTCTCTGTTTAAACACATTACAGTCAAGTCATTTGGGAGGATGCTATTGGTCCAGCTGCATCCTGTTGCCAGGCAACCGGTTTCCCCTGTCTGGGAGCATTGCAGTAATTGCAGAGGGGATCAGAGGAAGGGAGAGAAGCAGACAGGAAGGGGTGAGAGGGTTTGAATCAACCAGGGAAAGATTGAGAAAGTTAAGGGGTAGTATGGGGGGAAGAAGGGAAAAAAGAGTGGGGTGTGGATGCGGGGAGGAACAAGAAATTGTGTAATAGTAACGATAACGGGGTTAGCAGAGGGAGAGGGGAGGAAGGAGGTTGCAGGAGAGCAGACGGTCTCCATGGAATCTGTAGAATGCCAGCTCTTGTGAGAGGAAAATAAATGCACACAAACCCAGCATGCCCTTTTAGTTTCACCAGAAACACACACACACACACACACACACACACACACACACACACACACACACACACACACACACACACAAAATCACCTCTCTCTCACCCAGGTAGAGTGCATGACCTGCATCTCCAAAGCGGCACATAAAAAATGAAAAGGCCTTTGAGTGAGTTCTGCCGTATGTGCTCACATACAAACACGCGGTTGTCACTGCATGCAATCATCCCCTTAACACATCGCTTATACAGTTAAAACCTTGAGGCTTTAGGATGCACACACACACACACACACACACACACACACACACACACACACACACACAGTCGGGTACCAGGTGTGTGTGTGTCGTGTGATGGAGGATGCTAAAGATGGCTGATTCAGCACTGGCTTCTGAGCAGGGACTTGGCTTTATCACACCAAGACCCCAGACATTGGCTCATAAGAGGGCCCATGGGAAATTAGAATAACAAAACTGCTGTCTGGGCCCACGGCTGAGAGATGATTTTCACCTGCAAAACATAAGGCACAAATAAATTGCTTTTTGGAGCACTCAGCTGCTTAAAGAATGGTTTTCTGTCCTTATATTTCTGTTGTTGTTGTCAGGCCTAAAGCCTTCAACAGGTCTACGTCGGCGGTGGTAGGTGTTGGAAAGCGCCTGTGGCCGAAAATCTGTTTGTTGAATTGGTGGTGTGTACACTATCGTTACAGTTCGAAACTCGAATGTTGTAGTGAGCCGTCAAAAGCTGATCCAGTGTCAAGCTCAGTTGTTTCTGATCGTCGAAAGTAGCGGGGTGGCAGAGAGAGTATTGGCTGTTTGCAAGGAGCGGTAGGCAGGACTCGAATTCGACTCGAAATGTAATCTGTGACCTAAAATTATAATTGGGAGTACCCGTGCGACAACAAATAATTGCTGTGGTGCGAACAAAACGGCCAGTCGAGTGGACCAAAACGAGCGCTCCCTGCCACTGTGAGAAAACTAACGTGCCGTCTCTCCTCTGAGCTGCAGTACAGTAGCTCTAGATGCTAATATGTCTAATATGTGCGCCTGCCCTATCAGCTGTTAATTCATGCGAGCATGCGCCTGTCCATGCGTGTGTCTGTGTCTGTGGAAACGATCGTGTGCATGGTGGAATGTAAAGACAGGAGAAAACATTTCTCCGGTTGTTGTAGCTTCACCTAGTGTCCACTGAACAGCGTGTGAATGGACTATGGGCGCTGTGGAAACCTAGAACCAGAGATAATCCCATTTACCTGCAGAAGAAGTTGAACCGGATGGAGAAGTGCGGGGATCATTATTACATTAGCAAACGGCTATATTAATATTCCTCGCATTAAAAGGACATCAAAATGTGTTAAATAAGAATGATCATCTGATAAAATAGTCTAAAGACAATTTAGTTCAATTAAAACGTTGTGGTTGTATCCTGTGCAGAGGTCACTTTTTATTGCTAGGATTTCTCAAATGATTTAGCTATGACTATGCATTCACATATTCATGTGTTTGTTGTTGAAAAGCAGACTTATTAACTTCATAATATTTTTAGCACCTACTCTACTAGTAGCCGACTGTCGACTTGGTAGTCTCTGGATAACAAAGTTGAGAGTGTGTAGCCCGTTTAACAATGTTCAGCATGGTGGTACTAAATCCGCATGATCCCTTTACTGATATTCAGACGGTATCCTTTTTATTACGAGGATAGAACGCTCAACCTTGAGGCGTCATCGATGAATATTCATCAGCCTGGTCTGCTATTGACATTGTCATGATGGATGGCCACCTGCATAGCGCACACTCCCCTGGGAGGCTGGGACTGATACAGTCACGCACCACGCAATCACTAATACAGTTTGCATACACTTACACAAGTATATACTGTACATGCATGCACATACAATAATGCATGTATACAGTGATCCCCCCCCCCCTTCATTTAAGAACAAATTTGTATGTCACATAATGACCCCTAGTGGCATTCAGACATAAATATATGAAAACACTATTATGTAAATGTACACTGTTCACCTCTAAATGCTACCCTTTCATTTAGCCTTTATTAGGAATGACAGGGAAAGTACTCGTGTTGAGGAGGCTAGCGTCAGGCGAGTAGATTTCTCCCTCCGTTGTGTGTGTGTGTGTGTGTGTGTGTGTGTGTGTGTGTGTGTGTGTGTGTGTGTGTGTGTGTGTGTGTGTGTGTGTGTGTGTGTGTGTGTGTGTGTGTGTGTGTGTGTGTGTGTGTGTGTGTGTGTGTGTGTGTGTGTGTGTGTGTGTGTGCGTGCGTGCGTGTGTGTGTTGGGTACGCATGCTATAGTGAGAGGGAGTTGTAAACGGATGAGACGGCAGTAAGTGAAGGACATACTGTAAGTGGCAGCCATGGAGTGTAGCTTTAAACAAACTGCAGCAGCCCTAGAGAGATTCTTCCAGTTTCCGTTCCCCAGTGTGTCTGTTCCCCAGTGTGTGTGTGACAGTGTGTCCACTTGACAAGGAAGGAGGCGACGAATAAACAAAAGCTGCCTGTGCCAGTCGGTAGCGTCATGAGAGAATACGTGTGCCGCTGTGCATCACATCGCTCCTCTGCTTTCTTGTAAAATGCTGTTCAGGTGGCGAGCTTCAAGTCAATTTGAAAGAATCTCTTTAACAGCCAATTCTGTGTTCATATTTACATAATGATGTGTGTGTGTGTGTGTGTGCGCGTGTGTGTGTCTCTTGTGCAGATACGTGAACACCCTGCTAAAGCTGGTGCCCCAGGTCTTGGCCTTGCAGGAGCAGCTCAGAGAGGCTGTCCAGAGTGGAGACATGGAGACCTGCCATGGAATCTGCCGCATCACTGTCACACTGGGAGAGAACCACTCCAGGTGTGTGTATGCTTCACATCTGATGGATGTCTGCAATCCTCCATTTCACCCCTTAAAACCGGAAAGGCATTTGTGTCCTTTCCCCTGGCACAAACCATTTTCAGATGGGGGGGGTCTGCAGCCAAATACATATCAATTTGGGGGTCCTTGGCACGACACAGTTTGAGAACTACTGATTTAGAAGGCATTTTTATACAATCGGCCTCGCGGTCTAAATGTGTTAAGGAGCTGTCTGTAATCTCACTCTTAGGGTCAATATGGTTACCATATTCCTCTCCCTCTCTCTTGACCTCCTTGCGGCTCCCGCTCCCCCTTCCCTCTTTCAATTCAATTCAAAGGGTTTTATTGGCATGAGAAAACATAGGTTTACATTGCCAAAGCAGAAGTGTACACTATACAATCAGCATCATACACTCCAGCAAGCAACATTCCAATGTTGCGACACTTCAAATCTGTATCTGTATCTACATCTACAATATCTGACAACACCTCTCATAAACATACCCACCAGGACAGACTAACCTGGACGCTTTGCGCTGTCAACATTTCATGTTTTCAAAATGCATATTTACCGTACAGTTTGTGTTTGTATGGTTATTTCGCAATACCTATTGCGCAATCCTCTGTAGGGCAATGTGTCATTATCATCACCAGAGTCTCAGGTTACAAGAGGGAAGGGGGGGGTCAGCTGAATAGGGGGAGAGAGAGAGAGAGAGAGAGAGAGAGAGAGAGGTACGGTACAATACGATAAGATACAGTCGGGTACAGTACAGTCAGGTACAGTCGGGTACAGTACAGTACGGTACAGTCGGGTACAGTACAGTACGGTACAGTCGGGTACAGTACAGTCAGGTACGGTACAATACGGTACAGTCGGGTACAGTAGAGTACAGCACAATACGGTACAGTCGGGTACAGTAGAGTACAGCAAAGTACAGTACAATACAGTACAGTCGGGTACAGTAGAGTACAGCAAAGTACAGTACAATACGGTACAGTCGGGTACAGTAGAGTACAGCAAAGTACAGTACAATACGCTACAGTCGGGTACAGTAGAGTACAGCAAAGTACCGTACAATACGGTACAGTCGGGTACAGTAGAGTAATGCAAAGTACAGTACAACACGGTACAGTCGGGTACAGTAGAGTACAGCAAAGTACAGTACAACACGGTACAGTCGGGTACAGTAGAGTACAGCAAAGTACAGTACAATACGGTACAGTCGGGTACAGTAGAGTACAGCAAAGTACAATACGGTACAGTCGGGTACAGTCGAGTAATGCAAAGTACAGTACAACACGGTACAGTCGGGTACAGTAGAGTACAGCAAAGTACAGTACAACACGGTACAGTCGGGTACAGTAGAGTACAGCAAAGTACAGTACAACACGGTACAGTCGGGTACAGTAGAGTACAGCAAAGTACAGTACAACACGGTACAGTCGGGTACAGTAGAGTACAGCAAAGTACAGTACAATACAGTACAGTCGGGTACAGTAGAGTACAGCAAAGTACAGTACAATACAGTAGAGTACAGCAAATTACAGTACAACACGGTACAGTCGGGTACAGTAGAGTACAGCAAAGTACAGTACAATACGGTACAGTAGAGTACAGCAAAGTACAGTACAATACGGTACAGTCGGGTACAGTAGAGTACAGTAAAGTACAGTACAGTACAGTAAGTGATGGATGTGGATGGATGGATGTGAATGGATGGATGTGGATGGATGCATGGATGGATGCATGGATGTGGATGGATGGATGGATGGATGGATGGATGCATGGATGGATACATGGATGGATGGATGGTTGGATGGATGGATGTGAATGGATGGATGGATGGATGGATGTGGATGGATGGATGGATGGATGGATGGATGTGGATGGATGGATGGATGTGGATGGACGGTTGGATGGAGATGGATGGATGGATGTGGATGGACGGATGGATGGATGTGGATGGATGGATGGATGTGGATGGACGGATGGATGGATGGATGTGGATGGATGGATGGATGTGGATGGATGGATGGATGTGGATGGATGGATGGATGTGGATGAATGGATGTGGATGGATGAATGGATGTGGATGGATGGATGGATGTGGATGGATGGATGGAAGTGGATGGATGCATGTATGTGGATGGATGTGGATGGATGTGGATGGATGGATGGATGTGGATGGATGGATGGATGGATGTGGATGGATGGATGGATGGATGCGTGGATGGATGGATGTGGATGGATGGATGGATGTGGATGGATGGATGGATGTGGGTGGATCACTGCTGCAACGTAGCTGTGAGCGCCTGCAGAGCAGGCGCGATCTCTAGATGTGGCCGCGAACCTCTAGTACAATACAATCTTTCTCTGCATTAGTTCTCACTTTCTCTCTCTGTTTGTGTCTCTCTCTCTAGGACTCTGTTGGAGCAGGTAGAACACTGGCAGGGTTTCCTGGCATTGGTCAACATGATCATGTTCTGCACGGGCATCCCTGGACACTACCCAGTCAACGAGACCACCAGCTCCCTCACGCTCACATTCTGGTACACGCTACAAGTACGTACCCACTGTGGATTCAACTTCTCAGTCGCCACCACTGATTTCACTCATTTGCATTCCTTAGAAGCCAGCATGTCTTCTATGGAAGCATGTTGCGCACTGAAAATGGCAGATAGTTGTGAGCTTGTAGATCGGCTATTTTTTGAAGTGGTCAAACTAGCAATGGAATACATGTTCAGAAGCATCTTCCATAAACATGAATGGGCTCAGAAATATCATAAAACCATTAAAAAAGTTAATGCCTCAATTTCTTCAACTGGTTGGATATAAGAGGAACAGCAGAGAAACATGGGTTAATTCCTAAACATCATAATTAAACTTTCAGTCATGAGATTTTATTTTGCTTCATAATTATTCCATGCATACTCCATTCACCTACTGTGCACACACAGCTAGTAGTGCTACTGCTGGTTTGATTGTTTTGGACTGTGTTGGCATGTGAAGATTGTCATTCATACCATTTTAATTTACAGATTATTTATTGACAGAACAGACACATTTACAATTACATATGCATTTAACCCTTATCCAGGTTGACTTACAAAGTGCATGAACTATAGCCAACAAATGAAAGGCAAGTGTAAAACAATTGGTTAAATAAGCAGTTAAAGTGATAGTTCACCTATTTTTTACATGAAGCTGTGTGAAATACTTGCCATTAAAATAGTGGTTACAAATGTATTAATCCATTACCAGAATCCCGTGGTCAGAGTTCTGGTCAGTTTTAGATGAATATAAAGTAGTTCCGGTGATTTGGCCGGGGCTCATGGCCCAATCATTAAAAATAGATGAATCCACAAAACTAGCGTCATTTGTATTGTTGACCTATTTCTACCAAATAGACCAACTTTCGTTCAACTTTGACCCCTCTGTCACATGGTACTATTTTTTGTGTCCAGTATCACTACGCCGCTGCAACGTAATTCACCAAAACAAGGTGCTTTGCAGGCAGCTGATCAGAACGAAACCTCGCTCTATATGGTAGAAATAGGCCAACAATACAAATGACGCTAGTTTTGTGGATTAATCTATTTTCAATGATTGGGCCATGCCAAATGGCCCCCACCCCATTGGAACTACTTAATATTCATTAGAAACTGACCAGAACTCTGACCACGGGACTCTGGTAATCAATTAATACATTTTTAACCGCTGTTTTAATGGCATGTATTTCACACAGCTTTATGTCAAAAATAGGTGAACTATCACTTTAAGTAACTAGGATCCCAAGTAAACATCAAAACTATCATCTGTCAAAAATCAAAATAAATACAAAAAGGGGGGAATCGTTAACAAATCCTAATGTGATAAACAGCCACTTCTATTCTGAACTTTACACTAGTAAAACTGGTGTAACAAGCGATGATTATGCCACATTTTCAGATTTTCTAAATTGGATGAAACCTCTACAACATCCCTTGACTCTCCATATTCCCATAGCGAGCTCTCTGAGACAATTAAATCCTTCCCTTTGGGCAAAGCAGCTGGCCCGGATGGATTTGGAGGTGAATTCTACAAGGCATTTCATATAATCAGTAGTTCCGGTTATGCTTAGAATGATATTCAAAAATAATAAGCTCCCCAAATCCCTATGAGGCAAACATAATAGCGTATGTGTTCTGTAATATTACCCTATTATCTAATACAGTGGTTCTCAACCTTTTCAGGCTGAGACCTCCAAAATAAACATTTAAACTGGGGGGGACAGCCCAAAATCAATTGGGGGTCCCACAGGTTGAGAACCACTGATCTAATAAACAGTTTTCTGTCCTGAACACTCAAATCTTTCTTCTGTCCCCCTCTTCCCTGTTGTTGTCTTCAGGATGAAATCATGTCGTTTGAGTCAGAGAGGCAGGCGGTGTACCTGCAGGTCTACAGGCCAGTCTACTTCCAGTTAGTGGACGTACTGCTGCATAAAGCCCAGTTCCCCTCCGACCAGGAATACGCATCCTGGTCCTCAGACGAGAAGGAGCAGTTCAGGATCTACAGGTGTGTGTGTATGTGTGTGTGTTCAGGATCTACAGGTGTGTGTGTGTGTGTGTGTGTGTGTGTGTGTGTGTGTGTGTGTGTGTGTGTGTGTGTGTGTGTGTGTGTGTGTGTGTGTGTGTGTGTGTGTGTGTGTGTTCAGGATCTACAGCTGTGTGTGTGTACAGTATATCGGCATGTCTGTGTGTGAACGTATCTCAATGTGAGCAAGTGTGTGTGTGTGCGTCTCCTCTACTCGCATGTCTATTTGTGCACAAGGCAAAAGACAGTATTTACACTTTACAGTAAGTGTCTCAGAGACGACGATGAGTGCTGACAGGGTGGCTGGTCAGCAGAAGAGTGTTTACTCTAATACACTGAATGAACTAGAGGGCGCACATACAGCACTGCTGTGTAGTTCAGTTAAGTTAAGCACATTGTCCCTGTCATCCCAATTTTGGGCATGTCAATAGGTGAAATACAAATTTAAAAAGCATCACAAGATTGTAGATTGCAAAAATATCCAATTTGGTCATTTTATTAACACCACTAAGACAGATCTACACACAAGGGTTTTGAGATCACCAAGGGATTAGAGTTTTATTTTCGCAGGGCATGGTGTGTATCTGTTTTTTGTCTTGAAGCAAAGTGGTAATTAAAGGTGGGAATCAATAAGAGTAGGAGAGAGAATGAATAAGCCTTGTTTTGTGTGTGTTTCAGAGTGGACATCTCGGATACACTTATGTACGTGTACGAGATGCTTGGAGCGGAGCTGCTTAGCAACCTTTATGACAAACTGGGAAGATTGCTGACCAATACAGAGCAGCCCACATCGTGGCAGGTTAGTCACACACATTTGTACGCACACTAACTCAGAGAATAATGATGATTAATAACAACAAGTTGAATGTCAAGTGTTTTCTTGTGTAATTCTCTCTGCAAGTCTGCATCCTGCTACAGCGTCTCTGTCTGACCATGTTCTCCCTCTACAGCACACAGAAGCTCTGCTGTACGGATTCCAGTCCATAGCGGAGACGATAGATGTGAATTACTCGGACGTGATCCCCGGCCTGATAGGACTCATCCCCAGAATCACCATCAACAACGTCCAGCTGGCTGACACCGTCATGTTCACTATAGGTGAACAACCTTGAGACATTGTAGAGTTAGAGCAGGGGTGGGCAACTTTGATAATGGAGAGGGCCACTATATTTTCACATTCACTCCAGAGGGCCACAATGCATATATAGTCAAAAAATAACAAAATTAGCTGATCTACAAGCTCAAAACGCGCCGCACTGCGACACGTTTGTAGATCTGCTATTTTTGCTATTTTTGAATTGGAATCCGGGATTCTTTTTAGCATTTTTTTGTATTGGAATCCTGAAAAGTAACATTCTTATTTAATTTCAAATGCATTTATATATTCTTATGTTAACTTTTGATCTTAATCATGTTTGCACGTTTGGAATTATAACAGCTGAAATCAATAATATATCAGTATTCCGATATTAACCTAAGGGCCGTATTAAGTGAAGGTGGGGGCCGCATGTGGCCCCCGGGCCGGCAGTTGCCGATGTATGAGTTAGAGAATGCTGTCTGTTTTTCTCAATTTTTCACAGTTTGTTTCCACCTAAATGTTGTCCATATAGTGAAAATCTTGTTAACAAGAAAACGTACAAAATTAAATCTTGTGTTTTATCTTATGAGATATGACAGATTAATATCGTTGACATTGACATCGATTGTAGCCTTGACCCTAGAACCTTTCGACCTAAATGTTCATAATCTCTTCAGGGCAGCCTACTAGTCATTACTGTCTGGTTTCATGAACATCTGCAGATCTGTTCTTGATTTTAACCTTGACTTGTGATTCTGACTTTTAGACCCAAACTCTTTGGGGGCGGCCTATTGATCATTCCCACCCACATTCATGAAGTTTGCGCATCCCTTACTCAACTTATTTTGTTCACAGACAGGCACAAACAGGAGTGATTATCATTCCCTGCCATGCGCTGCTGTGGGCAGGCTCGTAATTCTTTATAGCAGCTGAAAATACATTCTTCAGGAAAGCATCCTGTGTCATTTTAGTTTTTAGCTATGTATAATTATATGGTAATAACATACGTTTTTCAGACAACTGTTAGGATTTAGAAGACATTTGTAGAAAATGAAATTCAGTTCATATATCCATGTAATGGATCATGTCGGTGGAGCCAAATGTGAAGAAAAACAAAACACTAGCACTAGTCCTTTAAACTTAATACCAAAGAACCTGAGGGCTTGTCTGTGTAATGTCAACCATGAAGGGATTATCAGTCATTTCACCACTCGTTCTCATCATTTAAAATACTCTGGGAGATCTAGGATTCTCATTCCATCACCCAGTTTATTCCTGACCTTTCAGACATTTTTTTTTCTTCTGCCTTGGTGCTTTTATACCGTGTGACGTCTCCTCATGTATGTGAACTCTTGTAACCCCTTGCCTGCTAGGCGCTCTAGCGGAGTGGCTGGCAGATCACCCGGTGATGCTGAGCAGTGTGCTGCCCCTGGTGCTCCAGGCCCTGGGGAACCCAGACCTCTCGGTTTCCTCCGTCTCCACACTGAAGAAAATCTGCAGGGAGTGTAAATACGACCTGCCGCCCTATGCAAACAACATAGTAGCCGTCTCTCAGGTGTGTTGGGCTATGGGCATGTTTGCTGGTTTTGGAAACATTTGTTTTGTCTTCTGTTTATGCCCTAGATCTGAATCCTGTTATTTTTGTGGTTAACGTTCATGGCTAAATTAAGTTTTATTTTTCCAAGATCTTGAAAATGTACGTACTCCTCTCTCACACATGGCTTGTCTCTCTCCCTCTCTCTCCAGGAGGTGCTTATAAAGCAGATCCACAAGGTTGGTGTGCCCTCTCTCTGTTTTGGCATTTAGCTTAAAAGCTTTTGGCAGTGCTGCTGTGTCATTTTATATTACAAAGAAACACTGCTAAATTCAAATGCAGTCTAGGTAAAGACCTGATGTTATCTATTAGTTGTATATATAAGAAATATGTCTGAAATATAATATATAAATATATATGTAAAATGTCTAAATATACAGTGAAATATATATGAAAAATGTAGTTAATATGCCGTCTAGATCTCAGTGCTACCAAACAGACTGCTGCTTGGCAAATTGCATTCACCTTCATGACTGAATGAGTGATTTGAAAACAGCAGTAGTCTGCGTTCGGTTCCCAAGGACCAGAGTTGAGAACCACAACCACGTGGCGACGAAAAGATTGCATGTCAGTGGAATTCTCAACATGTCGCCGTCGTCTTTTTCTTTTTTGTCCCCGCAGACCAGCCAATGTATGTGGCTGATGCAGGCTCTCGGGTTCCTGCTCTCCGCTCTCCCGGTCGAAGAGATCCTGAGAAACCTCCACGCGCTCATCACCCCCTACATACAGCAGCTGGAGAAGCTGGCCGACGAGACAGTGAGTACAGTACACACACCTACGCTGTCACACAGAGTAGGTGAACTTGAACTGCACTGCAGCCATATACCTGTAAGCAGCCCTTAGAAACACACGCACACACACACACACACACACACACACACACACACACACACACACACACACACACACACACACACACACACACACACACACACACACACACACACACATCACACACACACATCACACACACATCAAGCCACCAGAGCAGGCTTTGTCTGTGTGGAAGTCACCGCAGTGGAACATTTTCTCTGTGGGACCAGATTGGAATTGACCCTGTGTCTAGTGGTCCACTGGGTAACAGCACAAACACTTTTATCTCGCACACATATCATCAATAATGCAGGTGCCCTCGCATGTGTGTACACACACACACACACACACACACACACACACACACACACACACACACACACACACACACACACACACACACACACACACACACACACTTTACTACAGTACATGCATAATACATGCATGCATGCAAACAACACACAGGAGCAAGCAGGTGTGGGATTATATACCCATTCAAAGAAAAGTTAACCCTATAAAAATGTTAGGTGTAATGAAGCCTGTGTGAGCTGGTTGCTACAAATATAGAGTTGACTTTATCTGAAAGATACAGAGGCTTTGACATTATATCTGTGCGAAACAAAAGAGGGACTCGCTTCCCTTTATCCATTGTTCTGACATCAGCAAAGACCTCTACTGAGGTGAATAGAAATGTCAGTTTAGATCAAGCTTTTTTATCTCTCCGTCTCTTCCTTCCTTTGTTTCTTTCTTTTCCCCGTTCTTTCTGCCTGCGTCTCTTTCGATATACATCGCTCCCTTTCTCCCCCTCTCTCTATCTCCCCTATCTTCTTTTTGCTTCCCTTGACTTGCCTCCCTGTCTCATTGTTTTTCTGTCTGGGTTCTTGATGTATTGGCCATTACATCAGACTAGCAAATCAGGTACCGTGACTGGAGGCTGACAAATGGTGGCACCTAGCGGGGACACTTGTCAGGTTACCTTCCATCAGCCATGATGGTAGTGGTGGGGCTTCTTTTGAACGGAGTTGAGACTTGCGTATAGTTGAGCATGTACCAAATGTCTCACAGGGTTTCCTGCAGGAAAAAGGCTTGGCCAGGTGGTAGGGTAGGGGAGGACTCTGGTGTGTGCGTTCATTGGGAAAGTCCCGAAAGCGCGAAGCCCGAAAGCGCGAAGTGGGGAAATGTCTCCTACCGCACCGTTAGCGCGAAGTGGGGAAATGTCTCCTACCGCACCGATATTGTATGGTAGTACAGCTCCTTGTGAACGTTGATAATATGCAGTGCTCGATATTGTATGGTAGTACAATGTCTCTCTTCCTTGTGAACGTTGATAATATGCAGTGCTGTCTGCACTCAGCTTGTCTCGCAAAATAGCTGATCTGCAAGCTCACAACACATCGCATCCACGAGACAACGTGAGCTTGTAGATCATTTCTCTGCCTTCAGCCCTTCACAATAAGGGTCCAGGAAGATATATTGTGTGGTAGTACAATAGTTTCGACAGGGGGCACCCTTTTTCATTTAGTCAAATATATTGTGTGGTTGTGTAGTTTCTTAGGGCTTAAAATGTCCTCACGCCTCCCCTCCCCCCGCAAAGTGAAGCCGATAGCCGAAGGGTGCTAATAGTCGGCTAATAGCCTGCATTTGCATGCATACGTATGAGACATTTCCCCACTTCGCGCTAACGGTGCGGTAGGAGACATTTCCCCACTTCGCGCTTTCGGGCTTCGCGCAAAAGGTACGCACCCCGTTCATTCTTATAGGAGAAGTTGCTTTAAACAAACACAAACCCAAAAGTATAGTTTGTTTTGCACGTTTAGGAGGAATTTTGCATAAATTTCACCAGACTCTTGGCCAGTGATACAGATTTTAGGCCGGGTGTCCCGCCTGGTCAATAAAGCGCTGCAGGAAACCCTGTCTCATGATGCCACATCATGCCAGGACAGAAACGGAAGAGATGTGCAGCAGTAGTAAATCAGGAACACTGTCCTACGATCGGACAAAAAGTGCGGACAGGCACACGGTACATCTGTGGTCCTGGATGTATTCTACAATGGGAATTCATTGTCCTTGACCCAAACCAGAACTCCAGTGACAGTTAAATTTAGACAGAGTTATAAAGGAAAAGGGGGATTCTGATTTATCGGTTATGCTCCACAAGTCCACAAATCATGGTGTACAAGTCTTTAGGTATTGTCTCCTCTTATAAAACTTGTACAACTTGTAAGGTGTGTTGCCATGCTGACACCGTACATTCTAATTCTAATTAGAAGGAGGGTCCCACTGTTTCAGTACCTCATTGAAATGAGATGTGATACGGCTGGAACCCAGCCAGGGAATTGACTGGCCGCATAGCAGCGTCATCCTGCATTTGAGTCAGGCTTAATACCTGTGTCCCACCATGTCATCACCCCATCAGCTTCACATCGTACTGTCTGCATAAAACCAATAAGGGGATAATATAATTATTCAAGAAGGTAATAACGGTGTTGAAAAAATGCCAGTGGAATTGTATTATGGGATGGATATGTGTGTGTGTGTGTGTGTGTGTGTGTGTGTGTGTGTGTGTGTGTGTGTGTGTGTGTGTGTGTGTGTGTGTGTGTGTGTGTGTGTGTGTGTGTGTGTGTGTGTGTGTGTGTGTGTGTGTGTGTGTGTGTGAAGAGCCAGATATATTAAGAGTGTGCGGCAGTCGGCAGACATGGCTTCTCTTTTCATCGTCCTATGCCACCACCAGGTTGCCATGGAGACCGAGCATTGATTAACTGCTTACCCTGCTAATGAAGCCTTAATTACTGTTGTTACCCAGGGGAGGACACAGTATACGTGTGTGTCTATGCTATCCATGTATGCTTACGTGTGTGTGTGTGTGTTTGAAACTTGTGCATGTACTGTATGCATGTGTTCTGTATGTGTACATTTGAAATAACCTTCACTCACGGCAAAACAGTATTTTCAGAATGGGCTCTGCAGCCAAACACACATCAATTTTGGGGTCGTTGACATGAAAGAAGAGAACCACTGAGTAAAGGGATTCAGTGTCTTGTTCACGGTCACTTTGACATAATGCCAGGGGGAGGTGTGGCGATTGAAACGGGAACCGTCCGATTCCCAGTAAACCGCTGTCCGTTCTGAGAACTCTGCCACCTCATATCTCTTCTACATCATACCTTACTGTACATCTGCCACTTCTTGGATTGCCTGTTTTCTTTTTTTTTTTTTTTTCCTTTTTGGCTTTTCTGCCTTTATTGATAGTTCCGGTGAAGATAGACAGGAAAGAGGAAGCCGGGGAGAGACACGCAGCAAAGGTCGTCGGGAACGGGACTCGAATCCGCGACGCGCTGTCAGAAGGGATGGAGCTTGTTCATTTTTATTGATAATGAGCACCTTATCGATCCTGCTTATTGAGCCAGGCTTTTATCGAGCCCACTATTGAGCCTTTTCTATTTCGTGGAAAGACGTGAGACAACAAATTCTGAACAGAACTGGTATCTTTTTTTATTGGCCAGTTGTTGTGACTGTGAGTTTGTGGCCTACTGCCATCTATGAAGATGACAATTGACAAATGTAACAAATATTATCATTAAATGTCATTAAAACAATCATTCATTAGTGTGCAATAAGTGTTAAATGGCTTTATATTATGAATAGTACCGTAATAACTTCTTGATCACCTCTTGTCTTGATTTTTTAAACATGACGCCATGGGCCACTATGCTCGATAACAAGCTTGATAAGCGCAAAGCTTATTGATACCGGGTACAAATACATTTGCTATCGAGTTTGTAGCGGGCCCTTGGACCCCAAAAGAAAAATCTAGAACCTGATTGAAGTGAAATACCGGATTATCAATAACAAGATTACTGATAATAATAAGCCAACAAACAGGGAATAAACAAACAAACAAATAAACAAACAAACAAAAGTTATCAGGGAATATGTGATAAAAGAAGTGACATTAAGTGGCCTGGCCAACTAGAACATCCTTCAGTTTGTTCTTGTCTAATGAATTCTGGTACACCTTTACAAGTTTAGTATTATGCCACTGCCGGCTATACCTGTGTTCTTTGTCGTTTCACCAGATTACAAACACCCAAGACGCATTACTTATGCGAAAAATGTAAAATGCGGTTGTAGCGAATCGTGCTTTTCAATTCAAGTCATCACTAAATAATAACCATTCCCCCTTTTGTCCTTCTCCCTTCAGCCTAATCCGTCCAATAAGCTAGCAATCATCCACATCCTGGGCCTGCTGTCCAATCTGTTCACAACGCTGGACATCAGCAAGCAGGAGGACGAATCCGGGGAGGGCTCAGCGCCGCCTGTTAAAACAACACCGCCCCCACCCGGACCCAACCCGGTCAGTCAGAGAAACCAGCACCATTATATTAGCAGCACCTTAACCATCAGAATAATCATCATCATCATTAGGCATCAGTGTTATTGCCATCAACGTGTCGTTTGCAGCTCTTCCTTGTTTATGGCTATAGTCTCCTTAAATTCTGTCTCTAAGTGTGTGCGTTTGTGTGTGTGTGTGTGTGTGTGTGTGTGTGTGTGTGTGTGTGTGCGTGCGCGTGCGTGTGTGTGTGTGTGCCTGTTCACTGGTCAGGTGGTGGTGGTGTTGCAGCAAGTGTTTGCTCTCATACAGACGGTACTCAGCAAATGGCTCAATGACTCACAGGTTGTAGAGGTGAGTCACACACACACACACACACACACACACACACACACACACACACACACACACACACACACACACACACACACACACACACTCATTCAAAGCCTGCCATGTACTTCTCGTCAGTCAGTGTGCTTCTAATGGGATGTTATTATGACCTTTCAATAGTAGTAAACCACTGCTCATGTCTGCTTGTCTCCCTCAGGCGGTGTGTGCCATTTTTGAGAAGTCGGTGAAGACTCTGCTCCACGACTTTGCTCCCATGCTGACTCAGCTGAGTGAGATGCTGGGACAGATGTACAGTACGATACCTCAGGCCTCGTCTCTGGACCTCACACGACAGGTACGACACGCACGCACAACCTCACACGACACGCATGCACGCACGCACACACTGTGTACAATACAATACAATACAAGTCAGTATTGTATTGGCATGGTGGCTCAATGGTAAGTACTGTTGCCTCACAGCAAGAAGGTCCTGGGTTCGAGACCATGTGCCTTTCTGTGTGGTCCCCGGGCCGCCAGTGGAGGACTACCTGAGTGCTCTTTAGTTAGGATGGGTTAAATGCAGACAATGAATTCTGGTTATTTGTCAAAAATAGAAATAAAACAAATACGTTTCTATAGCAGTTTCATATAAAGTATGTGTGCTTAACATTATCAATAGGTCAACAAGCTTGACATAACTAGTATCAGCTAGCTAGTATCAGCAAGCTACTGCACCAGTTTGATTTGCTCTGCATCATAAAGTATATCATTATTTACACACAATGTTGTTATGATGTTTGTCCTGTCAACAATTCAAGCCAAAGCAATTAAAAGATAATCATAATTCTCTGTCTGTTGCTGTTCCATGAAATAGAAACCACTCGAATTTTGTAAATATTTATTTGTATTTGTATTTTTTTTATAAAGATTTCATGTTTTTGCTGTAACCGGATTCAACAATAACAGAACAGTAATTCATTGCAATACCTAATGGGTAATACTTTGTGGAGAGCATGTATCCTCCAGCAGTGGTTCCCAAACCCTTTAGCTCATGACCCGAAACAGAGATTAGATGGGACCCAAATTTGTGAAAACAGCAGATCTACAGTACAAGCTCAAGTCAAAACACGTTGCTTGAGAAGGTTTCTGAATTTTAATGAAAATGTTTGCTTTTTTGGGAATGTTTTTCAAAAAATGTTTTGAAATAATAATAATTAAAAACGAAATGTAGGAAACCAAAAATTAAGGGATCCATAAAAAATGTGTCCCGCGACCCACAAATGGTTCCCGACGCACTGGTTTGGGAACCAGTGCCCTACAGGGTTGGGGGCTACAAGCCGTGACTGTGTTTTGATTGGCAGTCTTGACGTTTCAGATGGTGCATATCTTTGCCAGCGAGACGGCTCACTTCCCACCCATCAAGGCTCTGTTTGAGCTGGTCACCTCCATTACGCTCTCCATCTTCCAGCAAGGTATGGCATCCAGCAGGGGAGAGGGCTGTGGGAAAGGTGTCTGTTTGGGTTACTTATATGTATATTATGTGACAACTTCAGTTTCTTTATCTTTATTTAGTTTGTTTTTGTTTATATTATATTGCCAGAGGTTTGGGAACGTAGCAGCAGGTGTGTGGGGAGAAAACACGAGCAAGTTCTTTCTGCTGTTCCCAAGGATCTCTTCGCTGTGTGTGTCTGCTGCGCGCCACTTGAGATTGACGTTCTCTTTCCCACTAAACAAAACCAGGGATGTTAAAATAGCTCAGCCCCGGGGCCACTTTTGACATTGACAAGCGGTCAGGGGCCCAGCTGCATTTGTTAAACACAGTCAGCCCTTCAACATTTGCAGGTATTACTCATTATTCGGAGTGAGATGGCAGTGCAGGCTGGTCTTTGATTTGCCTAAGTGAGTAAAATATAAAAGGATCTTATCAAGGGAAATGTTCCGTTACCTCACCGCACCATTCAGTGATTACATCATTTTAATGCCATACAGCTCTCATTTGAGATTGTTATAATAACAACAACAATGTTTTTTTATTTCCATTGACGTTTGACTAATGGCATTATAAGATACCCCTATCAAAAATGTTTTGATTTGACTGTAGGCCCTTGGCTACAAGTGGCCCCTGGTGCTAGACATTATAGCTGTCACACTTCAAACCAGCTAGGATATCACCCAGATGATATTACATTCAGCATAAATCTGACCGAGTGTAATTGTACCTATACTGTATGTTCTAGAGCGTGTTTCTCAAACTTTCAAATTTCAAGGTCTCCCCTTAATTCTGACAGTGTACAAATGGAACCAAATGAACCCATTTGGTTCCACTTGTACACTGTCAGAGTTACAGACTTTAATGGGTCAATTTAGACCCCCCTAAATAAACCTACAGAGTCCCTGGAATCCACTTTGTGAACCACTGTATCTAGAGAACTCTATACCTGCTGACTTCTTCTCCTCTCCCCTTTTTGTTGTCTCCCTCATCTACTCCTCCTCTCCTGCTTTAACTGGTTGAGTAATAGCAGCTCCACCTTCTCCCCTTTAACTCTTTTTTTGAAGGAGCAGGTTCCTTTTTAAAGGAGAATTCCAGACTAGGATTTTTCTCACCTTTAGTCGGTGTGATTCTCTCCCCAAAAGAGTTGTCCGGGTATTTTTTAATTTTTTTCATTCACCTCAATCACCTGACCCCACCGCAGCTCCAAATAGGAGCGGGGGGTTACAATGATAATCCGCTTAATTTCTTTCACATTTCTTTCAGTAAATGTCTGTCGTATGTAATGATACTATTAACAAAACAGTGTCATCGTTGAACTCACGTTGAAATCTCGTCTCACAAGACTTCTGGGTGCTATTGACTCAGTGCGCACCCAGAAGTCTTGCGAAACAAGATTTCAAACGTGAGTTCAAAGATAATAATGGTGGCGCCCAGTGGGAAATTACACTGTATTGTGACTAGTATCATTATGTACGACAGACATTTACAGAAAAATGATTTTCGAGCGATAAAAATCAGCAGATTATCATTGTAACCCACCGCTCCTCTTTGGAGCTGTGGTCGGGTCGGGCGAATGGACAAGATTGCCTGTTATGAAAAACACCTCGACCACTCTTTTAGGGAGAGAACAATACCAACTAAAGGTGAGAAAACGTCCTAGTCTGGAATTCTCCTTTAACATAACAACAGTATCACTGTAGCCAGTAGTTTTTTCAGTTGCCAGTCCAGTGCTGGCCCACTAGCGCTGGTGGGATCAGAGTTGGCCGCTCCGTTGCAGTCCTCTGAACAAGCCCTGTGTCTGACCTTAAAGGGGCACAATGGAACTTTCCAAATAAACAAACAAACGTACATTGTTTTACGTATATACAAAATTGCTGTTAATTGAGCTCTGTACTGCATTTGTTTGAACTCCAATAAATGTTGAAAGGATTTACATCGCTACAATGTTTATGGATGGATTTCAGTTCAAGGCCTTGGCCTGTGGTGCTGCCCCACTCCTTGATTGATTGACTGACAGGATAGCTTCCATGTACAGGCATCTCAGCTCCCTGACAACTTTGCATCCATCGTTGGCTTGCTACCGTACATCTCTTAAAAAATCCTAACAATTGTCCCATACAAGCTGTAGCAAAAACTACAATGTGCACTTGCTGAATGCCCAGAGATGGTTGCTTAGGCTGGCTGTTCCTAAATTTGCGTTCTACGTCATCCTATTTCATCCCTTGTGTGCGTTGCGTGCTGGGTCACACAGAATGTGACACACAACTCTGTTGTATGTCACCTGAGTAACCTGCCTTTGCTCCGTTGCACACTTTTGTTTAAAAAAAGAAATGGTATCCAAAAGTTTCATTGTTCACCTTTTCTAATTGGGGAGCTGTGTGTGGAAGAGGGTCAGAGGGGACGTGGGTCTCGCTCGGCGTTTGGGAACAAATAAAGCTGGGCAGACACTGCAAGTTTGTTCATTGTTATTCTGATTACACTGCTCATCTTCCAATGTGTGGGTTGAGTTCTTCATTGCAAAGGAAAAGTGCCAATGGTTTCTACAGGAATGTTTGGTTTAAATGTTCTGTGCATTCCTCACCATCTGTTTGATGTCTAATGTGTCTTGTAGTCTGTGTCCAGCTGAGTGTAAAGGGAGGGTGTGTGTGTGTGTGACTAGGTTGAGCTTCACACTGGTTGCGAGAGAATGGGATTCGATTAACTGGTTCAGAACTGACCCTTCACTGTAACCATATTTCCCTTGAGGCACTTGATTTTACATCTGAGAGAGGAAATGTGTGTATGGGGGGTGGTGGGGTTGATTTTGGGGGGCAGGGGGTAATGGGAATTATTTGGGTTTAATAGCCCTATCTTTCTTCCAAACTGTCACAGTAACAGAGGTGCCTCCTGGGTTCCCACTCCAAACCCACTTTTATTTATTATCGTTTAGGCTTTCTTTTCTCCTCTCGTTAATTATTTGATTTTAATCAAAATGACCCATGTCTTCGTCCTCTGCCTGTTTTCTGTTTGTTCTCTCTGTTTTTCCAAGACTCAGCCAAGCTTCATATGCCCCCCACCCCACCCACCCCCACCCCTCTTCTCCTATTTGTTCCTTACTCACGTGTGGATTATTTCAATGAGATATTTTTTTGTTCTCTTTTTATTTCTACATGACTGTTGAATCTATTCAGTTGCTGTTTGTATCTTATTCTTCTTATATTCTTATGATTTCTTAAGTTTCATCTTTATTATATTTTAGGACCCAGGGATCATCCTGATATTGTTGATTCATTTATGCAACTCCAAGCTCAGGTGTGTTTTTGGTTTCTTATTTCATCCACTTTGGGTTTCTCTTCTCTATTTCATCTCTCTCCCTCTCTCTCTCGCTCTCTCAGTTTCTCTTTTTTTCTACCTCTCTCTACCTCTCTGTCCTTTTTGTTATTGGGTCTAAGCGTGACCCATCATGTAGGCAAGGCCGTGGAATGAAGCCTCAGGGGAAATGTTTGAACAAGAGACCAAGTCTCTCCTCAAACGCTCTTTATTCTAACCAAGTCACCTTAACAAATTGTTCATTTAACTAATACTAGGGTCATTAGGATCGTACTAGGTTCGTTAGGGATTTAGCGAGAAAGAAACCAAGAGCAGAGAGAGAGAGGAGAGACATACAGTAGGATACAAGAAGGGCTGTCGGATTAATATCCGGGTTCTGTGCTCTATGGTCTGTGCACGAATTGGCCGGGTCATCAGGCACCCGAAGGTCAGGGTCAACTTGATTGTATCCAAAGGTCCATTTTGTCTCTCATCTCCCTCCCTATGGCGCAGGGAGATGTCCACACACCAACCACCATCTATCACTATCACTCATCACTATTGTCGTTATAGTTATGGTGTTGGTTAGAATGATTTTTAAAACAATATATTTATAGTTATAGTAGCTCGGTACGGATGAACCTTTATACACCACACCTAATGACATGATCCCAGAAATCACAACCATTGACTTAGCAAAAATATACAGTAGCTGTTTATTTACATGCTCCTCTTTTCGTTAAAAATCATGATTGTACAATGTTTGTATATAGTTATTTACAATAGTCCGCAGACTGAATATATCACAAAAAAATAACTTATCTATGTTAGAATGGCTAAGCCAGGAAATACAATTACAGTTTGTCTAGTAGGCAAAGTACTAATAAAGTAAATCCCAACTAAACAACAAAAGTAATACAGACAGGCTATCAAGGAAAACACAAGACTACCGAACTCAAACAAAAAGACGGGCAACAGGCCTGACAAAAGGCAAATGAGCCGAAAGGAAGAGAGAAGAGGGACCAGTGTAGGATCCCTCTCACTTTACGTGACTAAGTTCTCTCCCAGAGAGCTAATGTCATACTGAGCTCTATATCATCCTTGTGGTTCGGATGCCCAAAACTGCAGGAAAAGAATCACAATATCCGAAATCTATGCATAGATAAATACAATGACTATAAATGAGAAGATAATAATAACCCTCGCGACCAAGGGTTGTGACAATGATTAACATAATCCTGGATCATGCCCCTTCAGTACTGGAAGGTGAATAATATGAATAGTCACACTATCATAATGGTACTGACTATGGTGAATAATAAGAAAAAGATCTACGGTTATTGAATAAGCATTGACATTGTCAATTTATTTTATAGATACTTTTTATTTTCTATTTTTAAATAGAAGTTAGGGCTTCACAATATAGAAATACTGTTTATAACTGTGTTATTAATTGCAATGTTATTAACTGGGATTTTATGAAACAGAAAAAAGAATACGTACAATGTTTTTTATAGGCGTTCAAATGTCAGAATGATGAGAAAACCCATGGTGACTGGTTAAGAGCCTCAGAGCCCAGGCCTCCTCGGAAATCATTCCAGCCCCGGAGCCAATCAAAGCCCAAATTAATTAATATTCAACTAATATTAATCAATTAAGACGAATTGGCCGTTTTATGTTTTGTATTTTTGTCTCCCTTCTTCATTGTTCCTCCTTTTTGTTTTCTATCTTTGGATAGATCTGACCTTCATCTCTCTCCCTCTCCCCTCTCTCCCTCTCTCCTCTCCTTCATGCTGAATGAGTTCATTATTATGAGATGAGTTGTTATTTCTCTTTATCTGCACATGTTAATTACTTACAGACTTCTGTTGCATATTCAATCCAGCCAAAAAGTGAGGGAAAAAAAGTAGTAAGCAAAGCCATCATTACCTTTAGTTTGACTTAAGTTTCCAATGATTTTGAATGTTTTATTTTTTGCAGTTTGTTTGTTATACCCGCTGAGCTCTGCAATGGAGGATCTCTGTATATGAGTTTGGATATAGTATGTATTGTCTCAGACAAGCGAGATTAGAGCAGCCTGGTACGCAGATCTGCAGGGGCGTCACAATGGGGGGAGAAAGTGGGACTGAGTTACTAGGGCCCAAGGTGGAGGGGGCTTAATTATTTTATACTTTAGCTATTGAAAAATAGCAGATATACAAGCTTGCAGTGCGGCACTTGTACTCTGCTATTTTTGAAATGTGCAAATCTTTGAATAATACGTATTTTTTAAGCGAACATTTGTGACTAAAATTCTTCTGTGGGGTCCCAGGCTGGAACTAAATATTTTGAGATGGTTGGTCTGTGGACAAATAAATATAATTTTGGGGGTCCTTCACGTGAAACAGTTTGAGCACCACTGACATAGAAACATGTTTCCCCCCCCCCAAAAAAAAGAAGAAAAATCAAAGACTTGGACAAACTTTCATGATTTTTCAAAAATAGCAGATCTATAGCAACGCGACACTCGGTGCCACGCTGTGAGCTTGTATATCCGCTATTTTTCAATAGTTAAATCACAAAATAATGTGTTCCCAGTCTAAATGGGTTAAACCCCCTCCCCTTATGAAGAACATTCATGGGGGGCCCCGCAGTGAATCCTTGTACCCAGGGCCCAGAATTTGGTGCGACACCCCTGCAGATCTGCTCTGTCTCCTTATTGTGGTCAGATCTGGTTACCAGGCTTATCGGGTTTGGTGGAAAACAGTGTTTTGAAGGAAGATGTAAAGTTGTATTTATTTTGTGTGGGGGCGCCAAGAAGCACCCCTGGGTTCGGGCAACAACAACATTCTTTGTTTCGTGTTTTTGTCTGCCCTCTAGGCTCTCAAAAGGAAGCCTGATTTGTTCTTGTCTGAGAATCTAGATGTGAAAGCAGTGTTCCACTGCGGTAAGTTTTATACTCGCACTGAAACCATGTGTTGCGTTGCTCCCATGCCTAATAAAACCCAGCACTTCATCCTAATTGCGGCTCAAGTAGAATAATGAACGTTTGACATTTTCCCCTCGTGTGTTTGGAATATGTCTACTGATTGCTGCCCACCATGTCCCGTCTTTAGGAATCCTGTCACTCAAATTCCCTGAGGCGCCGACAGTCAAGTCCACGTGCCTGTTTTTTGTGAGCATACACACTTAACTCTCTAGCACATCTCACACGGCAAAATGACACCTCTACTATGCCAATATTGTTTGATAGTTGAAATAACACCTCTACTATGCCAATATTGTTTGATAGTTGAAATAACACCTCTACTATGCCAATATTGTTTTATAGTTGAAATTCAGTAACATTATTATATGCTTATAATAATACTATATCGTGAAGTATAAATCAGGCTTTAGACCGCTGTACGCTGATTGTACCCTTTGCGTCATCCCTTAGACGGAGTTGCTGCCCCGCTGCTCAGATGTGCCCCCAGTGGCCAGGGTGGTGCAGGAAGACGGCAAGCTGTTGGTCCAGGCGGTGCTAGAGGTGAAAAATTATTACGCATTATTTTGTGCTTTAAAAGATATACAAGCTCACAGTGCGGCAACGAGTGCCACTCTGCGAGCTTGTAGATCTGCTATTTTTGAAAAGTCTTTGAATATTTCAAAATGTTTAGTTCCAGGGACTCTCCCAGAAGCAAAGACAAAAATAGAAAAATACATTTTTCATGAAAAAAATAGCAGATCTACAAGCTTGCAGCACAGCACTCGGTGCTGCGATGTGAGCTTGTATATCTGCTATTTTTCAATAGCCAAAGTATAAAATAATTAAGGCCCTAGTAAATAATTGGGCCCTAGTAACTCAGTCCCACTCCGCCCCTTGTGACGCCCCTGGTTGTAACTCACATTATGGCACCACTCCTCTCACCCGACACTGTATTTATACCTCTCGTGCACTTGTCCCTGTTCTTCCCCTCTAATTATCATGTCCCCGATGTAAAATTTCCGCTTCACTCTCTTCCCTCTCCAGGGGATTGGGGGAGGAGCCTCCAGGTGTCTGATGGACCAGTTTGCAGAGGTGCTCTTCAGCCTGAACAAGCACTGCTTTGCTCTGCTCTCCGTGTGGCTAAAGGAGGCATTGCAGCCTCCAGGGTTCCCCTCTGCACGGTTGACCACTGAACAGAAAGACACCTTCTCGCAGCAGATACTAAGGTAGTGCACAGATACTAAGGTAGTGCACACGGCACACTCATTAGGGGAAGTGCGTGGGTCGCATCTATATTAGGCCTGAGTTATACTTAGATGTTCGCAGGCGTCACATGCCGACCATTGACAGTCTAAAAGCTCACAACGCATCGCAGCATGACACGTTGTGAACTTGTAGATCTGCTACTTTCAGTGGGCAACATCTGTGTGTAACTAATTAACATCAGGCTTTAACCCGCTACAGTTTACACATAGTATGCTTTTTACACTTGATTACAGGGTTGGTAGCTAATTAGTTCATTTCAGTTGGCCAACCGCATGTTCTTTGCTGCAGGCCTGTCAATCAATTCTATGTGACATCTTTCTTCTGTCTCTACATCCCACAGGGAGCGAGTAAACAAACGGAGAGTGAAGGACATAGTAAAGGAGTTTACGCTTGTGTGCAGAGGGCTCCACGGCACAGAGTATGCAGCTGAATACTGAAACCTGACCCTTGAACTTTGACCTTTATCGTGACCTCTGCTCTCAGTGCAAAACGGCTGGATGCCCCAATACTACAGTTCCCACAAAACCCAACAGTGAACATTTCATTTCACGATTGTAACAGTAGCTGCCCCCTCGCCACAAGATTAGAGATGGAACCATTCCAGTAAAAGCCTGCCATTGGATGAACGGATGAAGAGTGCTATTAACTCCACAGTGGATTTAGGGAGGCCGCTCTCTATGCTCAGCTTTCTCTCTCTTTCTTTCTGTCTCTTTCTTTCATTCATTCATTCTTTCATTACTTCTTTCTTTCTTTCGTTCTTTCTTTCTTTCCTTCTTTCCTTCCATGTTCTGTTTCTCCCCCTCTATTTCTTTCTTTTGAGTGTCTTAAATCTTTTTTTTTCTTTTTGTGTTTTAAGAGCGTCGAGCAGAACTCCCAGCATGCTCTCTGTTCATGCCTCGTTCCCCTTTTCTTCCCTCTCTCTCTTTCTGCCTTTTCTAGATCTTCTGTGGCTCTTTGGCTGTTTCCTGGTGTTTAGCATTCTTCTGAAATGGGTTTTCGTACCGTACATAGCTAGTTGATCTCTTATTTATTCAGATGAAATATATAAATGTACTGTATATGTATGCATATATAGAAACATGGGGTCGTCGTTCCTGCAGCTGCTAATGTGAAGAAAGGATGAATGACAGGAGGGTACTCTGCAGACACAAACATCTATACATACCATTTACCATATCATTATGACCCCCCCGCCAACCCTTTCCTCCTTGCATTTGCCAAATTACGTCACGTGAACTCATTTTTACTGTTTTAATTTATTTTTTTAGATTTGCCTCTTGTGGGGCAGCTGTCTACAAGTGAACACACAATGGAAGATCACTTCAGATCATGGGCTATTTAGGCAGGCAGTCCGTCTGCTCTCCTTCCCAGCCAGGGACGTGCTGGCCATTGGGAAAAGCGGGACAACTCCCGAACGGCCAGTTCATTCTGGGCCGGTCCAGGCCGGGCCATTAGGAAAAAATTAAACTGTTTGCACAAAAGTAAAAATTAAACTGTTTGCACAAAAGTAGTGAAAACAGCAGATCTACAAGCACACAACGCCTCGCACCGCAAGGCGTTTGTGCTTGTAGATCGGCTGTTTTCACTAGTTTAAATCATTTTTTAAATGATAAATACAAAACAAACGGTTTTGGACATACAAGGTCTCCACCCAACAACACCGAAATATAGGGCTAATTCATGAAATTGGCCCACTGGCTTGTCACTTGTTATGATCTGAAATGGCAAATCTTTGAGTAGCAGCAGTGCTATATATAGAGAGAGATCTCTCTACTGTATATGTAGCAGCAGTGCTATATAGAGAGAGAGATCTCTCTATAACGCGCAATGAGGGCCTCTCCAACTCTTTTTCCCGGGCTGAATCAGGGGCCCAGCACGTCCCTGTTCCCAGCCTTTTTATATCTATGGGGGTTGTACCTCATGTATATACCAACCACACAGTCAGACTGTAGTCACCCCCTGGATGTAGATAGAATGTGGACCTCATGTATTGGTCCCAGTGCTGCTTGGAGTAGTTGAAGTGAGAAGGCAGGGAGAGGGTCAACAATGGGGGGGCAAGATGGAAAGAAGGGAATTTTGAGTGATCAGAGGAATTAAATATAGTCCTGACTTTGGACTGTATAGTCACTGTAATAATAGAAGATTATTAATTGAGTTGTGCATATTAACATAAACACTATTTGTGCATATTACGGAACACTTCTCTGTGTGTTTGGGAGGATTTGTGTGTGTGTGCGTGTGTGTGTGTACATACTGTACCTGTATGAATGATTTTGTGCGCACAGATGTATTGTTTTCCACTTGTTCAGTGCACTTATCTTGGACCTACACGTGCATCACTTCCTCCTGTATTTGTAAAAGGAGGCCCCCCCCCAATCCATTTCAATATCACCACTCATCATAGACTCCTGGTTTTGTTAAAGGGGACTGACCGGGCATCATGCCCAGTTTATCACTAGCATTCACACCTACCTTGTCGCCCACAAAGCTTCCCCGTCATCTGGAATGACTGACCAGTTAACCATCGGTGACTAGACTAATCTCTCCATAGGTTTTACGATAATGTCAAACTGCACACCTGCTGCTCTTAACGGATGCTTGTGAACAAGCTACCTGAATCCCTTTCACTCGTCTGGGTGACTGCCTTGGACAGGGCCAGGAAGGATTAGACCAGTGTTTCTCAAACCTTTTTCAAGAACCCCCAAATTGACACTCGTTAGCCATCGGACCCCCATTTGATTTGTACGTCTCTAGCAGTGATTTTCAATCATTTTCACATTGTAAAAATCAATGTTAATTTAACCCAGAGAGTGTACAAAAAAATGGTTCCATTTGTACACTCTCTGGGCGCTTTTCGACGGGCAAATAACTGGTTTGGGTTCTTTCTCCCGCCTATGGGATGAACCAGAGCTTTTCCACCGAGAACAGAGTTGGTTCCGAACGTGAAACACAAAATCCTTGGTTCCTCTGGTTCAATCTGGTAGGAAGCGCAAGCTGGTTCTCCGTCCGGTTCACAAGAACGAACCAAGGTTCCAAGAAAGTTGAACGGCACTGCTTCTTGAACCAAGGTTCTTTTTGTGGAAAAGGCCCCTCTGAGTTACAGACCCATAAGGGTCCATTTGGTTCCTAACTATCTATCTGCTGGGGACCACCTGGAACTCCCTCAAGGACCCCTGGGGGTCATTGGACCCCATTTTGAGAACCACTGGATTAGACGTGAAAACCACAACAACATGTAAATAGAACGAGAAATGTCGAACCAGAATGTAGGAACCAAAGTAAAACAAATCACCCGTGGTCTGCAACCCCTCCATATTGTAGAAAGACGTTGGTACATTGATGTGACTGCAGCAGCTTTAGTTAACAGCTATACCGTGTGTACTAAACCAGCAGACATTGTGGTGTCTCTTGACTGCTATCTCAGTCTAATCCTTCTGGCATAATCCAAGGTACCTGCAGACATGTAGCATGTATATGTGTTTTGTGGGGCTACGGTGGGGTGCAGGGTGTGTAGAGAAATATTCAGAGTGTTGTAACACTGTAGAATGGATTTGTTTTATGTTGAAACTCTTCGAGACAACATGCAGCTCTAGAATTGGCTGTCCTCTGTTTTGTCCGAATTTTAAATTGGTATAATCGTTGGGAAGGTTCATAAAATTGATCCTGTAGGTTTGACTATATGGGCAGTCTGTCTCATTATGAAAACTGTGGGAAATATTATGTCACTCTTGAGAAGAGGAATGCGGAGGAGGGGAGAGAGATACGAAATGTATATTGTTTCTTTTTTGTACCTTGCTTTAATTTATTAAATATATCTAAGACTGCAGCTCTTTGTGTGCAAGTTGATTATTCCATTTAATTCAGTGTTTTTCAACCTCTTTCACATCGAGGTCCATTATTTATTGGGCGTTTGATGAGATTTACCCTCTCAGACCCATAACATGGAATACTTTGATCGTTTTATGATTTTGTCCATAATTCCATCCATGCTGTATTGATATGGTACCACTGATAGATAAGAGAGGTAGATATTCTATAATTGTGTAGAAATCTTGTAAATTAAGTAATGCAGATGGAATTTAACTCTGGTCCATGGTTTAACAATAATTTAACTCTGTTCCATTTGGTTTCATTTTAAGCACTCAAATTAAAGATCTATAAGGGTCCATTTGGTTAGCAACTCTACATCATTCAGCTGGGGACCACCTGGAACACCCAGGGCCCTGGGCCAGACCATTGGCTGAGAAGAAGAACCACTGATTTAGTTGATTAAGGTTAACTATTCTGTTTATTCAATGCATGCAATACATGGCACACTCAACTGCATTAGCCAATTTATTTAAATAGTTGTATAATACAACTATTTAAATAAATTGGCTAATGCGTATACGATTACAGAAGACAGACAAAATCGTCCAATTAAACGTGTGGTAAGATCACGTTCAACCCAGAGTCAACTCAAAGAAAGGGTCGAACTCGTTCTTCTGCTACACCACAAAAATGTGGAATGCCTTACCGAAGGCCATAAAGGAGTGTGGATCACTAGCATCCTTTAAAATTGCCCTAAAAAACCACTTACAGGCAGCAGCCGTTCACAACTGGTAAAAACCTAGCCCAACCCTACCCTCCCTGCCCCTTCCTTGTATATACTGTACATACTGATTGTTTAGACTTACTGTTACCTGCCCCTTCCTTGTATATATTGTATATACTGTACTTACTGATTGTATAGACCTTTTTTTCTTTACATATCTACTGCATAGTACTGTGTTCTATTTGTCTGTCATTCAATGTTATATGAGATACTTTAATGGTTTCCTGTTGAAATAAGCTTAGTCTTTTCATGGATCTCCTTTTAGTAGACCTTGTACCAGTGAACTGTACCGTCATGAATCTGTACATTTTCCTATGCAAACTTCTAATAAAGCCTTCAATCAATCAATCAAGGATAAAACATTGGAGGGAGAGTGCTCGCGCATGCGCACACATCCATCCTTGTACTGCTGCTCAGTGCTCACACACGTGGGTCTACTGAGGTTTACTCCATCATCCTACTGTCAGTGAACAACAGGGAAGCGCTGCCTCCACACCATCAGAACTCCATTCAAAACTCCACTTCTGTAAACTGGGTGAGTTGTCTTCAGCATTTTTACAGGTGACACAGTATCCTCATTACTCCGAGGTTACTCTTAAACCCGCTGCCTTATGTTGCACCACGTCAAATACTAGCTCGCTGTGTTGCTACAAGTTTTACATTGTAGCCAACTTTGCTGCACGCATCCGTCAGAGGCACAACAACAACGCGTTAATACAATCCACATTTTGTTTGTATACAAATCGCCGCGGTAGCTACAGTATAATAGCCGCCACTGAAACTGAATATAGCTGTTGTCTACAAGAAGTGAACAAAATGAGTTGCAACTTGGCTCCAGATAGTATGTGACTGTGAGACATTTAGGCTACTAGACAAGTTCTCTGTCTCTGCTATGGCAGATGCTAAGCAGTGTTGCCAGATCCTGTAAGTGAAAGAAGCGACCAGGTCTATGAAAACAAGCCCAGAAGCACTTTGAGATTTCTCTCAAATGTAAAGTACAAATAAAATGTGTATTATTATTACCAGCCACACAGATATGGGCCATGCCTTTGCCATTGATATCTGGGATCTTCATATGTCACCTGTGATATCACCTGTGATGTCACTTGTCACAGCGACAAGGGAACCAACGCATAGACTGTAAAAATGTGGACTGACTGACTGACTGACTGACTGACACTGACACAGTATGGATATCTAGGGTTTGATCTTTGATGAGGTGATGTCACATGACATCACTCCCTGTAGTGAATGACTGACTGAAGGACAGACAAGCTGCGACATTTCTCATGGTATACTGCGACCTTTGGTCGCAATTAACACCTATTTTGTATGTGGCTCCATGGCATAAAATAATTTTAGATGGGGAATCCACAGAGTGCAGACTAGAGACTATATCAATGTGGGGGTCCTTGACATGACATTGTTTGAGAAACAAAATGTAGTAATAAACAACACTAAAGAAACAAGCCCAAATAAAGCAACCCACAAACTACCGATATTTACAAGCCCAAAGTCTCTTATAAGAAGCAGACTTGGCAACACTGATGCCAAGCAGTGGTCTTCAAAGCCCAGTTCTATTGAGTTGAGTGTCTGCATTATGTGTGTTGTTAACCAATAACAAAAATCTGCTGATAGCTATAATTGACCCATGCGGTATGTGTGCCTTGTGAGGCAACAAGCACACAATCAGGATGACCCATGTCCCTCTGACTATGGAGGCAATAGAATGAACTGCTACTATAGTATGAACTCTACTACTTTGTGGACAAAATAAATATAGTAGCCTAAATGCATACAAAGATAAAATTGCTACACTTGGCTAGTAGTACAACGCTATTTTAAAAATCATATGAACAGACAGACTTTTTTGAATAATAGTTTTGTCATACCACTCATATGAACTTTACTTCCTTTAGATGCCTGTGGTGTTCTATGTATCCATCATCTTCACATATTTCTAGTTTATCACTTTGTGGTCTGAAGGTCAACTGCTGAGATCTCTGAGGCGACTGGCGACACACACACACACACACACACACACACACACACACACACACACTAGGGTTTCCTGCAGCACTTTACAGGCCAGGCGCCCCGCCCGGCCTGAAAACCCCCCCGCCCCCCCAAGGGTATTTAAAAAAAAAAAAAAAAAAAAATTTTTTTTTTTTTTTTCAAAAAAAATTTTTTTTCTCAAAAAAACTTTTTGGACCTCCAACAATGTACTAGGCATGATCGCGATCGCGAAATTGCATGTTTAACCCCCATACCAACCCTATCTTTCAAACATGGCAGCCATGTTTGTTTACATTTGAAGAAAACATAAGGGCTGGTATCTCCTGAATGCAGGAAATACTCAAGTAAAGTGCAAATACCTGAAAATCTCCTTTGTACAGTATAAGTACAGTACTTAAGTAAATCTACTTAGTTACTTTACACCAATGTTTCTTTTTTTTTACTGTGCTGTAGACTTCTATTTATATGGCACGAGTGCTGGTTGATTAACCTGGGGGAAAAAAACAAGTTACACTGTCCTGTGAAAAACGTAGTTATTCAATGTTGAATAAATGTGAATGATAGCATGTAGTTGTGTTTTCCGTCATCATGGGCACATTCATGTGTTTTTTATAGGGCAAAAATAAGAATTAATATAAAAAATTAAGTGAATTAATTACTCGAATTAATTAATTAATTATCAAAAAATTTCGGCGCACGCGCTTTGGAAACCTTACCATAGTGTCCATATTCTGAGAACTTTAGCCAAAAATAGCAGATCTACAAGCTCACAACGCCTCGCAGTTGTAGATCGGCAATTTTCGGCAAAGAGGTTTGGTGTAGAGGGGAAAAAGAGTGGACTAAGTACAGAGTGAAAGGTCAGGTTTATTAAGTATTGACGGTTAAAGTGGTTACATATCTGATAACACAAATTTACATGAATCCAAAATACACTGATGATTGTGCAGTCAAATGATGACATATGGAATCTCTGATAAGGCTGTGGGGGTCCCTGCTTCATCTCTCTCTCACATAAGGGGTCCTTGGCCTGAAAACGTTGAAGACCCCTGTTCTAATAGTTTTCTGTGTCTCTGCTCTCTCTCAGTCATGCCTGTGGTGAGACTGTACAGTAGGGAGCCTGTGAGGGGGAGGGCATTACAGCGGGCAGCTCGGCTGTACCCCCAGCTGTCCATCGCCACAGAGCAGTGTTACAATGTGGAGCTGACTGGTGAGTAGCTTCACTTACAATGTACAGTATGTGACACTTTTTAGTTGACGTTTTAGTTTTCGTAAATTAACGGCCTACTTTGATCATGCTACAGCATCACACTAAAGCATAAAAAAAAAAAGCCCGGAGAACTGGCCTGGCGGGCCGGGCACCTAGGCTCAATTTAGCCTGCCAGCACGTCCAGTGGTGTGTTCTAGACTTTTTTTGAGGGCATACTATAATCTATGATCCGCGGCTATTCGTGTGGCCAGGGCATACGCCAGTGCATAATGCCCATCAAATACGCTTCTTTGAAAGGTTCACGAGGGCATACGCTATTCACATTTTTATTTACGACAGCAGAAACCGTATACGTGTGTTACAGGTAGAACACAGCGCTGAGCACGTCGCTGGTTCGTTTCCCAATCCCGTCGGCCGTTGCTGCGTGCCGATCACCATCTCTCCTCATTTGCCGTCTACCAACTCTACTTTCAATACAGGCATAAAAAGCCCCCCAAAAAAATCTAAATTAACAAAAAATATACATCAAAAGTAGCAGATCTGAAAGCTCAAAACACGGCTCGAAACACGGTGTGAAAGCGACGTGTTTTGAGCTTGTAGATCTGCTACTTTTGCTATTTTTGAATTTGAATCCTGAAAAGTAACAGTTTTGTACATCTGAGGTTTCCACCCGACAGAGACGACACAGTATATCAAACTCTCCCACAAATATTTGCTCTCCACCAAACCCATCTTTTCTTAACCTCCTTTCGGCAATTTATGCTTGTGTTTTGGAAACTCTGCCCGACTATTCATTTAATCCTAAGTGTGTAAAATGAGATCCCTTTGTGATCCTGTTATTTTCACCCTCTCAGTTCCATTAACGCAGGAGGATTCTGCTGTGCGTTAATGGTGCGTTTCTCTGCTGCTGTGCATTAATGGTGTGTCTCTGTGCTACCGTGCAGGATGCGAGAGTCTGTCCACAGAGCAGAGGGAGGTCCTCCTCTGGCTCTTCTGTCCTCCCATGCAGGCAGAGACGCTGTCTGACAAACCATACCTGACAGAGAGCGCTGGGGAGAGGCTGGTGGAGATTGGACCCAGGTACCACACACACACACACAGACACACAAACACTTGACAAAAAGTCTAGACATTCCCTTTTTTTCCACTTGTGGATGTGTTTCTGAATATTCTATTCAGTATAGCGGGCATCCTAGGGGTTAAAGGAACACGCCAGCATTTCTGCAAATTCTGCCCTTTGATCTACGTACCCGGAGTCCGACAGATCAATACAGCTTTCAGACGTGAAAGTGGTATAGATCTTTGTGTCTGACTGGGTAAGTACATCAAAGGGGATGTAGACATGTCGCTGTGTTCCTCCAACAGGAAATGCACTGACGATGTAAACACGAATGTACAAGGTTGAACCTGGCTATGAGGAACCGTGATTGATTGATTGCATAGGAAAAGCACAGGACAGTACGGTTCAGACGCAAGGTCTACAAATAGGATTTAAACCCAAGAAAGCACAATGGCTTGTTTACATTGGGGTCCTTTTGTACTCAATTTATTGAGACATAAAAATACAGACAAATATACATAGTACTATGGGGGGGGGGGGGGGGCATAGCAGGAAAATGAATTTGATGTTTGTGCCAAATCTGGGTTGTCGTCCCTCCTGTTTAGTCTCTTTATCATGTCTCTGCTGTTTATGATTTATTTGTGTTTGCTGGGTTGTGAACAGCACGCCTATCGTAATACGTAAGGTTTCAAGCAAAGTGTACACCATATAGTAGCTAGCTAATATGATTGGCTATAATTTGCCTGAGATCTACAAGCTCATAGCACGGCACTCAGTGCAGTGCTATGAGCTTGTATATCTGCAATTTTTGAATAGCCAAGTATAAAACATAATGGTTAAAGTGATTACGTGGACGCGTTCCCGCCCGGTCTAAATGGCTTAAGTTACTGCTGCTCCCCATTTTCGCTTTAAGAATGGCCTCATAAGATCATTCCTACGTATGACTTGGATCTTTGCTGTGTTTTGTTGCAGATTGAACTTCTCCACTGCATGGTCCACTAATGCCGTGTCCATCTGCCACAGCACTGGCCTCAGTAACGTTACACGAGTAGAGCTCTCCCGAAGGCTTCTCATTAAGGTCTGAGGACCCACACACAGCACTGAAGTCATTCATTCCATTTCTCTTTAATTCTCTATACTCGTTTTATAATGTACTTTTCCACTTGGTTTCACCACATCTTATTGACTGAAGGGAAGCACACACTGGCCGTGGGCGGCTGCGCAGTGTTGCCACACGTTTAGTGCTGTGCAGTAACACCAACTGGATGCGGCGCGCTGCCGCATGGCACATCGATTTCCCCCAGTGGATCTTCTCCACGTGTCACGTGGCAGCGCCTAGAAATAGAACAGTGGCGTATCGGTGAGGCGGCAGACCCGCGCCTGCGCGAGTCTGACGCCGCCGGTGTGGGTTAGTTTAGTTCATTGAAAATAATGGGGGCGGCTGTTTTTTAATGCGCCGCGCCGCCTCCGCGTCCGGTGTGTGTTTCCTTTGAGTGTCCCATCTGCCCTTTGCCTACTGGTCTAATGGTACTGTTTATGTGTGCTGTCAGTTCTAATGCCAGTAACGGCACTATTGCCGCCAAATCACAATCTTGTGTATTCATTGTATGGCTGAGACCCCCAGGCCCCACAGTTGACTAATTAGTCATTTAGCTCTTGGCGACTATCAGATTATTTGTCTCTTTTGATTCCATTTTTGTTAGAGGTCGTCACTTAGCTGTAAAATTGCAGTGGCTCCATAGTCCTGTGCATAACCTTCAGACCACAATGAGACTGTAAAGTATCAGTGTTCAGTGATGGCGCTTTGGACATCTTGATAATAACCATAACCATTGCCAAGCCTGGTACAGTAGTGCAGTTTATCCACAAAAGAAAAGTAATCCACATTAAGAGCTAAACCCAACGCTACGTTAGCCTCATAGCATAATTGCCTAACTCATATTTGTAAGGTTTTCAGGTGAGACAACACCAAAAATATCACTTTCTGCCAAAGTCACCTACTGTAGATAAATTAGGCAGAAAGTGAAAAACTACTTCTAACACTGCTCATTCATCCTGCCTCCTGTTCCCAGCCTATCAGAATGCTTGTTACCAAAAATAATCTGATTGGTTTAGGACATGTGCAGACCTGCCAACCCGTACGCATTTTGCGTACTAAGCACGCATTTTAAGGCTCTGTACGCAGGTACGATATTTCCCCTCATTGCTACGCAATTTCGGGGAATGGGCGCGGCCCGCGGCGTGGTATAACAACACATTCTGCAGCAGCAAACGAGGCAAAGATTTTTGCAACCTGCCGTGTAGTTCCTCCCAGGCACCACTTGAAAGGTGTGTGAATGGGGCGCATGGCGCTGGGGAGCACTAGAACAGAAGATATGCTCGTTTTTTTCGGCAGAAGAAGAATTGAACCGGATGCCATGCGTTTGTTTTGGTTTTCAGCGCGGTGCAGCATGTACACTTACGCTACAGTACTCATCATAGAGTTATAATAAGAAGCTACTCATCTCATAGCTCGCCGCCCGGTTTGTACAACGGCGATATTAATACGATTAATTTATAAAGAAGATAAACGGAGAATGGCCGTGTTGTGCGATTCATCGGTGTCGCCCCTACAATGCTGCCGTGCAACGAGTAGTCTGACTAACGGGTAATATATTAAGATAACACTCAGCTAAGGTGAATTCACATGTCAGCAGCCACGATGGTGAGAATGAAATGGTTGTTATGGTGTTGTCGCTCCTCTCCGCGACGCGGTTAGGGTTTTAATCAAGTGAATCAATAATATTATACTATTAAACTGCGGTCGCCCCCGCGACAGCTTGTTGTGTATGAAGCCTGTGTTATACTTCGTCATACGACGGTGTTGCACG
Source organism: Nannobrachium achirus (assembly GCF_963921795.1). Classification (NCBI taxonomy): domain Eukaryota; kingdom Metazoa; phylum Chordata; class Actinopteri; order Myctophiformes; family Myctophidae; genus Nannobrachium; species Nannobrachium achirus. The sequence continues at coordinate 50,136,497 of NC_137810.1, forward strand.
TGAGCGAAGTCGGGAAATGTCAAAACTTGTGACCAGGTACAATGAACTGTAGCATACATTGACCATGATTAGGCTTTAGAGTAAAGATCCAAACGAATGAAAATAAAATACTGGGCTCCCTGTTCCACTATCTCTAAATGAGTATGAATGGAGGAATTTAATAGGGGGACTATGTGTATTGTCAAAAACATTAAAGGTGAACAAGTTATTTATCACCTGTGAATATATGAAGACATTAATGGTTTGTTAACAATGAGTAGCCTGTATCCTCTATGAATGAATATACAGACTAGACGGTATTTGATCTATACACAATGTAGGCCTATATATCAATTAATGAATGCACTAGAAACCTACATGAGTTGAATACTTTCAACTTCATGCAAATCATGCACAGAAAGGTGGTTTTATTTAGGCTGCTCAATTAACAATGTTTAACAAAGACACAGGTAAATATTTAAAGGTAAATAGCCTACCTGACAATGTAAAGCTATTTTGCTATTTGAATAACATGATTATGTTGATGTATGTTCATTCATTAAGTCACTGGTGAGACTGTTTTGCTAGTCTATTGGGCTAATTGTTAACTAACTCTGAGCAAGTGCAGTTAGTATATTTTATTAAAGATTTGTCAACAATATTGCCAAAGCAACATTACTGTATTGCCTGGTAATACTAGCCTACTTTTTCTCCAGACCAAATGGCATTTTTATTTAAAAGGTTGTTCTAACATCTTGCCTCCTCCTATTAGTGTAAGTCAAGACATGCAATGTGCTACATTTCTGGTGTGAAATTTTGTTAACATAACTGTAAAGGTCCCACCCAAAAAGGTGCATGGAACCCCCCAAAATATACGCTGTTTTGTGCGGGAAAACAACAAAAATTCGGCATGAGTACTCAAAAAAATTTCCCAGGGTTGGCAGGTCTGCATGTGCAATAAAGCACAATGATGCAGCTGAGTTAGGAGAGTAGAGCTAGGCAAACATGTCAATTTGAGTTAGGCAATCATACTATGAGGCTAACAAGTCTAGTAATCCATGTATTGATTTAAACAATCCAAAAAGAAAGGCTGTTGAAGAACTGAATGTTTCTGTGTCTTGTGTCCACACATAAGCCTTCCAGGTGTCAGGGCAAAAGTTCAGTAAAGAACTAAATTAAAGATATATGATCTACGAGTCGATACGAGACAAACTGCGCCATTGATTGCAGCTTATCTCATATACGGATAATTTGGGGGAGGCCGAGGCCATGATTGATTCTCATAATTTCAGGAAAAGGATGAATGAGCATTTATCAAATATCAGTATTTACAAAAACAAAAGAAAGCTCCATTAATAACGCAACACAGGAATTACCATACAAATAATGCTAGGATGAGTCATCGCTCTCCTTTTATCCTGGTTGCACCGTTGCAGTTGGAGGAGTTGCCATGGCTTAAAGGAGTAGTTCACCCCCAAAATGACTTTTTTTCTATTGATTACTCATGCCATGGAGACTAGAGTTCAATAATATTTTAATTTTTTTGTCGCATTCCTAAGACAAAAATGTGATAACAGTAAATTTACCCCCATTGATTCCGGATGGGGACCCGTTTCGAAACGGGTCCCCATCCGGAATCAATGGGGGTAAATTTACTCGAATCAAATTTTTGTCTTAGGAATGCGACAAAAACCAAAAAATATTATTGAACTCTACTCTCCATGGCATGAGTAATCAATAGAAAAAAAAGTCGGGTGAACTACTCCTTTAAACTGTATTAAAATGTAGGTTCAGGCTGGTCGGCCAGGATTCATGTGGAAACATTCATACACTAGCACGTCTAGCAGTTACTGTTACATGCACTGTACTTGGTATTAACCTGAAACCCCAATACAAACAATTAGTTGAAAATGTACGTATGCTTACAGTCACCTTGCAAAGGTCAGGGACTGTCTTCATTAATTAATTGTACTGTATTTGGCAAATGAAGTGTGTGTGTCCCCTCGTCTCCTCCAGCCACAGGATGGAGGGAATGTGAAGGAGCTCAATGGAGACGTAGAGAAGCTGATTGATTGCCTGTACGACAGCATGACAGAGTGCATCTACCAGCATCCCATAAGCTCCTTCACCGTGGAATCCAAGCCACAAGAGGTCTTTGAAGTGGACATTCTGGGGAAGGGCCGAGTTGCCTTGGAGACTGCAAATGATGACCTGGGTAACGAGGCGCTAATATACATTACAGATCTTCAGTTGTGTTGTGTTCTTTTTTAAACTTGCACTATTTCTTGATGTCTGTATTAAGATGCCCGATGAGATAGAAGCTGATAAACAGCTAAAAGACATGCACATCCCAGACCTACTAGGCTCGGTGCTGGATCAAAAAAAGTAAAATGGTATGTAAGAATAAATACCCACGCACCATTATTGCTGCTCCCAAATGCAATTCCTAACTTTGTACGCATCCGGAAGCAGCAATACCGGTGTGCGAGCGGATATAGGCCTGTCACTATTATTACATAATCGTCTAATCGCAATCATTTGACATAAACATAATCGCAATTATTTTGTCATAATCGTTTTGTTTACATGTTGAAAAAGTCTCATATTTTCAAACATTTTCAAAAATAGTGGAAATAGCCGATCTACAAGCTCACAACGTGTCGCAATTTGACGCTTTGTGAGCTTGTAGATTGGCTATTTCCACTATCTAAATGTTCTTTTTTAAGTATTGTCAAATATGTCAGTCGTTTCTTTGTATATTTAGATTATGTGTCACATCTGCCATGTGCAACTTCAAAGCCTACAAGCCAAACAGAAATGTAATTGTCAACGACAAAAACTCAATTAAATCGTTAATCGCAATTATTTGAGAGACAATTAATGGTCACGTAAAATGTCGTAATCGTGACAGTCCATATGTATTCTTACATACTGTATTTAAATGCTTGACTATAATTTTGGCCATATTGGCCATTTCTTCTCGGTCTGATGCTGTCTTTCTTCTCATGATTCTCTCTCTCGTCGTGGCCCTGTCCTGTCCTGCTGCTGTCAGTGAGTACATTGAGTTGAGGAGGGAAAGGCGTGCGGGCAGTGAGTGACCAGACCGGTCACATGATGCATAACATTATTACTATGCTATTGCTGGCTGAAGTCACAGGATAGGGGTGGTGTTGCTGATTATCTTGCGCGTGCGTTAGGGGTGGGCGATATGGTGATAATTATCGTTGAGACGATACAATGTCTCCATGATATGCCTTTTTAGAGGTATCGTATATATCGTGATACAATTGAGGGAGCCTTGTAAGAAATCCTGTTTAATCGTTCACACAGAGATTCATTGCAGAATTCAATTTAAACCTGCATTTTGGTCTAAATCAGTAGTTCTCAAAATGTAATGTCAAGGTCTCCACTTAACTCTGACAGTATACAAATGAAACCAAATGGACCCGTAAGGGTCCATTTGGTTTCATTTGTATACTGTCAGAGTTACATACTTGTAAAGTTCAATTTAGACCTCCCAAAAGGAACCAAGAGAGTCTAGTTTTTGTCAAGTAACTTGAAAAATATTCATTAAAAACAAAATTGAAAAAACAATCGTGATAAAATTGTGTATCGTGATACAGCTTGGGAAAATATCGGGATATTGTATTTTTCCATATCGCCCACCCCTAACGTGCGTGTGTGTGTATGTGTGAGTGATGTGGGTTTTTGTGTGTCTGCGTGTTCATATGCATGTCTCTAATGAGAGGGCGAGCAGCCAAAATCTTTGTGTGATACTAGGAATGTTTTTTTTTACATTAACCACACTTCAAACCTATAGCATCCCTGTTCTGAGAGGAACATTAGCCAAAATAGCAAGCAGGTCTACAAGCTGACGAGGCGTTGCGAGCCTGTAGATCGGCTATTTGCAGCAAAGAGGTTCCACTGTTACCCGTCCGTCTGGACAGACAAATACGGTTAAGCTGTGACGGTTCTGATGGTAAACATCTAACAGAATACATTTATGGCCAAGACAGATGGTGTGACCTCCCCCTTTGGGGCAAGGTCTCTTTTCGCCCTTAGGCGTCTTACTGGTCAAGTAGTGTAGACTGTATTCATAACATCCATGGTCTATCTGCTTGGCTCTACCCTGCATAATGAATATTAATTTCCTCAGAGTGGGTATTACATAATTTGAACAAAATGGTTCCATATTCAAGTGTTGAATTTAAGATGTTATTCAACTGGCCCCTGGTGGCTGCTATAGCTGTAGTGAAGGTCAAAGTGCACAGACCAAAGGGCATTGCAGCAAAAGGCGTTTTGCTTATTGGCAGTCTTTGCAGAGCGATGAGTACGGCTGAAATTCCCAAGTTCCAGGCTGTGATAGCATGCAGACTATGTGCCATGCTTTGTTCTGCACTGAAATATATATATTTTGTATTTGAATGCGTGTGAATTGCATTACATTGAATTGCCATTGCTTTATTGCTTGTTTGTCTGTAGATTAATTAAGAACAGTTTTTTATTTTATATTTTAAATCACAGCATCACAGCTGCTGATCCTCACATCTTTAGATATATTGGGCATGTTGGATTGGATGTTGTACAGTAACTTGTGTCCCTCCTCCTTTTCTAAAGCCTAATATATACTCCCGTCACACAACGGATGCTGCAAGTTATTTTAGCCATGCTACACCATAATGTAACTGTGTATAAATTATGCTTAAGGTTGAATAAATACAAAGTAATGTTTTGTGCGTGGTGTATGTGTCTAATGCAGGCCTGGCTTTCGACTCTTGGGATCTGGACTATTACACGTCATTGTTCCAGAGAGTGAATAGGAACCCCACCAGTGTTGAGTGTTTTGACCTGGCTCAGTCTAACAGGTGGGTCCTTTTATTAACCAGAAGATTAGATTTTTTTTGTGTCGGGCAGAAGCCTCGTGTTTCAAATGTGCACATCTTTTTGTAAAGTAAAGCCCTGCTTCATCACACAAGACTGTTGCACGAAACTAGTGAAAATGGCACATCTACAAGCACACAACGCCTCGTATCGCAATCGTCTGTCTATTTTCACTATTTTAGATCATTTTAAAAATGATGAATACAAAACGAACGGTTTTGGACATACAAGGTTTCCACCCGACAACCATATATACTGTGTCCCATTCCTTCCCCAGTGAACACAGCCGTCACTGGTTCTTCCGAGGTCGCATGGTGATTGATGGACAGGAGCAGAAGGAGACTCTTTTCAGCCTCATCATGGACACTCAGCACCATAGCAACCCAAACAACGTCATCAAGTTCTGTGACAACAGCAGGTACAAATCTGGGACGGAAAAAGAAAATGTGATACAGACGCTGTTATCCTCTGTGTTTTTTAATATTTCAATCTTGAATGCTTGTGTGTTAAGTGGCATCAAAGGGTTTGAGGTCAAGTGCCTTTACCCTCAGGATCCATCCGAGGCTAGCTGCTACGAGACACGACACTCGCTGAGACACGTCATCTTCACTGCTGAGACGCACAACTTCCCCACGGGTCAGCACACACACACACACACACACACACACACACACACACACACACACACACACACACACACACACACACACACACACACACACACACACCCTGTTAATGTGTACTGTACACTTTTTCCCTATGAAACCCCATGGTTATTTTTTTTTCCCTCCTCCCATGCACTCTAGGCGTGGCTCCATTCAGTGGGGCAACCACAGGGACCGGGGGTCGGATCAGAGACGTACAGAGTGCCGGACAGGGAGGTCATGTCATCGCTGGCACCGCAGGCTACTGCTTTGGCAACCTACACATACCAGGTTATTATAATGTGGCTTGAAAGACACTATGCCTCCCTTCTCTTTCTGTGGAAATATTGAGCAAAAAGGGATACAGCCATGAACTAACTTTGTTTTTAAAATACTCATCTCTTTCTCTTGCCAGGCTACAGTCTGCCATGGGAGTGTGAAGGAGAGGGCTGGGAGTACCCGTCCAGCTTCGCCCCTCCTCTGCAGGTGGCCATCGAGGCCAGCGATGGAGCTTCAGACTATGGCAACAAATTTGGAGAGCCTGTCCTCTCAGGTAAACAGAAAAGTCACCGAAACGTGTGACAGCATAAATTGTTACAGTATGTAAAACCAGAGCAACCTAGGGTTGTGCATAGTTAAGTCTTATGGCTCATTGCCAGATGACCTCAGTGTGTTTGACCTTTGACCACCAAATTGTACCGTACTCTTAGATGTGTGGTTTCACTGCCGTTTGTTTTATTTGTATCAGGAGGATGAAACAGTGTTTTGAGTGATTGTGGCAAGAGTGATATACCTAACACATATACCAGTACACAAACAGACAACCTGATGAACCAACCATCTTTTCTCTCTCCGCTCAAGGCTTTGCCCGATCCTTTGGCATGCGATTGGCTAACGGAGAGCGGCGAGAGTGGATTAAACCGATCATGTTCAGCGGTGGGCTGGGTTCCATTGAGGACGCGCATGTCAAGAAGGAAGAGGCACAGTCAGGTAAAGTGAAGCATGTCAAAGGATTACAAGTACAGTAATATTGATTGATTGATTGAAACCTTTATTTATTCTCGAAAAGAGCATTGAGGTTCACCCTCATTTGCAATGCTGACGAGATTACATACAAAAAGATCAACAATTAGCATACAAATATAAAACAACAACAAAAAATAGAATAAAACATCATAAAGAATTAGTAAGTTAAAAACAATTGCATACTGAGATAGGAAGATCTAAGAGCATGTTATTGCCAGACCCATGAAATGGGTAGGCCTACATAAGCAAATGTCGGTCTGTCCCTTTTCTATATAAAGGGTATATATGATGATGACATGATGATGACATGCCTACAAAAGGCATGATGTCATAAATGATGATGACAGACAGGGGGTCTGGCACAACCAGGTTGACCTGGTCTAGTTAAATTGTCCATAGGATATTGGAGCATTACTTTTTAGCGTGAGTTGTAGAGTGTTCCATGAGTCGGGAGCATCAAAGCAGAAAGCTAATTTGCCTAGTTCAGACTGAACCGATGGAACCTCAAGTTGAAGCCAGTCACTTGAGCTACATCCCCATAATCTATCTTTTCATCCAGCCAAATACCAAGATATTTATAGCCGGGGAGCCACAGGCCCAAAAGCTCAAAGAATAGGATGTTACCTGTGATGTCATGACATACTTTTAATTTTTGTTTTTTCTATTAATTTGGTCATCAAGGTCCACAGAATGAGAGGCCTGCTCTGCCGGAAATCCTGCGAAAAAAAGTTATGGCCATTTGTATATTCACTCCATCGACTTCAATATAAAGGAAAGAAACACACCAAAAAAAATATGCTTTAAGTAGCATGTGAGGGGTCAAACTAGGGATTCTTGATGATTCTGAATCCATTGCAAGCATTTGTTTTGCATGAAAAACATTCCTTGGGCTAGAAAACGGACCAAAATAACGGTGAAAAGTGATGACTCATCACTTTTCACAGGTTTGAGAGGCTGAAATCTAGCCCAAGGAATGTTTTTCATGCAAAACAAATGCTTGCAATGGATTCAGAATCATGAAGAACCCTTAGTTTGACCCCACACATGCTACTTTTTTTGGTGTGTTTTTTTCCAGTATAGTGAAGTCAATGGGAAACCTTTTTTCGCAGGATTTCCGGCAGAGCAGGCCTCTCATTCTGTGTACCTTATTGACCAAATTGATAGGACAAACAAAAATTTGGAGTATGTCATGACATCACAGGTCCTCTCTCATTTTGGCCCAGTGGCTCCCCGGCTATTATATTCGGTGACTCTGTCAATGGGAGATCTACTAAAAGTGTTTATATGTAAACGGTCATTATTTATAGTTTTGGCTCTTGAGAATAACATACATTTTGTCTAGTTTAAGTTCAGTGTTTCAGTATGTATTGTACAGTATTGTATTGTATTTATTTTAGTGGTGTCCAACGATTAAATATTTTAATCGCGATTAATCGCATGATTTATGTAGTTAATCACGCGATTAATCGCGAATAAGTCATCAGCTTTTATCAGGTCACAATGTAACTTAGAGGGATATCTTTCAAGTCTTTTGTGGCCCTATTAACTTGGAAGTGTAAATATTTGCTGGATTTATGCAAAAGTATGTTAATCTTTTATTCGAAATCAATTAAAAACCTGAATAAATCATAATGGTATTGCATTAAACAGACTGCAGCTGATGGGTATAAGGATCTGCTAAATGATTACTGTTGTGTCCACCTTTATGCTTTAATTATACTTATTGTATTTTTTGTTACATCAACAGGGATGGCCAATATAGCCGATATTGTAGTAATGTTTGTAAATATGCGATTAATTGCGATTAAAATAATTAATCGCGATTAACATAACGGTGAGTTAATTGCGATTAATTTAGTTAACTCGGACAGCACTAATTTATTTATGACTGAATTAAATATATTCCTCTGCTCATCCATTGTGTGTCGTCAGAAATGGAGGTGGTGAAGATCGGAGGGCCGGTGTACAGGATTGGTGTGGGAGGAGGAGCGGCCTCTTCTATACAAGTATGGACTCTAGCTTCTCCTCTAATACAGTGATTCTCAGTGATTCTCAAGACCCCCAGTTTGCATTAGGCTACGGACCCCCATTTAATGGTATCTCTATCTCTGAAAAGCCAATTTATATTGTAAAGTTAATGTTAATTTAACTCTGAGAGTGTACAATTCCATTTGTACACTCTCAGACACCTGCTAAAAAGGGAGTCCCGGAGTTGTTATAGAGTAGATGGAGGCGACGTGCTGCTCACAGACAGCGCTCTCCCTGACGCAAAAAAATAAACACAGTGACACAGGGACAGTAGGTGGGTAGCACAGCATTAATAAGCTTTTTTCAGTGGCCCATTTAATCAAACTACAACAACAAGTTTACCAGCTCAGCGTTCTGTGTTTGCTGTAGCCTACTGTACCAGCCAGCGCCAGTGAGCGCACATCATAGAGCTGCCCAGTCTGTGCGTTCTGTGTGCAACAAAGAAAGGGCACATCAGACATAAATTACATTAATTTGGAGTTGGACCTTGTCAATGCTTTAGGAGCACCGGGCTGAGGACTTTTCGCCCCGTGCAAGGCTCTAATGAGTGAGAGCCCTTCCAGAATTACCCTAATTATTCTTTTTGAAATCGTCCTTAAGAAAAAATTGGATTTAGATTAAAAATCGATTCATCGAACAGCCCTAGCTGGGACCCCCTGGAATGCCCTCAAGGACCCCTGGGCGTCCCCACTTTGAGAACCAATGCTCTATAAATAAATATAGCACGTCTGCTGCTGTACAGGAGGCTACAGTAAAATGCGTGGTGCACACGTGTGTGTCCTCACTGTAGGTCCAGGGGGACAACTCCAGTGACAGGGATCTGGGCGCCGTCCAGAGAGGAGACGCCGAGATGGAACAGAAGATGAACCGGGCTCTCAGGGCCTGCCTGGAGAGAGCTGGAGGAAACCCCATCTGTAGCATCCACGACCAGGGAGCAGGCGGAAACGGTACCGCTTTTCATTTTAATAGGAGATGAGGTGGTAGACACCTGCATAGCTGTCTGTGCTATACAAATGTTTTCTTTTCTTTCCTTGGATAGTGTAATAATGTGTGCAGACGGTGTATGGGAGTGTACCATTTCATCTTCTAATATTCTACTCTTATGAACCTGCTCAGCTGTGCAATAAGACTTTGATACAGGTCTTTTTCCTTTAATCATGCCAAGCACTGAATAATAACACAAAAGTAATTAAATAATCATTCTGCTTTGCCAAGACTTTTCATGTGAAAGTACATAACAAAAAAGAACAGACGGAACAGACACGTAGAATGTGTTCGCAGCTAAAAAATATAAATGCACAAGCATATAGCCGGGGAGCCACTGGGCCAAAATGAGAGAGGACCTGTGATGTCATGACATACTCCAAATTTTTGTTTGTCCTATCAATTTGGTCAATAAGGTACACAGAATGAGAGGCCTGCTCTGCCGGAAATCCTGCGAAAAAAGGTTTCCCATTGACTTCACTATACTGGAAAAAAACACACCAAAAAAAGTAGCATGTGTGGGGTCAAACTAAGGGTTCTTCATGATTCTGAATCCATTGCAAGCATTTGTTTTGCATGAAAAACATTCCTTGGGCTAGATTTCAGCCTCTCAAACCTGTGAAAAGTGATGAGTCATCACTTTTCACCGTTATTTTGGTCCGTTTTCTAGCCCAAGGAATGTTTTTCATGCAAAACAAATGCTTGCAATGGATTCAGAATCATCAAGAATCCCTAGTTTGACCCCTCACATGCTACTTAAAGCATATTTTTTTGGGTGTGTTTCTTTCCTTTATATTGAAGTCGATGGAGTGAATATACAAATGGCCATAACTTTTTTTCGCAGGATTTCCGGCAGAGCAGGCCTCTCATTCTGTGGACCTTGATGACCAAATTAATAGAAAAAACAAAAATTAAAAGTATGTCATGACATCACAGGTAACATCCTATTCTTTGAGCTTTTGGGCCTGTGGCTCCCCGGCTAATAGAAGTATTCTGGTTCATAATTAGCACCACCTGGGTGACGAAAAATTACTATAGTTATGTTTAACACGTTGCAAGCCGCGGCAGAACCCTCTGAACAGAGGTAGCGCCGAAGAAATAAGCCATTTATTTACAAACATGTTTTAAAAAAACAAAGCCCACATGATAACAACACGTAATGGAGTGCTCGATACAGCGTACATATTCATCCTGCAGAGGTCGGCGATCTTACTTTGGCGAGGCGGAGGGGAGATCAATTCCATTCGTTTACGTGCGGCGAAGCAGGGAAAGGAGCGATAGAGAAGCGGCGCCCGAACGTGATTGAAACCGCGATCCACGAACAGAGACAAAGAGTAGCCATCTTGTGTGTCTTTCTTGTTGAGTTTCAACACTGGGGAGAGTTCATGGCCACTCCTGGCCAGCCATCCATCCAGAATGTGAGTCAACGGCGTGGCCTGCTGGATATTACGAGTATCACACCCAGCACCAGAAAATGACTGTGAGAGCTTATTAACCGTTTCAGATAGCTCCAAAAAGACACAGAGAAGAATTTCCGATGTTTTTTTTTTAAATTATTATCATTTATATCAAAAGTCCGGGAATAGACGTGTGGCTGATGGGACCCAGTAGGAAGTCCGAGGGAGTACGACCAGGCTTAGAAGGTGTTAATGTATGAATAAGGAACATGGAAGACTACTAATGTAACATTTAGTTTTTGACAATATGGAAAGAATAATTCACTATGAGTGAATAAAACGCATGACATGGTCATGCAGTTATTTTCTGATCTTCTCCAAGTGCATTAATAACGTATTGAATGCTGTGTTTTTTAATGTGTAGACAGAGGATTGTCGGTTAGATGCTGAATGGTGGTGTTGTTGTTTTCAGGCAATGTGCTGAAGGAGTTGAGTGAGCCAGCAGGAGCTGTCATCTACTGCAGTAGATTTAAGGTAACACAAACACACGCACGGACAAACGAAGCACGCACGCACACACACACACACACACACACACAGATGCTTTTATAAAACGTACAGCTTGCATGTGTACTTACAGTAAGCAGTATTTTCTACACCCTAACATGTTTAGTGCCTTCTGCCTTGGTGAGAATCCTTTTCATATCTAGGGCTGTCACGATTATGACATTTTACATGACGATTAATTGTCTCCCAAATAACTGCGATTAACGATTTAACTGTGTTTTTGTCGTTGAAAATTACATTTCTGTTTGGCTTGTAGGCTTTGGCAGATATATAAATATACAAAGAAATTACTGGCATACTGTATTTGACAACTTAATACTTAAAAAAAGAACATTGATATTGGAAATAGCCGATCTTCAAGCTTGTTGTTACGAGCTTGTTGATCTGATATTTCCACAATTTTAGAAAATTGTTGAAAATATGAACATGTAAACAACTATGACGATTATTTAGTACCTGAGACGAATAACAGTCTTAAGTCCATATATATATATTTTTTAATATAGATATGTTTTGATTTACCAGACTGTAAACCACAAACTAGTCATTTTTAATCTGTTAAATTGTTAATGCACTCCCCCTCATTTTGTTTAATTGTCTGTTTTAATGTTATCTGCTCCCTTTGTCTGCTGAATATTGCTTGTACGGAATTATACTGTTGTTCCACAAACTGTTGGAGATATACCGTTTTCCCCCTTTCCATAAGTATTATGTCTTATAATTCCTAATATATATGAGTTAAGTAAAAAAATCTAATTCAACAACATGAGGGGGGAGTGCATTAAGAATGTAACAGATTAAAAACTTCTAGTTTATCTGGTAAATCAAAAAAATATCTATATTCAAAACTTTTAAATATGGACTTAGACTGTTATTCGTCTCAGGTACTCAGATTGTGATTAGATGATTATATAATAATTGTGACAGGCCTACTTAGGCAGTATTTTCTACACCCAAACGTGTTTAGTGCCTTCTGCCTTGGTGAGAATCCTTTTCATATCTCTGAATCTTAATCTTTTGTCCTTTGCATCTTGCTGTCTTCGTTGTCTCCTCCACAGAAAGGAGACCCCACCCTCAGTGTGTTGGAGCTGTGGGGTGCAGAGTACCAGGAGAGCAACGCCCTGCTGCTGCGCCCGGCCAACCGGCCCTACCTGGAGAGGGTGTGTCAGAGGGAGAAGTGTCCCGTCGACTTCGTAGGAAGCATCACCGGAGACGGCAAGGCACGTTCTTACTACTACTTAATTACATTTATTTAAGTACTGTACTTAACCCTTATGGTGCCAAAAAGCTGAACTAGTTCGGCTTTTTGTTGGCTAGCGACCCAATCCGGAGTGACGATCCCGAACTAGTTCGGCTTTTTTGTCGGCTAGCAACACCGTGCTTTGGTCCTTACCGTGAGCTGATTATTGACGCTGTAGGTGGTCCGAGGGCCGGCGTTGTTTACCGCGATCGCTAAGCGTATTTTCCGGCGCATAGTGATGACAAGCACGAAAGTCATCGCGCACGCAATGGCTGTGCAGGGCTTGCGCAGCTACAGCGTTTGCCTTTGAGAGTTAGGCCGGCTACTCAGCAGGAGATGACAATTTTGAGGTATTTGGAAATACTCAAGTAAACTTGAGTATTTCCAATTTCAAATACTATATTAACAATAGCTGCTGTCTGTTCTGTTCTGACTGACTTTAACACTGCTTTAACACCCAAGCAAGTGGTTTTGGACACACACACACACACACACACACACACACACACACACACACACACACACACACACACACACACACACACACACACACACACTCTCTCACACTCACTCACAACGCAGAATAGCTAGCATACTCTTTACCGCAGAATGTACAGTATGTGTGAACATGCATCTGCTTATTCTGGGCAGGGGATGTGAACTAAAAGTTCTCTCCCCCTCCCTCAACCACTACACATACAGTATGTAGAATACACACAGGAAGTGATCTGTACGTTTGTAAAACACAGGTGCACAGAAATGCATGCATGCAGTCTAAACAGATACTTCTGTCATGATGTGGATTCTTTGACCGTCGATCAAGAAAGATCATCAAAGTTGCTATTCATGTGTATACTGTATATACTGTATAGATGGACACACACACACACACACACACACACACACACACACACACACACACACACACACACACACACACACACACACACACACACACACAATGTTTATGCTAGGTGGCGCTCTTCTCTAACATATGAGTCACCATTTCGTTCTCAGACACACAGAGATTCAGGAGATCACGTTATCGCAAGCTCTCATCCTCCGTTCACTTCCCCTTTATTCCTTTTGTGAAAAAGCCTGTATCTCGCCTCCGTTGTTCTCTGCATTTTTGGCCAGGCATGCTATATTCTACGGCCCGTAACTAGAGAACGGATGAAAAAAGAAAAAAAAACCTCTCTGTTTAGCAATAATAAACCCTTTTGCAAATCCCGCCCCATTCTGCCCTGTTACTATGATGGGACATTAACCCTGGGCAGATTGTTTTTATAGTGGAAGTGGATGGGATTTTTTTTCCCCTTCATAGCCTCATTACAGCTATATAAAGTACCAAAGGAAAAACACCTAGGTGATATTAATAAAAAGGGAAGACAAAGGTACAGTAGTTACATTGCAAAACAGGGGATTTACCCGAAAATATATGTTTTAATTTGTTTAATCCCAGTGGGACAGAATCCTCTTTGCAGATTCTTTTATAGTGGTAGTGGATGGGATTTTTTTCCCCTTCATAGCCTCATTACAGCTATATAAAGTACCACAAAAAACACATCTACGTGATATTAATAAAAAGGGAAGAAAAAGGTACAGTAATTACATAGCAAAACAGTAGTTTTCCCCCGAAAAATAAATGTTTTAATTAGTTTAATCCTCTGGATCAGAGATAGAAAGAGAAGCGCATTGCATCTTGGGTACTAGGAAGAGGACAGAGAGAATGTTTCTCCTCACATAATAGGCTGGCTTTTCGTAATTCTGCCCATTTAAATTATATGTACCCAATCGTGACTCTTAGACCATTGATAAGGTACATGTGAACTAGTTTGTTGAAGCTTATTCGTTATGATGAGCGAGATCGCTTGACGCTTGCCGTCGCTATCACCGTACCGGCCGATCTCCGTGTCGCGCACTGCGGACAGTTGTTGAAAGCCACATTCAATATTCTCCACTGCACAAACTCCACCCCCGATAGCAAAAAGTGAATGTTTTTTTCTGGTTGGCCAGTCAGGGAGTCTCAGGGACCAATCAGAAGGCTGACAAACGGTCTATTGGGGGATCGATCGTTTCGGTGGAGATCGTGGGATTTTGTATTTACCGGTATTTACTCTGGCAGTACATTTCAACTTAATGCCCTACTTGTTCATACTACTGCGTTACGCAAAAGCATCACATGTTTAGCCATTTTGAATCCTGAAAAGTAACAGTTTTGGACATGAGGTTTCCACCCGACAGAGACGATTATATAAAATGTGAGTGTGTTTATAGCAGTTGTTCTCAAATTTCAGGCCGCAACCCCCAAAATAATCATATTTGAACTGGGGACTGCCCCACCCTAACAAGCACTAAGAATTGAAGCATTACATTTTGTATAACACTGTTCTATTGTGAAAATAGACGATCTACATGCTCAACGCTTCACGCTTCACAATTTCTGCCTATATTTGACAGTTTGCCCAATGTTTAACTTGTCATTTTAGATGTATTAAAAAGTCCTTAAATTGTCACTTTAGAAATGTGCAGATACCCTCTATATATCTATACAGTACACTTAAACTTTCTTTCAGTTTGTTCAATGTTGGAGTGAGAAAACAATGTTGCACGTTAAGTTAATCATCTGGGGACCCCCACAAAACCATTTGGAGACCACCCACCCCGGGGGGGTCCCGACCCCACAGGTTGAGAACCACTGGTTTATAAAACGTATCCCCTTTGTACAGATTGTGCTGGTGGATGATGAGGGAGGAAGAGGAGATCAGGGCAGCAGGGGGCGCTCTCCCGTTGACCTGCAGCTGGACTGGGTTCTGGGGAAGATGCCTCAGAAGGAGTTTGTCATGGAGCGCTGTGCCCCGGTGCTCCTGCCCCTCTCCCTCCCCGTCCATCTGGACGTCAGGGATGCCCTGGACAGAGTCCTACGGCTGCCCGCCGTGGCCTCCAAGCGCTACCTAACCAACAAGGTGAGAGAGTGTGTTTTTTTTATTTGTGCCTTTTTTAGGACCAGGGTCTTCGACGTTTTCAGGCCAAGGACCCCTTAGTTGAGAGCGAGATGAAGCAGGGACTCCCACAACCTTCTCATAGATTCCATATCGTCGTTGTCGGGTGGAAACCTTGTATGTCCAAAACCGTTTGTTTTGTATTTATCATTTAAAAAATGATTTAAACTAGTGAAAACAGCCAATCTACAAGCACACAACGCCGTTGTGTGCTTGTAGATCTGCTGTTTTCACTACTTTTGTGCGATGGCCTTGCATGATGAAGCAGGGCTTTGCTTTGCGAAAGAACGTACACATTTGAAACGTGGAGATACGAGGTTTGCGCCCGACAACGACGTTATACTGTAGTTTCTTTGTTTGACAGCACAATCATCAGTGTATTTTGGATTGATGTCAATTTGTGTTTTCAGATATTTAACCACTTGAACCGTCAATACTTAATAAACTTGACCTTTCACTCCGTACTTAGCCTGCTCTTTTCCCCCCTCTACACCAAACCTCTTTGCTGAAAATAGCCGATCTACAAGCTTGTAGATCTGCTATTTTTGGCTTATTTTCTCCGAATATGGACACTAGGGTTCAAGCGGTTCATATAAAAACTGCTTGAAACAAGTTTATATCACACAGAGATTTGGAGGACCCCCTGTAGTAACTCTGAGGACCCCCTGTTGAAGACCCTTGTTTTAGGACCGGACCCCTTGTTGAAGACCCCTGTTTTAGGACATTAGGTACTTGGGACCTAATGTCCGTAAAAGGACTAATTGATTGGATTGTGAGGGTTCATATCCATATCAGAGCATCTAGTACGTCCCAATAACCTTACAACCAGGTCTTGAGGTCTGCTGAGCTGACATTTCTTAAGATCCCACAAACTAGGCTGAAGACCCGGGTGGATAGATTATTTTCTGCTGTGTTTAAATCACGTATGAAAACTCACTTTCGACGATTCAGACTGAGAGTTGCATCCTCTGTGTTTTTCCCCTGTTTATTGTGTATACTTTTTGAGCGGTGGTCACACCGTCTCCATAGCGTGGCCGTGTGTGTATCCGTGTCTGTGTGTCTGTCTGTCTGTCTGTCTGTCTGTCTGTCTGTAGCCTCTGGTGTATGTAGCCTCAGTACCCGGGGTGACCAGAGAGGTGCTGTTGAGTCTAGCCTGCCCTGAGCATCAACTGCAATACACACACACACACACACACCCCCACCCCACACACACAGGCACCCCCCCCCCCCCCCCCCCCCCCACAGGCACCCCTCCCCCCCCCACACCCCCCCACACCACCCCCCCCCCCCCCACAGGCACCCCTCCCCCCCCCCCCCACGACCACCGCTCAGTTCACACGGGTGTGATTTTTTTACTCTTAGTAACAAATGCATCACAAGCAAAGGGTCATCAACCCTTTAAAACCGTGACAACCCTGTCATTTTAGATTGTTGACTATTCAAAATTTTGAGATATACAAGTCCACAGTGCGTCACTTCATGCCGCGTTGCGAGCTTGTGCATCTGCTATTTTCCGATCAGCCGGACCATCCTCAACCGAATTTCTTTAGAAGGATCAAGTAGCCGACCGGAATTTTCCGGACTAGGTAATTAAAAACAAAATAAATGATAATTATAAAAATAAAAAATAAACGATCGGGAGCTCTTCTCGGGTCTCTTCTTCGACTGATCTAAAAGGATCTCTCAACCCTGTGAACCGGAAGTGCTTCTCGTAGCTTTCAGCTAACATAGCCATTGTCCCATCCACTTTCATTGTAGCCGTTAGCATAGCATCTCTCTGTGGAGTTTTCGATTGGACAGTTGACATGGAGACTGCATACGGAGTGGATTACATGCGTTTACATCGATGTGCATGGATCGTGCACGTGAAGCACTTGCGGGCGACGCTTTTTTCGCTGTTGTCCCCCACGCAAATGAATGGAGAAATAGCTTTGGGACACTGTGATTGTGAGTAAACCACGGCTTCTCCAGTGTAACTATATACATGTAGCTGGCGCTCTCTAGTGGTGTTATACAATCGGGGCATTGTTTTTTTTAAACATGTTTAAAAATGAATAGAAGATTAATCGGCAGTACTTGTGTTCAGCGATTTCTGGGCAGGCTGGGGAAGTGTTAAGGCACATGGAGAAATAAAATAAAAATGTACCTCGTCATTCCGAGTGCAAACCTTTCGCTTGTCATTGTTTGTTCGGTCCCAACAAGTACTGTAGAATAACACAATGCTGTGTGTGTTCTTCTCACGTGGGTATATTTGTTGTGCTCTCCTGAAGAATAGGGCTGTCACGATTATGACATTTTACATGACGATTAATTGTCTCTCAAATAATTGCGATTAACGATTTAATTGTGTTTTTGTCGTTGACAATTACATTTCTATTTGGCTTTTAGACACACGGAAGATATGACACATAACCTAAATAATGTAAATATACAAAGAAATGACTGACATATTTGACAACTTTATTCTTAAAAAACAGATGGGGAGAACATTGATAGTGGAAATAGCCTATCTACAAGCTAGACGCGTTGTGACCTTGTAGATCTGCTATTTCCACTTTTTTTTTTACTTAAAAAATATATCCACGAGTTTCCAACGCCCCATAGTGCATTGCGCAGACGCTGTACCGAGCTTCCGGCGCCGCAGCCGAGTGTGATTTACAAGCTCACAACTTTTGCATCTGCGACGCGACGTGAGCTTGTATGTCTGCTGTTAAACCGGAAGTGTGGTCCAAACAGGTCCAAATAATCTCCAGTAAACTCCCGCGGAAACAGGTGGATATATATGAATATTTTTCAACATGGAAACGATTATGAAGATTATGAAAAATAATCGCGATTATGTCAAATAATTGTGATTAGACGATTATTATGTAATAATTGTGACAGCCCTACTAAAGAGCTCTACCTTTTGCAGACTGCCGTGTGAGATTCATGCTCTCTGGTCACCCCCCCCCCCCCCCCCCCCCACACAGGTGGACCGCTCTGTGACCGGTCTGGTTGCCCAGCAACAGTGCGTCGGCCCTCTCCACACCCCATTGGCCGACGTGGCGGTTGTTGCCCTGTCTCCGTTCAGCCTGGAGGGAGCGGCGACCGCAATCGGAGAGCAGCCAATCAAAGGCCTGGTCTCCCCGGGGGCCGGCGCTCGCATGGCTGTGGGAGAAGCTCTTACCAATCTGGTGTTTGCCAAAGTAACTGCCCTGAAGGTAAGGCCATAATGGAATTGTATAGGCGAGTTCACAACATCAGTCCTGGGCAAAGTGGAACCAGACTCTCATCTTTTTTTGTCATTAAAAACTAGATGGGAGTTGGAGAAAAGAAGAAAAGGGCTAAATTGAAGAAAGAAAATTGGCTTTGAGTGCCCCTGGTGGCTCCACCAGTTTAGTGCATGTACAAAATAATGATGGTGCCTCATGGTGTTTGAAATGGGGAGTGTTTTTTGTCTTTCAGTGTATCAGAGTGTATCAAAAAGGCAACTGGGTTAAGGCAGCAGAAGCTTGTGATTGGCTGCGCGGAGGTGACGAAATTCGGGGGGACGGAGATACACCTAAACCTATCCTTATCCCTCACCCTAACCTCAGTAAAACTAACACGTGAATGCTAACCTGCCGACGCTGGTGAATGCTAACCTGGTGAAATGCTAACCTGCCGACACTGGTGAATGCTAACCTGGTGAAAGTTAAAGTTTAACTGCTCGGACCAACTGTGTTTAACCGAGTTACTTTTTTGATACACTCGAGACCTGCAAAAAACACTCTCCCATTTGAAATGGGCTTCAAACCTGTGTCCCCAGGTTTTACCCTCTCTTTCCTTAAGATCTGGGCTTTACTATTTTTATTTACATCTCAGATCTGAAACACATACATGTTGTCTCTCTACTGTACTACAGTAAGCAACTATATACATTAAATGACATAAATCTCGGCATGCTTGTGTGCGCGCACATCTTTTCTTCGCATACTTTGAGAACCGTCCGACTTAAAACTCCTGAGGGAGTGTGGGGCGCCTGCCGTAAAGTTGGTTGGATCGGCAGTGGTCCAGAGCTGCTGATCCGACCGATATAACCCATATATGGGCTTCTCGGAGCGAGAGACTCTGAACGAAGCGATGCGACGCGTTGTGAGCTTGTAGATATAATATAAAGTAAAGCTAAAGTGGTTTATGTATGTTTTGTAATATTATAATTTATATCTGCAAAGTAACTAGTAACTAAAGTTTTCAAATAAGAGTAAAAGTACAATATTTGGATCCGAGATGTAGTGGAGTCGAAGCAAATGTGGTGGAAATTGGAATTACTCAAGTAAAGTACAGTACTAATAAGTCAAAAGTGTCCTTAACCCATTCAGGCCGGGAACACATTTTGCTGTTTGGGAGGGGCTTACAGTACATGTACAGTATGTAGCAACATATTTGTTTTGTAGGCTAATTTCTGATTTAGCCCTATTCTATAGGTTAGGCCTAAAGTACAGTACTAATATACTGAGTTACTTTACACCACTGGCCTACGGCCATGCTGGAGCGATGTTAACACCGGAACCGTAAATAGGGCTGTCACGATTATTCCATTTTACATGGCGATTAATTGTCTCAAATAATTGTGATTAACGATTTAATTGCGTATTTGTCGTTGACAATTACATTTCTGTTTGGCTTGTAGGCACATGGCAAATATGACACATGGCAAATATGACACATAACCTAAATATACCATGAAATGACTGATGTATTTGACAACTTTATACTTAAAAAAGAACATTGATGGTGGAAATAGCCGATCTAAAAGCTCACAACGTGTCGCTTTGCGATCTGCTATTTCCACTACTTTTTGAAAGTGTTTGAAATTAACATTTGTCAACATGGAAACGATTATGCGATTACCTCAAATAATTGCAATCAGACAATTATGTAATAATTGTGACAGCCCTAACCGTAAACGTTGCGTTTGTGTGTTTCAGGATGTGAAGTGCAGTGGCAACTGGATGTGGGCTGCCAAGCTCCCTGGCGAGGGGGCCGGTCTGTGGGACGCCTGCAAGGCCATGTGCGACGTCATGGGTCGTCTGGGAGTGGCCATCGACGGAGGCAAGGACTCCCTGAGTATGGCTGCGAGAGTGGGGAAGGAGACGGTGAAAGCACCAGGTACACTCTCAACAATATAGATTGGAAATGGAACATTTTAACAGACACTCCAGAGCAGAGCTTCCCAAACCTTTTATCCACTGACCCAAAAGGTACATTTAAATATTTGCCCGGGGAACCAAACTAGTGAAAAAAGCAGATCTACAAGCTTGTAGATCGTCTATATTCACTTTAAACATTTGTGTTCAAATTCAAATTTTCTTTGATTTCTTCATGAAATTACTGATTTTCTTTTTAATTTAATTTTGTTTTTAACTAATTTCTTCCCATAGACGGAGATCTGTCTTTTCAAAAGAGGCACTTTAGTGCCATAGACGGAGATCTCCATCTAGTGCTCTTTATTAATTAATCTGACAAGCTAAGAATCCCACGTTTGGGGAAAACCCATAGTGCCAAGCTCAACGTTAGGCATTTTGGCCTATATATGGAGAGAAGCTGTTTGGCTTAAACATAGAGATTTGGAGACCTTATACTGTATATATGGAGATATATACTGTATACTGTCATATAGGACTGTTGTCATAGACGGCAGCCGTTGCTAGGCCGGTGTCATAGGCTGTACAATGGCAACCGTGTATTATATAAACAGGCCCTTCGGTTGGGGCAGAGGTAAAACCAAACTCGTCAGTCAGTCAGCCAACTGTAAAATGGCACACCAGGGAGTTCAACTGGATCGGGATCAGTTCTGCTGTTCTATCTGTTTGGATTTACTGAAGGATCCAGTGAGTGTTCCCTGTGGACACAACTACTGCAGTAGGTGTATTGAGGGATACTGGGATCAGGATGATCAAAGAGTCAGTTGTCCAGAGTGCAAACAGACGTTCATCCCAAGACCTGTTCTGAAGAAAAACAACTTGTTGGCTGAGGTGGTGGAGAGAGTGAAGAAGACAGAACTACAAGATGTTCCTCCTGATCAGTGCTATGCTGGACCTGGAGATGTGGCCTGTGATGTCTGCACTAGGAGAAAACGGAAAGCCGTAAAGACTTGTCTTCAGTGTCTGTCTGTCTCTTACTGTGACGCTCACCTCCAGCCTCACTATCAGTCTCCTGCCTTCAAGAAACACAAGTTGGTCAAAGCCTCCAGCAAGCTTCAGGAGAGCATCTGCTCTCATCACGACGAGCTGATGAAGCTCTTCTGTCGCACCGATCAGCAGTGTATCTGTTATCTGTGCTCCGTGGAAGAACACAAAGGTCACGATGTGACTTCAGCTTCGGCGGAGATGACCGAGAGACAGAAAGAGCTTAACGCGAGTCAGCAGAACATCCAGCAGAGAATCCAGGAGACAGAGAAAGACGGAAAGGTGCTTCACCAGGAGGTGAAGTCCATCAACCACTGTGCTGACAGAGCAGTGGAGGACAGTGACACCATCTTTACAGAGCTCATCTCTTCCATTAAGAGAAGACGTTCTGAGGTGCGGGAGCTGATCAGAGTCCAGCAGAAACGTGAAGTGAGTCGTGCTGAAAAACAGAAGAAGCGTGGGGAGCAGGAGGTCACTGAGCTGAGGAGGAGACATGTTGAGCTGGAACACATCGCATACATAGAGGATCACGTCCATTTTCTGCACAGTTACGCCTCCCTCTCAAAGATCAGTGAATCTACACACCCAGTCAGCAGCAACGTCCGTCCTCTGAGAGACTTTGTGACCGATGTGACCGGGGCCGTGTCAAAGATGAGGGACAAGCTAGAGGTCATTCTTAAAAAGGAAGAGACACACATCTCGGAGACTATACTAGGAATGCAGATTTTTTATAAAAATTTGAGTGGCAAGACCTTTACCCTGGAGGTTAAGCCAAGTGATACCATTCAGAACCTCAAGGCCAAAATCCAGGACAAGGAAGGCATCCCCCCTAACTTGCAGAGGCTTGTCTATTCTGGCAGACAACTGGAAGATGGTCGTACCTTGTCAGACTATAATATCCAAAAGCACCACACCCTCCATCTTGTGATGCGTCTTTTGAGCTGTGAAGTGTGTCCGTAGCCTTTTTCCTCAGCGTTTTGCCATAGTAAAATGTGTGTGCGTAGCATCATGTTTGTCTAGTGATGTCATATGTCGTATGTCTGTAGCCTTTTTCCTCAGCGTTTTGCCATAGCAAAATGTGTGTGTGTCCGTAGCTGTGCGTGTGTCCGTAGCCTTTTTCCTCAGCGTTTTGCCAAATGTGTGTGCGTAGCATCATGTTTGTCTAGTGATGTCATATGTTGTATGTCTGTAGCCTTTTTCCTCAGCGTTTTGCCATAGCAAAATGTGTGTGTGTAGCATAGCCTGTACATCCTAGACTTAAATCCTGGTCTGAAGATGTTATGCAAGCACGACCACCGCTCACTTCACATTGGGTGTGATTTTTATCACGATAAACGATAATAACGATTGTCGTTCCATCCCTAATGTGAGTGTGTGTGTGTGTGTGTGTGTGTGTGTGTGTGTGTGTGTGTGTGTGTGTGTGTGTGTGTGTGTGTGTGTGTGTGTGTGTGTGTGTGTGTGTGTGTGTGTGTGTGTGTGTGTGTGTGTGTGTGTGTACTGTGTATCAATGTCAGGTAGACGGTGAACTTGGGTAAGTGTGTGTGTGAATCACTGTGTTCATCAGCATCTGCTTCTCTGCTGTCTTACAGGTGCTCTGGTCATCTCTGTGTATGCTGTGTGTCCTGACATCACAGCCACAGTCACTCCTGATCTGGAGAATCCAGATGGAAATGGTATCTCTCTCTCTCTGTGTCTTTCTCCAAGGGTGTAAATACATGTGCATTCAATTATAACGTCTAGCATAATGATTCATAGTTTGTTCGAATCATCACTGCTAGGCCTGTCACAATTATTACATAATAATCGTCTAATCGCAATTATTTGACATAATCGCTATTATTTGTCATAATCATAATCGTTTCCATGTTGAAAAACGTTCATATTTTTGAATATATATTAAATATTAAAAAGAAAGAAGAAAAAAAAAAAAAATATATATATATATATATATATATATATATATAATATATAAAGTCAAAACTAGTGGAAATAGCGATGCGACGTGTTGTGAGCTTGTAGATCGGCTATTTCCATTATCAATTTTATTTTTTAAGTTGCAGTTGTCAAATATATCAGTAATTTCTTTGTATATTTAGGTTATGTGTCATATCTACTGTACCATGTGCAACTTCAAAGCCTAAAAGCTAAACATAAATGTAATTGTCAATGACAAAAACACAATTAAATCGTTAATCGCATTTATTTGAGTGACAATTAATCGTCATGTAAAGTATCATAATCGTGACTGCCCTAATCACTGCAGACAATGAATAAACATTCTCCCTTCTCTCTTGGTAACATGGAATACAGTACATGGCCTGGGTGGACGCAGTCTGTACTTGTTCCAGCCAGTATTCTAAACAACACATGATCTAGTAGGCTATATACGGCTTTAACGAGCTGCTGTAGCAGAATAGTAGAGACCTGCAAGAATAATGAAGTGTTGAGAGCTGCTGCTGTGTTCCCTTATTTCTCTTAACTCTCAAATACCTGGAACGCGCCCGCGTCGCATTAGATTTGAACCACTTTAACCATTATTTTATGCTTTAACTATTGAAAAATAGCAGATATACAAGCTCACAGCGCGCGAGCTTGTAGATCTGCTATTTTTGAAAAATCGTGAAAATTAGTGCAAGTCTTTGAATATCTTTGACCCGACTTCTAAATCCTTCCTCTAAATCATGCTCTTCTCAAACCTTTTCGTGTCAAGGACCCCCAGAATGACAGGTATTTGGCCGCGGACCCCCCATCTCAAAATATGTTTTTCCAGGGACCACCCAGAAGTAAATATTTAGTTACAAATGTTCGCTTTTAAGTAGATATATTCAAAAACTTGCAAAAAAAAAAATCATGATTTTTCAAAAATAGCAGATCTACAAGCTTGCAGCGCGGCACTCGGTGCCGCGCTGTGAGCTTGTATATCTGCTATTTTTCAATAGTTAAAGCAGTCAATAACCCTAGGGCCTAAATGGGTTAACAAGGGACATGCTTTCCCCCCAATCTATTGTAGGTTAGGCAATGTGCTAGTGCAAAAACAATTACTGTACTACACAATGTATAGAGCTATAAAGCCCTTCCCCTGCTATGAATATTGTGCCTCAGGAGGCAAACAGTCTACTGCTTAATAGTTTCTTAGAAGCCTGCTGGGAGAGTGTGACTCATACACACATTTTCATTTGTTTAGTTAAACAACAATGCTGTAATGAGTAATTGTAAGCTAATTGTATGCTAAGTAAAATAGGCCAAGTGTAGACATTATACACAGTACATGATTAATTTTTAACATGATTAATGATTAATATCTGCTTTTTGTGTCATTCAAAGACACATTAGTTTACATGACAGCGTAGATAAGACAAGACCTTCATACTGTAAGTAACACAGCATAGCATCTATGATGGCAATTTCTTGAACATTATTCTAATGAAGATACTGTACCTTATGGACACATCAAGCTATATTTCCGTCCATACCTTACCCCTTATACCTAAACTTATTTGCCTAGTTATTTGGGGAAAGCATTTTTTTTTAAAGTACTTGAAATAGCCAATCTACATCATATTTTAACTGTTTAAAATGTGTTGGAATTGGAGGGACAGTTGTGTCACGGTATAACTTTGAAACGTCACTAAACATACTGTATGGCAGTGGTTCCCAAACTTTTTAGCTCGAGACCCAAAACGGAGATTAGACAAATAGACAAATAAAATAGCAGATCTACAAGCTCACAACGTGTCACTTCGCGCCACGTTGTGATTCTGCTATTTTCAATACTTCTTTAATAAAAAATAAAAAATAAAAGAATTTATTGAATTATTTTATTTATTGAAATACTTTTGAAAATAGTTGGAATTGTTTTTAATTGATGAAAAGTTGTGATTTATGCCGTTTAAACCTTTTTTTTTTTTATCTTCTGTGTCATCTTCCCCAGGTGTGCTGCTGTGGGTTCCAGTGTCTCCGGAGCGCCATCGTCTTGGGGGCTCTGCCCTGGCTCAGTGTTACGGCCAGCTGGGGGACGTCTGCCCTGACCTGGAGCACCCAGAGACACTGAGTGCCTGCTTCAACGCCACTCAGACTCTCATACATGGTAGGGCATTGACGACTTGTGATTTTTGCAAGTCGACTCGTCTCAGTAAACAGTTGGGTAACACTTTCTATGAAGCTCATAAACACACATAATGCTTTATGATGCACTATATCAACAGTCATACAACATTATAATGACACTTAGAATTACTTAAGTCCAAGTGTTATATGGATGCTCTTGAATACTTATGAAGACCGCATCTATAATGCATTATGAGGACACTCATAGTGCATTATAATGCACTCTTGACTGACTGCTTGTAATACATTATGATTACCTATATAGTACACAAATCAAGTCAACTGTAGTAACGACTCATAGTATGTTATAATAGCCCATGAAGTATCATGAGTCATCATTGTATGTGTTAAGTAAAGTGACATACATACTGTATGGATGCATCTATAATAATGCATAATTCATCATAATGCCTGTTTATGAGTGTAGTTATGAAGCATTATGAATGCATTATAATGCATTATGAATGCCCTCATAATGCATTATAAATGTGGGCTTCATAGAAAGTGTTACCAAAAGTTGAGTTGAAGTCGACTTTATCGTTTGATCACATCACAAACGACCCCCCAATTATTTTGGGGGGTCCCCAGATGATTAACTTAATGTGCAACATTGTTTTCTTACTCAACAGTAAACAAACCAACACAAAGTTTAAGTATATAGAGGGTATCTTCACATTTCTAAAGTGCCAATTTAAGGACTTTTTAATACCTCTAAAATGACAAATTAAACATTGTCCAAATTGTCAAATATTAGAGGCAGAAATTGTGAAAATAGTGAGCATGTAGATCTGCTATTTTCACAATAGAACCATGTTATACCAAATGTAATGTAGCACTGTAATATTTGATCATTCCGTGCTTGACAATAAGCAATCCTACTGTTTGAAAAGGAGTTTTACTTTTTTTTTTTTTTTCAACTTCGACCTTCGAATTTGTCTGGTTGGAGTCGACTTGGGTAATGAAGTCGACTCAGTCGACGTGTCGACTTTTTGGTTAATGCCCTAAAACATGGTCAGTTTGATGACGACCCCTTACTGCTACACCTTCATCTACCTACAGTACAGCTAAGTTCTGGGCTTTTACAAGACCAAGGGGCTCAGGGGTAGAGTGGTCGGTAGAGCAGTCGAATTGGAACCTTGCGTTCGATCCTGGGCTCCACCAGAGTTGGTGTCGAAGAGTCCTTGAGCACAACACTGAACCCCCTATTTGTGCAGGTTGATGGTTTCCTCCGCCATCTGTGTATGAATGGGTGAATGTAATGCACAATCTATGTAAAGCGATTTGGATAAAAAGCGCTATATAAATATTTACCGTTTAAGAGCCTAAAGGTCCTGCTAGTGGCTCCTAGAGGCTGTGCTGCCCTTGAGGAGAAGTGTTTTGAACGGACTGACATTGCTACTCTTTAAAGCCTGGCACCCTCACTAGTGTGGTAATCTCCCTATTGTAGATTGTGAGATATCTTTACATTTTGGCCTGAGGGTGGTGCTAGAGTAAAGATCATGGGGTCACTCAAACCATTAGGGTTTGTTCTCCAGGAAACTTGAATGCACTTGGCAGGTTTCATGGCAATCCGCCCATTTAGATGATCTCATCTGCAATAATTGGACATTTTAGTTTTAAGGGTGAGACATCTTGTACGGTGACCTTTCTAATGTTTTGTTTTCTCTTGCCAGATGGCCTGCTGAGTGCAGGGCACGACATCAGTGATGGCGGACTCATTTCTTGCGTGCTTGAGATGGCATTTGCAGGAAATCGCGGAATTGAGGTGGAATTGTCATCACAAGGAGTTACAGGTTGGAGCTTGCTTCTCTCCTTTTGTAGTCTATCATTTATAGTTTTATATATATTTACAGTATACATGTATTGGTACTTTCACACAATATACACAGTGACATCACATCACCTAGTTTTAGATAAATAATCATCAATAATTTATGTATATATTAATAATTGTAGCTGTGTAAAGAAGGCAAATAATAGAACAGCTGTTACAGCACTTTGGAGTAATGCATCCTTTAAAAGTAGGAAAAGACAACATGTTATTACAATATCCACAATGCCAGACAATATCTAATATCTAGTAGACCAGTGGTTCTCAAAGTGGATTTCAGGGACTCTCTAGGTTCTTTTCTAGGGGTCTAATTTGACTCTGACAGTATACAAAGTATACTAATTTAACTCTGACAGTATACAAATGGAACCAAATTCCATTTGTATGCTGTCAGAGTTAAGGGAAGACCTTGAAATGTAAAAGTTTGAGAACCACTTTAGTAGACTACAATAAACATACATAAACACACACACTATAAATGAGCCATTCTGTCTCCATGTTCTCTGTGCAGCCATTGAGCTCCTGTTCAGTGAGGAGCTGGGCTTGGTTCTGGAGGTGTCGGAGGCTGACGTAGAGACGGTGCAGCAGCGGTACACAGATGCAGGGATAAAGTGTCACCGTATCGGCACAACTCGTGGATTCGGACCCGAGGCCATGGTGAGGTTCACAGCAGCGGCTCTCAAGCTGTTCCACATTGGAGTTTTTCTTTATTTTTATAGTCATTCTTTTCTGATTTACTGACAGCAGCTACGATTTGTTCTATGGCAGCCGTTCTCAACCACCCAAAATAATCATATTTTAACTGGGGATCCCCCCACCCTGACGAGCACTAAGAGTTGAGGCATTACATTTTGTATAACATGGTTCTATTGTGAAAATAGCAGATCTACATGCTCACAATACCTCGCGAATGCAGAGGCATTGTGAGAATGTAGATCGGCTATTTTCACAAGTTCTACCTCTAATATTTGACGATTTGACCAATGTTTAATTTGTCATTTTAGAGGTATTAAAAGGCCCTTAAATTGTACAGTTTAGAAATGTGCATTTACCCTCTATACACTTAAACTTTATGTTGGTTTGTTTACTGTTAAGTGAGAATCTACCGGTCTACAAGCTCTCAATGCGCCTGCGACGCAGGTTCTGGAGCATTTGAAGTCTTCAAACTAGAAATATCTTCAGAAGCATCTTCCATAAAATCGTAATAGTCTCGGATATTTCATTTAAAAGCAAAGCTTAATGCCTCAATCTGTGAGTGTGGAGGGCTTTCATAATGTTTCACAAAATCTCACATTCATTTATTCTCTACGAAAAATAAAACAAGCCCACACTGCCAGCGATCTTTAGTTTTTTTCTTACCTTTTCAAGTAGTCACAGAATATTTGTCTCCAGTATACAGCGAGTCATTTCCACCACCCGTTCTCGAGTTATGGTCATTGTAACAGTGTGTCTCGCTCTCACATTTCCACGGAAAAAAAGTGACAGGAAACGGATGCAGATCTCATTTCGCGATGACGTCATTTCATGTGTTCCAGTGGGACTGAATAGAGCTCTTCGCTAACTTGCGAGCCCATTGTCATACACACATTTTCAGTCACCGAGATTTTATTTTGCTTGAATCCATGTGTCTACCTAAAGGCCCATTTGAACTGTATCTCTGAAGACCTACTTGAAGCCTTGCCATTTTGCCTCCCCGTCTGCCAGGTGGTGGTCCGCGTGGACGGACAGGAGGTGTTGAGTGAGCGTCTGCCCGGCCTCAGAGCTCTGTGGGAAAGCACCAGCTTCCAGCTGGAGCGCCTCCAGGCCAACCAGGACTGTGTTGAGCAAGAGGAGCGGGGGCTGAGCACCAGGACACAGCCCTGCTTCAACGTTAGCTTTGACCCCTCGGAGATGCCCAGCATCAGCCAGCTTGGTAAGAGGAAGGCGTGAATGGTGGAGGACAGTAGTTTCATTTGTCTTTTTTACGTTGATACTTTCCACTAAATCAGTTGTTTTCAACCATTTTCATATCATGGTCCATTATTTATTTGGCATATTTGAGCCACGGACCACCGTTTGAAGGGATTTAGCCTCTCAGACCCAAGACGTAGAATATTTTGTTATGGTTGGATACAATTTTGTCCACAAATTCAATGCTTACTGATGTGGTACCACAGGAGAGATAACAATTCTTTAAATACGTAATGCAGATGTTAAACAATAATTCAACTCTTGAGAGCATGAAATGAATGAAATTACATGTATTTGTGTGTTACTTTATGTGTGTTTTTTTAATGCGGTTCTTCTTTCAGCTGCAGGACAGCCCCGTGTGGCTGTGGCCAGGGAGGAGGGCAGTAACGGAGACAGAGAGATGACTGTAGCTCTGTACATGGCCGGATTTGAGGTGCGCAGAAATGCATTCACTCACAAATCACTCACCTACAATGGATTGATTCATTGATTTATTCATTCATTCAATCGTTCATTTCCTCTTCATGTGCAGTGGTGTAAAGTAACTAAGTACATTTACTCAAGTACTATACATAAGTACAATGTTTTAGATATTTTGAGTTCTATTCCACTACAATACATCTCAGAGGCAAATGTTGTACTTTTACTCCACTGCAATTATTTGAAAACTTTTTTTGATTTAGATTAGATTTGTATACATTTAAAACGTTGTGAAATGGGACATTCTGCATAATGACTACTTTCTACTTTTGTACTTCAAGTACATTTTGATAATAATACTTTTACTGAAGTACATTTTGAATTCTAGACTTTGACTTTGTAACATAGTATTTATACATTGCAGTATTGATGCTTTTACTTAAGTAAAACAAGTGAGTACCTTTTCCCACCACTATTCACATGTTTATTCCTGTTATTCCCAGGTGTGGGATGTGACCATGCAGGACCTCTGTTCTGGCTCCCTGACCCTGGATCCCTTCAAGGCAGTGGTGTTCGTCGGAGGATTCAGTTATGCGGATGTTCTGGGATCAGCTAAAGGCAAGTGCGCACACACACACACACACACACACACACACACACACACACACACACACACACACACACACACACACACACACACACACACACACACACACACACACACACACACACAGACATTCATCTGCAGAAGGAAGACACGCAGACACTTCTGACACTGTATGCAGGGGTGTTGCACCAAATTCTGGGCCCTGGGTACAAGGATTCACTGCGGGCCCCCCATGAATGTTCTTCATAGGAGGAGGAAGGGGCTTAACCCATTTAGACTGGGAACGCATTATTTTGCATTATTTTGTGCTTTAAAGGGATATTCCACTCTCAAAAAAACTCTGCCTTGCATGAGTCTGCCTCCCCATGGCTCAGGGCCTCTCCACATACACACACACCCATTGTAACTTCAAACTCCATTTTAACCATGATAGATTCATTAAAAACACCCATTATTTTTTCTGGTGACTCAAACTACCCTCCTAATACGTGAGCAGGCCGTGTTTTTTCCATAACGTTTTTCATTTATTTTTAATAATTTTGTTTTGTATTACATTTTTCTAATTTTCCCAAAGAATTATTAAAAATAAATGAAAAAGGTTATGGAAAAAACACGGCCTGCTCACGTATTAGGAGGGTAGTATGAGTCACCAGAAAAAATAATGGGTGTTTTTAATGAATCTATCATGGTTAAAATGGAGTTTGAAGTTACAATGGGTGCGTATGTGGAGAGGCCCTGAGCCTGGGGTGACAGATAACATTTACATCAAATATTTAAATATTGAATAAAGTAAATTAAAAACTGTTCAGGGTGTTCATAAAAGCCTGATTAGATGATAAAGTGACCAAAAGTTTTTTTTGAAAGTGGAATATCCCTTTAACTATTGAAAAATAGCAGATATACAGCTTGTAGATCTGCTATTTTTGAAAAATCGTGAAAATCTTTGAATATTTCAAATCCTTCTAAGGTTATTTGGAAAACCTATGTTTCTATGTCAGTGGTGCTCAAACCTTTATATGTGAAGGAACCCCAAAATATATGTATTTGGCCACGGACCCCCATCTCAAAATATTTAGTTCCAGGGACAACCCCACAAATAGCAGATCTACAAGTTCGCAGCGCGGCACTCGGTGCCGCGCTGTGAGCTTGTAGATCTTCTGTTATTCAATCGCTAAAGTATAAAATAATGGAGGCCCCTCCACCTTGGGCCCTTAGTAACTCAGTCCCACTTTCCCCCCCACTTGTGACGCCCCTGCACACACGCAATACACAGACATTCATCTGCAGAAGGAAGACACGCAGACACTTCTGACACTGTATGTCACGTGTGTTCATTAAAGGCTGGGCTGCCACCGTGGCGTACAACCCCCGGGCCAAGGCAGAGTTTGAGCGCTTCCGCCGTCGGGGCGACACGCTGAGCCTGGGCGTGTGCAACGGCTGCCAGCTGTTGGCCCTGCTGGGCTGGGTTGGAGAGAGCCAAGACGGAGGAGGTAAGAGACGGAAGATGGCGAGAAGGGAAGGAAATGTTAAGTGAAAAAAGTGTTGGTGTAAATGTTAATGGAGCACTGTTCTGCATGATAATACTCTTCAGTAAGATGAGATAAAACTATAATGATCCCTGAAGGGGAGGGGGGGGGTGGATAGTCGGTCGTTGCAGCTCACAATAATTAACTGGTACCATTATGACTGCAAATGTCTTCTGTTGAACTAACTCTGCTCATTACTTTGGGGGCTCTCATCATATAGTGTGCCTTTTTCTTCCTTTCCCAGAATCCGACGTGGTTCTGACCCACAACAAGTCTGGCCGGTTTGAGTCTCGGTTCGTCTGCGTGGGGATCCAGGCCTCACCGTCCGTCTGGCTCCAAGGCATGGAGGGCTCAGCCCTGGGAGTGTGGGTCGCACATGGAGAAGGTAGGTAGAGGAAGTACCAAGCAGAGTTCCTGTCCTGACGCTAGCACTTGGTTTTCTTTATACTGTATATCAGGGGTCTTCAACCAAGGACCCCTTATAGCTGAGAGAGATGAAGCAGGGACCCCCACAACTTTTTCGTAGATTCCATATAGTTTCATCGTTTGACAGCACAATCATCAATGTATTTTGGATTCATGTCATTTTGTGTTTTCAGATATTTAACCACTTGAACGGTCAATACATAATAAACTTGACCTTTCACTCTTTACTTAGTCTGCTCTTTTTCCCCTCTACACCAAAGTTATTTGCCAAAGTGCCAAAGTGGCAAATGTGAAAATAGCCAAACTACAAGCTCACAACAGCGTTGTGAGCTTGTAGTTCAGCTATTTCCACAGTTTAAATATATATATAATATATATATCAATCAGGTGGAAGTTATTATCTTCAACGGAGAGTGTTTGGTTTCAATTTGGTAAAACCTGTCAGATCCAGTGTTGGGCCCAGTGCAGTCGTACTGACCTCTTTTCCTTCCCCTCCAGGTCAGATGCAGTTCCGTTCCTCCCATGCCCAGGAGCAGATCGTCTCCGGAGGGCTGGCTCCTCTCCGCTACCTGGACGACCAGGGTCATCCCACCGAGCAGTACCCGATGAACCCCAACGGCTCTCCACGCGGTCTGGCAGGCCTCTGCTCCAAGGACGGGAGACACCTGGCCATGATGCCTCACCCGGAGCGCTGCGTCCTGGGCTGGCAGTGGCCCTGGGCCCCCCGTGAGTTCCGTCCCTCCCTCAGCCCGTCGCCCTGGCTGCGTATGTTCAAGAATGCAGCCGCGTGGTGCAGTAACAATGCCAAGTGATGATGTTCAGCGGTATGGACATGGTACGGTCAGTGTTGTATTGCACAAGAGAATCATTTTGTAGTACAGAAAGTTACTCACACCTGTCAGATTTGTGTCTCCTTTTGAAACAATAATTGAATTTGCGTTCTGCGGTTATCGACTTGTTACATCATTATTGTTGTTATAACTTTGAGAAGATGATCTTGCTGACTTTGTATACATTCCATGAGTTTCTATTGCCATTAACTGTGTATTTTCTAAAATTGTTTTACCAATCAGGTCTATACTAAGTTACACTACATTTAAGAAGAGTACCTGATTGGTCCTGTATAACTTTTGATGAATATGATTAACTCACTGCTGAACCCTGCCAAAACTTGAACTTGTGAAAGAATAAAATATTTCTAGTACATATGGGACTGGACTGTGTGTGGAACACATATTTTAGGATATGGAAAGATAATAAATAGTATTTATTGTAGAATATACAAATATACATCATTTCACATGAAAAGTTGCATTTGTTTTTAGTGTAATGCCCTGGGTAGCAATAATTACTAATTAGAAATTAAAACTATGTCAGGGTATTGCACTTTAAGGAAGAGACAAGAAAAATGGCTACATATAAAGATACAGTACTGTAGCTTCACCGACACCCAAAGGAAGAAATAACACAACATAGGAAGGAACAACAGGAAAAGATACTTTGTCATTCTAGTGATAATAGAAAAAAGGAATGGTAGATCTGCTAGTTTAGGTCCGTGGCCGACTAGCTAACTGGTCCTCTAGCATTGCTAGTTTTCGATCCTACCTATATGATAATTGCATTCACTTGATAGTTGGTATACTTATCATGCTATTCTAACTGGGGACTAGTTTGAGCTGGGAAACGAGGTGAAGGCATTTTTAGCTTCCTGGGTAAATCAAAAAACCAGCACTTATAATGGTAGCTTTTAACTAAAGTGCTGCTAGTTAGAAAAATAGCAGCACAATAGGTTTTCGTAGGATATAAAAACAGCAGTACAGGATGGAAAACCAGTAGATATGATATAAAGCCAACGGTATACAAGGGAGGCTGGTTGCATAGAAAAGCAGCAGTGGTAGCTGTCCTGGAAGATTAGAAAATAGCAGCACTAGATTTCCAGGTAGGATAGAACAGTGGTTCTCAACCTTTTCAGGCCGCGACCCCCGAAATAATCATATTTTAACTGGGGACGCCATCCTGACGAGCACTAAAAGTTGAGGCATTACATTTTGTATAACATAGTTCTATTGTGATAATAGCAGATCTACATGCTCACAACGCCATTTTCACAATTTCTGCCTCTGATATTTGACAATTTGGACAATGTTTTCATTTTCATTTTAGAGGTTTTAAACCGAACTACAGGTTGAGAACCACGTAGGATAGAAGAAGGTACTGTTTTGATAGAAGACAAGCATTACAAGCTATCCAGATGGATCAGTAGAAGAACCATTATACTATTATAGATGTGGTACAGGTCCCTTTTACCAGACAGACCAACCGCTTCGGTATGTAAATTGTAACTATGGTTGTCAGTACACTCAATTACACTGTAATGTAGTTGTAGATACCTTTTTTTTTCTCTTATAGGATTATTTTTGTAAACACTTTACTTTGCTTGAACCAGACCTATAATCTGAGATGACCATGCTTACATCTCCTAGCTGCACGATGTGCTGCTGCTGTCCATATGCCTGCATGCACTGACCAGTGTGTTGCAGGTGAAACCATGTTGGAGAAATCCAACGATCAAATGTCCATGTCAAGCAACCACTGACTAGGACCATTCAACTACAGTGAGTTCCCCAGAACTCCACGAGCGGCTGTAGCTTGCGTTGCATGTCCTCTCTCTGGCCCCATCTGCTGGAAAATGTTTATAACGCAGTTGAGGAGCAAAATGACCACCACGAGGTCGTCCAGAACACCCAGGAGCCCACAGAGAGAAGGGTCTGTCTCTATGGCTGTGTTCGCCGGTGAGGAGACAGGCTCCAGGGCAGGGGACGAGAAGGAGACCATGGTCCCCACACAGCACAGAGCCACCCTGAAGAAAAACAGCCACACCAGTCCTCCCATGGTGCCCAGGCCACGGGCCAGTAGCTGTAGGAACAAGGGTGTGTCGCACAGGTAGTCTGTTATCTAGGAGATGGACAGTAGAAAGGGCAGGTCAGGATGGCACACATCACCGATAAATGAACTGCATTTTTATGGTACCTTTATCTAAAACTTGCATCACTTACACCCTTTTTTTATTGACTGAATACTTTATTAACAAGTTGCAAACGGTACACCACGTACAATTTACCGGTATGCAAGCAAAGCTAAAAGGATAAGGTTTCCATTGTGGTCCTATGTCAATTCAATTCATCATCAAGACATGTAGACATAACAATACAATCGGTGCTCTTTTAAGGTGGTTTTGAATGATGACAGGGAGTCGTAAAGTTTGATGGCTGGTGGTAGGGCGTTCCACATAGTGTCAGAATAGTAGAATGGAAAATACCTACTCTTCATTAGTAATGATGGCAAAAGTCAGTTGTTTTATATTTTGTATGGACTGGAATGTAGAAATGGAATGTTTTCTTCCAAACCTTATTTGAGTGAATAGTTTAGCGAACATTTAGCAAAGGAAACTGCATTTCCAGGACAAGGAGATGCCACAGTAAGTGTGTCAGCTTTAGGGAGTGGGTGTGACTGACATCTGTACTACATGGAGTTTCATATTGCAGCAGAGGACAATACTGCTTCTGTGTCATGATGCTACTTAAG
The DNA here is from genome assembly GCF_963921795.1 of Nannobrachium achirus. Lineage (NCBI taxonomy): Eukaryota > Metazoa > Chordata > Actinopteri > Myctophiformes > Myctophidae > Nannobrachium > Nannobrachium achirus. The sequence continues at coordinate 50,172,849 of NC_137810.1, forward strand.
CTGTATTCCCATGAACAAAGCCATTGTCAGAGGAGATGGTGAGGGAATTCTCACCTACGATTTAGGGAACTCCAATGTATTCTAATATGTCACATTCAAGTGAACCACATCACCTGATACGTTTGCACAAAAACATGGTGAGTGCATGAGCTGGGCTGGGGAGTGATGTGGAAAATGTACTGTGAAGAGATGAGAATGGACTCCAGCCCAGTGGCTGTGTGCTCTGGCCCCATCATTCATTCCACCATGGATTCGTAACCGGACTGATTAGTTGGCTAAAAGGACCACCAGTAGTGCTCTGGGTACTTAGCACTGGAATTGAACACCACTATTCTAAATGGCGAGAGTAAAGGTTGTGTCTGTCGTGTGCTGTTGCTTTTGGTTTGATTCATTCATTGAGTCATTTTCAGCAAGCAGCAACATGGTGTGACAAAATATACATTTGGCTCGAGATGTAATACTGACCCTTCTAGGCGCTCCAGAATAGCGTTTGTTGTAGTCTGTGATTTCACCCAGTACTTCCTTTGACTGTCTGTCTGACCGACTCTCGCTGAAGAGGTGGCATATCACGCTGACCTAAAAGACAGAAACCTTCCTTTTTTAAATTCCGTGAATGTACACGGCTGTTCTTAAAGGTAGGGTAAGTGATATTTATTTAGTTAAAGTGTTTAGCTCTGTTTTCTAGTATTGCTGTAGAGCAGGGGTCTTCAACGTTTTCAGGCCAAGGTCCCCCCCCCCCCCCCCCCCCCCCCCCACTACGTAGTGTATACAATTGTGTTCATGGATTTCTTAGACAGCGTAGACTTGTTTGACAACACTATCATATCACTTTACGCCAATCGAGGCCTTGTGAGCAAGTAGATCGGCTATGCTTGGCTAATGTTCCAAACAGAATAGGGACTCCCTACAGTAACTCTGAGGACTCCCTAGGGGTCCCAGACCCCCTGTTGGAGACCCCTGCTGTAGAGTGTTTGTTCAGTAACAGAAGTCTCCATGTCTCTACAGCTCTTTAGGGGGATATTTTGAGTTAAAACTGAATCCGGTTTGATAGTTCCGGCCAAAGTGTAGTCCGTCTAGGACTACAACATGACGTAAAGTGGTTTCTGCTCCCGACCAGATCAAACACAGAAAAGTGAAGGGACCCTAGGCTAGGGGCTGTGTAGCGGCCCGCACCTCTAGTATAATTGAAGCTCATGAATGGCTATTGGGTACTCTCTCCTGATTGGCCAGATTTCTCAACCCACCTGAAAATATTTTTTCTGTTTATTAAGGTGCTGAAGAGACTGTTACTGTGTCAACAGGGGGTCCGGGACCCCTAGGGGGTCCTCAGTGTTACTACAGAGGGGCCGCTAAAGCTTTGTGATAGGCTCATTCTTTAAAATTAACAACTTGAACCCTCTCATGACTATTCTGCAGAGAACTTTAGCCAAAAATAGCATATCTACAAGCTTGTTGATCGGCAATTCTCGGTTAGGTTACATGAATAAAAACACGAATCCAACATAGACTGATGACAGTGCTGTCACACATGTCTATGAATCTATCTCTATTGATGAAAGTTTCACACATTTTAAACAATATGTAGTGGGGTCCCTACTTCATCTCTCTCAGCTAAGGGGTCCTTGGCCTGAAAACGTTGGAGACCCCTGCACTAGGCCTATAGCAATGATTACTATCAGAATAAAGTGAAAACCTTTCAACGAAGAAAACGTTTTGTTTTAACCAAACGATATCACCTTACCCTACCTTTAAATTAATCCCATGCCGTTTAAATTGCACTTCGACATAATGTTATAGTTATATAATCTAGTTATTTTGCTGTGCTATAATGTAGCTGTGATATATAAAGTGTGTCATGCATATGCAGTACCTTCTGTCTACAGAGAGGGCAACTGATGGCATCCAACCAGGACCCATGCCTCCAGTAGGCAATCAGACAGGGAGCTGCAAGGATGAAAGAATTCACACGTAAACACTTTTTATTTGATCTATTTGGGGAAGGTGGTGTCTTCTTTATTTGACAGTGATAGTGATTAAAGAGAGAGGAATGGGAGGGGGTGGCATGAAGGCCTATAGGGTGGGATTAAAATCTAAGCCAGCTGTGGCAAGGACATAACTATAGTACTGTACAGTATATAGCCTTGATGATGATATGCACTTGGAGATCAGGTGAACTCCTTTTAATTTAATTTGCATAGGTATTTGCACTATATTATGTTATGAGCTATTACGATTGTTGTAATGTTTATTCTTTTGATTTACAAAAAAACTCAATGTGTTGAATTTTGACCACAATTTTGACCACAAAAACGGTGACACTAGTAGAGGCCTGGAGATTTGAGAGCCCTGGGTTTTTTATGGTTCACCATTTATGAGCTCAGGCTAAGGCAGGGGTAGGCTAAGTAGGATAGGTGAAGGGCCAATTGTGTTGGTTTGTATGAAAGGTGAAGGCAAGACAAAAGTAGTGGTGGAAAGAGTACCAATACTTTTGTACTTTCACTCAAGTACATTTTGAATTCCTGACTTTTTGAGAGGTGCAAACCGCTCCTATAAGCGGCTGTGCGTGTGTCCGTAGCCTTTTTCCTCAGCGTTTTGCCATAGTAAAATGTGTGTGCGTAGCATCATGTTTGTCTAGTGATGTCATATGTCGTATGTCTGTAGCCTTTTTCCTCAGCGTTTTGCCATAGCAAAATGTGTGTGTGTAGCATAGCCTGTACATCCTAGACTTAAATCCTTGTCTGAAGATGTTATGCAAGCACGCCCACCGCTCACTTCACATTGGGTGTGATTTTTACTTTTACTTGTAACTTTTACCCTTCACTCTGATTGGCTGTGACATGCATGTCAAATGTGTCTCCGTAAATGTGGGAGAGGCTCAACTTTTGAAATACAGTATAAATATCATGACATTATAAATACATTATGCAGTTTAATGAGTGAACCAATTCAAGCAACAGAATATACAGTTTGAACTGCACCTTTGTACTTGTACTTGTTGTTGATGTGGATGCTACAGTTTATGTTTTTTTTAGGGGGGGGGAGTGGAGGAGAAGCATACTTTGCATTAACTCCATCCGGTTAGTGCTTGAGTTGAGAATCCTATGGCAACAGTTAATTATTAGAAACACAAAACGCAGACCTCAAAGCTCGGGTCACATTTCACCAGCATGTTGGATGCACAGTTTGCACCACTGGTCAGTGATAAGTGACCACCAGTACAACTGACTGGTTTGACTAATAAATAAATTAATGGGTGATCAAATACTAATGAAAAGGAGAAATCCTCCCCCCCCCCCCCCCCCCCCTCCTCACAGGCAGTGGTGGGAAAAGTACTGACATTTTCTAGTTTAAGTATCAATACTGCATTGTAGGAGTACTCTGTTACAAGTAGAAGTCCAGAATTAAAAATTGACTTGACTAAAGTACAAAAGTATTGGCATCAAAATGTTCTTAAAGTACTAAAAGTAAAAGTACAAAATGTTTGAAAATAGCAGATCTACAAGCTCACAACGTGTCGCGATGCGACACGTTGTGAGCTTGTAGATCGGGTGTTTTCAAATAGCCAAGGTATAAAATAGGGCTAAAGTGGTTTATGTATGTTTTAACATATTCTAATTTATATCAGCAAAGTAACTAGCAACTATAGTTTTCAAATAAATGGAGTAGTAAAAGTACAATATTTGGATTCAAGATGTAATGGAGTAGAAGTGAAAGTATTGGAAATTGGAAATACCCAAGTAAAGTACAAATACCTCAAAACTGTACCTAAGTAAAGTAGCCTACTTAAGTAAAATTACTTCGTTGCAAATTTACACCACTGCCCACAGGAATATGTGGATGGGGAGGGGGCACTGAAGGATCAAAGAAAGTGTATGGCTGAAAGCCTTCCCTGATCTTGACATCTTACAATAAATGCAAGAATGCGCGTTCCCCGCCGCGGCGCGGAGTGCCGTGCCAGGCCTCGACCCGCCACAACGCCCGGTTTTCCCGAACCGGCGCGAAACGTTCGGAATCACCGTATGCGGAGCTGATTATTGACATCAGGCTGTTTCTGAGGAAACCGGCGCAAGCGCTGACTCATTCTGACATCACTTCTTCAAAGACTCTGACATCACGTACGCCACATATGAGTCAACAAAAAATGCCATGGTTACGTATTGAATGTCATCAGTATGACGTGTTCTGATGTCACAGATCTAGCTGCTGACATCTGTGTATTCTGCTTAAAGAAGAAACAAACAAAAAGCGACAGAGATATTCATATATGGGCATGAAAGGGAAACAGACAGACAGATACAGAGATCTCCATATATGGGCATAAAATGGACGCAGACAGACAGATACAAATATCTCCATATATGGGCATAAATGGACACAGGCAAACATTATGGTCAAAACGGGTCTTATGACAACAGGTATAATGGGGTTTGCATTAAAGGGTAGGGCATTCACAGAGATCTCCATATATGGGCATAAAATGGATGCCTGTATACGGGGCTGATGTCTGACATCAGTTTTCCGGAACCGGCACTGTGTCTGTAGAGATCTCCATATATGGGCATAAATGGACACAGCAGGCAAACAGAGTTTGCCGGTCCCCGACTAGTACAGTAAATCATCTATTCTTCAGCCCTCAGCGTGCGCGTGATCGTGTTCTTACCACAGAACAGATGGCCACAGTTTGTCTGGACAGGAAAGGTGGCGGTCTGCAGGCACACTGGACAGTGCCAGTCTCTGTGACTCATGGCTGGACATAGCTGTGGGGATTCCTGAAAATATAGAGAGGAAAACCATGGAGGTGAAGAGGGCAAAGGATTGTGAAAAGAGGATAAGAAAACTGCAAAAAAAAGGACAAGGGTGTCCAATAAATCAATGCCTTGTGGTCAGATGACCTATTGTTATAGGCCCTTTGCCCTCATAACACACATTGATGATATGTAGGCCACGTATTGTGATAAATGTAAGGAAATGTGTTATCTGTAGCGGCAATGCTCTGTTGATCAGAATGGGACCCCAATAAAAGTAATGGTCACCAATTTTACTCAAGCAAACGGTGCACGGAATACATACGGATGCTTGCTTCAGGTACCGTATCTAGAATATCTTTCATATCATATACCAGGGGTCTTCAACGTTTTCAGGCCAAGCACCCCTTAGCTGAGAGGGAGATGAAGCAGGGACCCCCACTATACAGTATATTGTATAAATGTGTTAAAATCTTAAATAGTCGATACTTAGTAAACTTGACCTTTCACTCTGTACTTGGTCTGCTCTTTTTTTTACCTCTACACCAAACCTAGAGAGCTGCGAGGCGTTGAGAGCTTGTAGATCTGCTATTTTTTTTGCTAAAGTTCTCCTCAGAGTATAGCGATGCAAGTGTTCAAGTTGTTAATTTAAAATAATTATCCTATCACACAAGGTTTTGGCGGCCCCCCTGTAGTAACTCTGGACCCCCTGTTGAAGACCCCTGTCATATACTGTACGGACAATTTCTCTTATACTCAAGCACAAGTGTTCTCCCCGCAATCAAATGATGGATAATGAAGAAAGAAAGTTACGTGGACTGCAGATTTAGTTTAAAATGGTTCTTGAGCTTGTGAGTGCAGCATGGCAGCTGGTGATGGTGGGTGCTGATTGTTCTGGTGTGCATACCAAGGTTGTTGGTTGCCCTAGATAGCCCTGATCCGCCGGACCCTCAGAGAGTTGGCTTTGTCTGTAAAATGAGTGACACACGCAGGTTATTACAGATATACAGCAAATCCCTGTAAAAGATCAACTTTACCACTATAGTCAGTATCGAGATATTGACAAACAAAACTAATGATTTGTGAGATAGTCAGTATCGAGATATTGACAAACAAAACTAATGATTTGTGAGATAAGATGGACAGATCATCTTGTTGGGTTATTTCATGGGATTGTCACACCTATACACAGTTCTAACAAAATCATTTTCTGACACATTAGTGATAGCTGGTGCAATGATACCCATCATAACCAGTAAGACGCAGTAAAATTTAAAGCCCTAAAGGGCAAGGTCGCGCATGACGGAATTCGTTATTAATATATATCGGACTAGTTACCCATATATGGAGATCCATGTACATGGAGCTATGGGCATATTGGTTGGATGATTGGATCGGCGGTTCTACAAAAAATAAATGTTGTTTCATACAACTGTACATTGTGTAAATACAGTAACGGCAGGGGAAGCAGCTAAGAACATAGGCAAAATCTGAGCTATTCGTGTCATGCTTACTCGTTACTAACCCGTTATGTGAAATGACGTCCTATGACATCTATGACGTCTGACATCATACATACAATGCCCATATATGGAGATCCCTGTCTGTAGAACGTGCCACACTGGTTAGACTGACATGTATAGGCTATAGGTTAGACTGACATGTATATACTGTATATTGGCATTCACAGATATGGGCTTAATATTGATGACATCAGGGATCTCCATATATGGGCATAAAAGTGATTCTGTTAGTGTGGTTCCCCTGACATCACAGTGATGTCAGAGCGTGATGTCAGAGCATTGTTGAGTTTAAGTCATGTATTTAGAATAATTATGTTGGACTACCATAAAACCACTTCATTTCTGTCTTTCTAATGCTATAAAAGGCCATCATTGGATATGCTTAAAATGTCACGAAAAACACAATGGTATCATTCTCCCAACAGTTTAATCAACATCAAACTTCCTATTACTTAGTACTAATTACACAGGTTCACGCTATAGCCTATTCTATCCCCAACATGCCCCCATGACCCTGTACAACACCATCTCTACCAGTGGTAGAGATAGTACCAAAGCATTGATATCTATCTCCACTATACTTTCACATGGACTCACCTGGGAAAAGAGCTGTGACAGGCGTGCATCGTTGGACTGGAAACCAGGACAGGTCTGGAGAGACTGAGAGGACTCGACTCCTGGAAGGAAGTGAAATGCTTGCCTGCCAGTGCCAGCATCTCTGTACAAAATAAATCAAACTAGCAGGTTAATGATCAACCAGACCTCTCCTGCTGCCTATCAGCTGGTGTCCGAGTCTCGCTGCCTGAAAGTGCAATAATGCACCAAGATCAATAATCCAGCTGGGCTTTGTGAATATACAGACAGTGATCCAAAAATGTACCTTGCAGTTCAACATGAAGTGATGAACTTGCCGTATGAATGCATTTGTCCTGCACTGCTCGAAAGGCATATCATCTGGGGGTCATTTCCTGTGTCAAGTATAATTAACGTGATTTTCCACACAAGGTCAGAGACACATCAAAGACCCCGCCCACACACAGTGTCTAAAGGGGTTAAAGCTATCCCTGACAATCATTCACCCAAGGTTTACTCTGTGTTGCATTGTCTAATTTCCCCTGGTTTTACGTAAGAATATGTTTGCTTATAATGTTGGTTGTGAAATGTTGTGGGATGGCTTTGCCTTTTTATTGTGTTATACTTCTCAGCTGTGTGGCGGTGCATCCCTCACGTACAGTATAGCTATGCACTCGCTGAGGAATAGTCACTTTGTCATGACACAGTTTGCCCTTGATAGTGGCAGACTCTGCGGGAAGCACACTAACTTCACATTTCCCGGCCATCTGTCACTAGTGCTTCCTGATGCTGCGGAAAGTAGTAGAGTTCTTCTCCAACAATAAATTATAGGGATGCAAACGAACTATGGTTTGCATCCACGTAGTGACATGACATGACACGCCAAGTGACACCATGGCATATTGCAATCTTATGCTCACCAGTGCTCGCTTGGTCTGGCCCACACTTGGCCGCAAGGGTATTTGAGCATACAGTATAGTCCTACTGAATTGCAGCTGAGTTTTTACCTCCACCCGGCTTTTGCTAAAATATCTCAGCAAATATTGAGACAACCCCTCCACCTCACATGTGCAAAAATGAAGTAAAGAGTCAGCATGATTAGGAGGTCCTAAAAATAGCAGCCAGCCATCGATTTGTCAGCGGCATGGGCTCCAGTCAGTGTGACAGAGATCAGGAGAGCATATCGGGCCATAACAGGTGCCTGTTTGATCTTATGACTATGTGTGTGTGTGAGAGAGAGAGAGAGAGAGACACTCTTCTTCAACCCTCCCATGGGGCATGACTGCATGAGGGAGGGGTGAAGTCCACTCTCATGTCATCATCCATGGGTATGCAAGTCTGCAAGTACATGCACTTGCACACATGTGTGTTTAAGTTTGTGTGTGTGTGTGTGTGTGTGTGTGCATATGCATACATACAAATACCGACATACGCACAGGCAGTAACCACGAATATTGACTACTTGTAAAGTTTGACCCACATTTGTGTTACTATTGCAGCTGAGCAGCAAGTCCAGGTTAAATATAAAATAAGACTATACATACTGTATCGCTCTCTCTGTTGTGTTATTTCAGGATATTTTGGGGCCTTCTAGTGTTTAGTAGGCCTATATGAATATTTCTCATACTGAGAAATTTAATAAAATGTGAAAATGAATTCACTTGTGTGCAATTTTTTATTTGTACAGCCATTTGGGCTTCCTATGTTAAACTTGTAAATATAGGCCTACAAGTTAAATGTTATTTTTCCTCACTATTCAATTATATTTTCAAATCTCTTTGTCACTTTATGAGTTACCGTATTTTGTCTGATGAGCCAACAGGGAATTGAGTCTTTCTTATGAGATCACATGGGAATTCCTTATCTTATCAGAACTGAAAGGTAATTTACAAAAAAAATGTTTATCACACACACACACACACACACACACACACACACACACACACACAGACACACACACACACACACACACACACACACACACACACACAAACACACCTTCACGTGAGTGAGATTAATGGATAACTTGATGATGTTTTATGGCAATGGCAGGAGAAAATTGCTTTAAAATGGTATCAGGAAGGCTGCGACTCTTAAACTGCTGTCAGTGCTGAGGCTTCACTACAGACCAATCCTGTAGTATGTTAATAGTCTTAACTCAAAGGGACATACAGTATACTTGATCTTGTGCTTTCTAATTGTATCTCACCTGCTCCCAAGCCCCGTACTTCCTCCATACTCATGCTTTTAACACTATAGTTTTCTCCAGTTATTTTTAGCTGTCCGTCCATTCCAGTATTTCCGTTCAGTCCTGACACTGCCTAGTGTCTATTAACTATTTTGTGATTTCTTGAGTGGTGGTCACACCGTCTCCTATGACTGTGCATGTATGTACTGTAACTATGTTTGTAACTTTGTAGCATGAGCTGCAATACCACTGGGTGACCAGTGGTAGGCCTGGGCAAGTGGCGCTGTTGAGGCACACTCACACACACACACACACACACACACAACCCGCAACTTGGTAGCTTATCCAATAATGTTGGGCATGCGGCCCGCTGGCTCGTAACTTGGGAGTGACTTTTGACTTTTCTTGTAGATCTGCTATTTTTGAAAAATCATGAACATTTGTAACCTGACTGCGCCAGATAGTGGCAGCAGTGCGTATGCCTGCATAACGCTCTGCCTTACATCTGGGATTGCTCGGGCAGACCCGATGTAAGGGCTGGGCCATTTTTTCAAATTCTTTAGCAGGTGATTGGATGGGGCCGTCTCTATCACAGTCTGGGAGTGCCAATTCCAACCACTCATATTGGCCTGTCTGCATGACGTTACACCCAGAATCCCCCTCCTGGGTTTCCACGTGGTCTGCAATCAGACTCTATTGGCTCAGAGCCGCTCAGAGCCCGCCTGTAGCTGCCGCTGATTCGTCCCGCCCGGGACTTTACGAGTGTTATCAACTCTCCCCGAGCAATCTCAGATGGTAAAGGCAGAGCGTTATGCAGGCATACGCACTGCTGCCACCATCTGGCGCAGTCAGGTTAGAACATTTGTGCAAGTCTTTGAATATGTTTGACCCGATTCTATAAATGTCTTCTAAATCACCACTTTTCAACCTATCTTCATATAATTGGTCCTCACTAAACAAGATTCCTTTTTTATATTTAGTATTTTTACTATCACAAGAACAATGGCTTCCATTATAACATTGCAACTTTTCCTGACACTTCTATTAGCTTGGATTCCCCATCGATGATGTTACTGGTAGAAAAATAAAAGAGCTATTTTATCATGAACATTAGTGAGGACCAAATATATGAAGATAGGTTGAAAAGTGGTAAAGTCGTCCTTTAAGACATTTTGAAAAAAACAGCCAATTTTACTAACGAAGTAGTGCCAGGAAAATAACCTCACTCCTAATTTTAGGAAGCAGCACGTGAGGTGAGCTTCCTCCCCCCATGGCCATACACGAGAAACGATATAATCAGGGACTTCCATCACTCCAGCCATGGTCTGTTTAAACCACTACTCCCACACACCATGGTCTGTTTAAACCACTCCAGGCAAATGATACAGGAGCATTCGGGAGTGTAGGAGTGTACGATCCGGCCGGGAGGAGTTAACCTGGGCCGCATTATAACAAGGCACGTAGGTTACCAGTCCAAGAGCCAGGCTCAATAGCGGAGAACAATGCAGCACCCTAGGAGCCTACAGTAGCACCAAAAGACAAGTTTTTATTTATCAGCTATTAGAATGCTGAATAAGAGCTAATACTATTGCCACCTCACAGACTAACTGACCTGTGTTTTTTATGGTCTTTTTGCACACATACAGGTACATGTCTTGTATTAATATGCCATCCTTTAATACATCCTTTTTTTTTCATCTTTAATTCATAGTCCTTGCCTGTTCAAAAATACATTATGTGCTCCGAATTATGTGCAGAGTTTGGGTTATGGGGTATACAGTATATGAGGGATTGAATGTCTCAGAAGTAATGTTGGAGAACCCAGACGTATTGGTGATGTCATTCATCTCCATATTTGGGCACTGTTTCAGCATGCGGCTGTTACCATGGCGGTGACACATGCGCAGTACAGGCAGCGGTATCAGTGATGTCAGTTATCTCCAAATTGGGCACAGTTTAGTATCAGTGATGTCAGTCATATCAGACAGATAGACTTTTTTTTATTTTTATTTTTTATTAGTAGGATATATTAATTTATTATTATTATTAATTTAGGCCTATATATTTTTCTCTCTCTCTTTCAATTACTGTTTGTTTACGAATCTCCAGTCAGCACTCCACTCCTATGGGATGACGCAGTCAGCTCCATTAGATATCAGAACACTCACATAAACTCCCGAAGGACGATTCCCATTGGCCGCAGGGTATGTCCGTCAAATGACGTAACCGCCCAGAGGCGGACCCATATAAATTCCCCATCCACCGGATGTTCCCCCTCTTTTCTGCTTCTGCTTCAACCTGGATTGTTTGTTCACTCACTCGCTCCAACGAAGTTTTCAGCATTAAGAAGTTCCTAAAGTATTTATCTACGTTCCTCAAAGAGAAAGAATTTCGTCTCGTCTGAACTGACTTTGGCAAGTAAGGTCGAGCCACCCGGTTTCGAGACTCATTCCATTCTTCTCTTCGTTCTACTGTTATTGTTCTCTGTTAGCTCGCTAGCCTCGTTAGCTTGTTTACGCTCGCAGCCTTGTTAGCGTTTCTTGTTAGCTTGTTAGCTTGTGTTAGCAGTGATGGCTACGGCTAGCTCCACGCCCGCCGGCCGTGCATGCACCACTCCGAGTTGCCCCTTTCTCCTGGAGTCGGTGGACTTGCACCAACTTTGTGTACGCTGCAGGCACTGGGCCCACGCCGCCGACAGCCTGTTGCCCGAACCGAACTGCAGCGAATGCCTCCGCACTCCGGTGCTGATTAGGCAACGACACGCCGCGCAAGCGGCTAGTCTCTTCAACATCATGGCGGCGTTCCAGCCAGGCCCCTCTCCAGGGACCGTGGAACCACCTGCCTCTCCCCCCGGTACCTCTTCAGGACGACGGGGGATGCAGGCCTCATCCTCCACACCTCCCACCCGGCGCCGCCGTTCTCCCTCCCCCGCTCTCTCCTATACCAGCGGGGGCAGCGGTGACTCAGGCCCAGACTTCACCCAGAGCCTCTTCAGACGCTGGTCGGATGAAGAATTCGACGACGACGAGGAGGCTGGGGCGGAGGTCGTCGAGGGTGAGGAGGATAACGCTCCTCAAGTGGAACAGATGGACACACAGTCGGTGGAACCGGAGATCATCATCTCTATCCCCGAGACTGATTCCCCCCTGTCCGTCTTCCCTTCGGTTGCCGCCACGGCTGGAGCTGCCGCCCCCGGTCCAACAGCCGCCCCCCCATCGGCGGGGGCTCCAGAGCAGGCTATGCAGGAAGGCTCCGCTTCCTCCCCTGTTGCCTCTGGTCAGCTGCCGGCCTCCCAGGTGTCCACGGAGGGACAGGCTCCCCCTCCCTCTCCTTCAGGGGGAGCTATTGGGTCTGATGCGGTCCTCTCTGCCTCTCAGACCTCCTCTCTGAGCTCCTTGGGTCCCGCTCCTGCCTCCTCAGGCGCCATTCCAAGACTCAACAACGCGAGCTCCTCCTCCCAGGGCCCCCCTCCTCTTCCGGAGGCCTGGAGTGTACTAGAGAGAGCCACCAGTTACCTGGACCTGCCTGTTGCCTTCGCTCCACAGGCAGAGAAGGCTAAGGTGCACCGCCTAGGGAAGGCTCGCCAAGCCCCCCCCCCCCCCCCCCGCAGGTGATGTGCATGCTTCCTCAGATCCCCGGTTTCCAAGAGGCGCTGCACGAAACCTGGGAGAAGCACTGGGACCCAGACAAACTCCCCTATTCTTCGGAGTTTGTGGGAGGACCAGAGATCGGAGTCCCATCCTGCCCCAAGATCAGCCCGACTCTGGCCACTACTCTTCAGGCCAAGTTCTACAAAAAGAACCCCAAGGCTACTAAGGGGCCCTTCACCCTGAGACCCGCCCCCAAGCTGGTCGACAGCTTTGAAGACCAGATGTCCAAGGGCGCACGTGACACCTACAGGTCCATCGGCCACTCTGCTAGGGACCTGAACGTCACTGGTCTCCTGGGAGCCTACATTCAGAAACAGATTCAGAATGCATCCGGCTCCCTGCCTCCTGCTGTTGCCACAGAACTCCTGGCCTCGGTGGACCACCTGATAGATGCCAACTTCCATGCCATCTCCTGGGCAGGTCGTGCTATGGACCTCATCATGCAACAGCAGGCTCTCCGCTGGCTCTACCCAGTCGCCGCGGCCAAGGACTTCGAGGAGAGAGAGGAGCTCCTCAAGCTCCCCAGCTCCCCCAGAGAGATCCTGGCGGACGGTTACCAGGTTTTCCAGAGACAGGCGGCAGCCCGCAAGGAAACCCTGGAGATTGTACAGGACATGATGACCCCCCTCCCAGCCGGGGCCCCCTGTTCCCGCCGCAGTCCACTAGAGGCTCCTATGCCCAGGCAGCCTCCAAGCCAAGAGCCTCCCGCTCCCAGAACAAGAGTAAGGGCTCCAAGACCTCGGCCTCCTCTAGCTCCAGGTCTTCCTCCAAGACGGCCCGCCGCCATCCAAGCCAGGAGCCGCCCACTCAGAGGCCCAGGGAGGAAAACCCCCAGCGTCAGCCTTTCCGCTCCACGAGGGGCCGCGGAAGGTCTCAGCGCAAGTGACACTCTGGGGAGGGGAAAGCAGGGGTCATTAAAAAGTTAGTTTTATTCAAAACCTGTAACTCGGCCTCCTGCTGGTTCTGTCAAAATATTGTCTCCGCAAGAACTGACAGTAAAAATGTGTGTGCCAGAAAACTGTGTGGTTCCTCCTCTCGCACGATCGACACAAGTAGCTCTAGATTGTCAGCCCCTTCGGGCTCTTCCTCACAATCTGCTAACTTCACAGACACACAGTCCACACACAGCTGCTCTAAAAGGTACAGGGTCACAGCCTATTCAGATGCTTTTTCCCAGTGTAAATCCTCTTTCTCACGGTTCTCCACTAGAGAGCAGCATAGCTTCCCCTCCACACTCTCTAACTGTTCCAGGGTCACTCCTTTCTCCAGAGCAAGACTCTCTGCTAAAGGTATCTATGAGCCCTCTCGGGACGTTTTCAGTCAGGCCAAACGAGCTAAAGTTAAAACGTCCGTCTCCGCGGGTTTTGGAGACGTTTCCTTTAGGCCCTCCTCGGGCAAAGGTCAGAAAAGTTCCTTTACCCTCTGTTCCAGCACCGCTAGCTTCGAACCACGTGACCGTTCCTCCTCAGGTGCACTCGGTCCGTCGTTCCGGCCGTCCCGCCCGGGCGGCCCCTCGGCAGCGGGAGCGCTTGTTTTCCTCTCCGGCTCCGCCGGTCCCCGAGGCGCGCTCGTTTTCTCCCCCGGCCCCGCTGGTTCCCGGGGTACGTTCGCTTCCTCCCCCGGCCCCGCTGGGGCCAGAGGAGCGCTCGTTTTCCCCTCCGGCTCCGCCGAGGAGAACGTCTCACGCCCTCCCGACGCCATCACGTCAGGACGTGTCGACGGAAGCAAGGCCCCTCAAGAGGCGCTCGGTAAACGACACCGGGCGTCCCGCGAGGGCGGTGCTGACCGATCTTCCTCTCTACACTCCCCTGGCAGACTGTTTTTCGCAATGGAAGCGGTGCAATCCAAACCCTTGGATCTCTCGCACCATAAGAAGGGGCTACAGGATTCAATTCTACAAATCCCCCCCTCTAACTTCCAAAGTACTCTTCACCAGGGAGAAGGGCCGCAAGGCGGCCGCGTTACGAAAGGAGACTCGGCTGGGGTTCTACTCCACCTACTTCCTCGTGCCCAAGAAGACGGGAGGGCTACGGCCCATTCTAAACCTAAGTGTTTTGAATCAGTATCTGAAAACCTTCAAATTCAAGATGCTGACTGCTGCCAGCCTGCTGCGTTCGGTGAGGGTGAACGACTGGTTCACCTCTCTGGATCTAAGAGACGCGTACACACACGTCTCCATCTATCCTCCTCACCGAAAATTCCTCAGGTTCGCCTTCCAGGGGAAAGTGTACGAGTACACAGTTCTCCCCTTCGGCTTGTCGCTGAGCCCCCGTGTCTTCGTTCTAGTGACCAAGACGGCGCTCGAACCCCTACGGCGCCAGGGCATCAGGATTACAAACTACCTGGACGACTGGTTGATTTGCGCGAGCTCCGAGCAGGAGGCGGCGCGTCACACCAGGTTGGTTTTGGACCACCTACAGTCTCTGGGGTTTTGCATCAATCTAGAGAAAAGTGCTCTCACACCCTCACAGAGAACCACCTTTCTGGGGACCATTCTGGACTCGCAGTCAATGATCGCCCGTCCCTCGCAGGAGAGGATAGAGAAGTTTCTCTCCTGTGCAGCCCTCTTCCAAACGGGGAACTCAGTCCGTTACGAGAGGGTCATGCGCCTCATGGGTTTCATGGCCTCAGTCCTGCACCTTGTGCAACTAGGACGTTTCCACATGAGACCGTTTCAAAGGTGGATGTTATCCCTTCGGATCCCGTCCACCGAGGGTCGCGCTCTGGTGCAGGTCCCTCACAGGGCTGTGGAGGCGCTGCTACCCTGGCGGCGAGCCGACTTCCTGTCGGCCGGAGTCAGAATGGGAGAGGTGATTCACCGCAAGGTGATCACCTCGGACGCCAGCCTTTCAGGCTGGGGCGCGACCTTAGAAGGTCGCACAGCACGGGGCCTTTGGGGCCCGGAGATGCGACACCACCATATCAACTACCTGGAGTTGATGGCGGTGATGCTGGCCCTTCGTCACTTCGAACCCCTGATCCTGGGTTGGCACGTCCTCGTCAGGACGGACAACACCACGACGATGTGTTATGTCAACAAACAGGGGGGGCTGAGGTCCCGGGAGCTAGACGAGTTAGCTCGGGACCTGACACTGTGGTGCCATGGTCGACTACAGTCGATCAGGGCCTCTCATGTTCCAGGCCTCCTGAACAGCGGAGCAGATCTGCTGTCCAGGGGGGAACCACGTTACGAGAACTGGTCTCTCCGCCCTTCAGTGGCGGAGGAGATCTGGCTCAGGTTTGGCCACCCGGTGGCAGACTTGTTCGCGTCGTCAGAGAACGCGAAGTGTTCTCTGTTCTTTGGCCTGACGGGGACTCCCCCACTGGGCCTGGACGCTCTGTCTCGCAGCTGGCCGCGGGGCCTTCTGTATGCCTTTCCACCGCTAGAGCTGATTCGTCCGACCCTCGAGAGGGTCAGACGTTACTCCCTGGAGTTGCTCTTGGTGGCGCCGAGTCAGGGGACTTGGAGTTCCCTGATAGCGCCTCTCCTGGTCGGTCGGCCTTGGCGCCTGCCCCTACTCAGGGACCTGGTGAGCCAGGCGAACCAGGAGATTTTCCATCCGGACCCCCAGCGCCTAGACCTGTGGGTCTGGCACCTGAAAGGGAGAGGCTGAGGGCTGCCGGCCTGGCCCCTGCGGTCATAGACACGATGCAGAGGGCCAGAGCTCCTGGTACTCTGGAAGTGTACAGGGGTAAATGGGAGGCCTTCGTCTCCTGGTGCAGGTCGAACCGCCCTTCGTTGGTTCCGGCTTCTGCGTCCTTGAAAGACCTTTTGGACTTTCTGCAGTCCTGTGTAGTCCAGAAGCTAGCAGCCTCTACTCTTAGGGGCTATGTGGCTGCCATTGATGTCTGCCACAATGGCCTGGAGGGTTCTAAACCTTCTAAGAACCCTTGGGTGTCTCAGTTTCTGGCTGGGGTCAAACGAGACGCTGCTGCAGCTAGACCGTTGGTCCCCTCATGGGATCTTGAGGTGGTCTTAAGGGGTCTGAGTCAGGCTCCTTTTGAGCCTTTGGAGTCTATCTCCTTGAAGCTTCTTAGCTTTAAGACGGCTCTTCTCCTGGCTCTGACTACAGCCAAGAGGGTCAGTGACCTTCATGCTCTTTCTGTAGATGAGGGTTGTATGAGGTTTTCGGGTGAGGACCGTAAGGTCTTACTCAAACCTCACCTCAAGTTCTTACCCAAGAACGGGAGGATTCAGGAAGTCCGGTGGAATTTCTGGCCTTTCACCCTCCTCCTTTCGCTTCGGAGGAGGACAGAAGGCTAAACTGTCTTTGCCCGGTTAGGGCACTGAGAGTTTACTGTGAGAGGACTAAGGACCGCAGACGGTCCAGTAGTCTGTTTGTCTCTCACGGAAAGTCCACTGGTAAGACTGAGATCGCTAAGTCGACTCTGTCGGGGTGGATTGTGGACGCCATTAATTTGGCGTATGACAGTGCGAAGGTGGCTAGACCCTTCGGTCTTAAAGCCCATTCGACTAGGGGAGTTTCCTCTTCCTGGGGTCTCGCTAAAGGGACCTCCATCCAAGAGGTCTGTATGGCGGCTAATTGGAGGTCGCCTTCCACTTTTGCGGCTTACTATCACCTGGACTTAACGCCTCATTCCTTGGCGCATTCTGTCCTTGGGGTGGCCGCTTCCTCCCCTTCCTCCTGAGCTGAGTCCCTTGGTAGGGTTTCTCTCTCAGGGAGTTTTGTAAGTGTTTTTACACTTTTCTTCCTCCACCAAGACCAGAGGGTAGTGGCTCTGGTGGAGGGGGGCCCTTTTCCTGAGTTTTTCCCTTCGGTTTTAACTTGGGGCAGACTAGGATTGAGGTGGGTTCTGGTGGGCCTAGTCTGTAAGGGTTCCTTAATTCCTGTTGGTTCGTTTCCACGTCCGGGAGTTTATGTTTCCCATAGGAGTGGAGTGCTGACTGGAGATTCGTAAAAAAACACAAGTGTTTCGTATGAAACACCTGTTTGTTAAGAATCGGAAGGAAGCACTCCACTCCGGTGAGACCCTGTTCGTGAGTTTGCGCAGAGCTCTCAAGAGGGGGAACATCCGGTGGATGGGGAATTTATATGGGTCCGCCTCTGGGCGGTTACGTCATTTGACGGACATACCCTGCGGCCAATGGTGATGGCTGTCAGTTCCCATATGATGTCGTGTGGGAGTTCCGACTGCTCCACACCGTACTGAATTACTGCTAGCTTACATAACAACTTCAGCGTTGGACTTAAATCTAAGATATACAGGTCATCAGTGACACGTGTGGGAAATGTGTTTCCCCCAAAGAGTATAATGCAATCTGCCACCATGCAACAGCAAATCTTATGCATCTGAGGCGGTCCTTTCCCCTTGGGCTCCACCTTCTTCCAGGAGAAGGTCTCTGGATTGTATTTCCATAGGTCATTGAACATTGAACCGACGATGTTGTAGCCACCAAATATGTACAGCTCTCCATTGTAGGTAAAGGCAGAATGACCACAGCGTTGTTCTGGAAGGAGCTGTGCAGAAGGTGTGTTCAGCCAGCAATCGGTCTCTGTGTCAAACACTCTGGTCAGTCTGGTGTTGTCCCCACAGCCCCCAAATACAAACATCTTTGTCCCGATGATGGTGGCAGAGTGGAGTACTGAACAAGGTGGTGTAGTGCCTCTGGTGTTAATTAAAGACCAGACCATTATGGTGGTGTCCAACTTGTAGATGTCATTAGTCTGTCCAGTCCGCGGGATTTTTCCTCCATGGATATACATGACCTTCCCCAAGGCACAGACTGAGTGGCTGTACCTCGCCTCTGGAACAGTACCATACATCTTGGGCTCATACCATTTGTGGGCGTCCACATCAAAGGCATAAAGCAGGTTGGAGACAGGATTCCCTCCCGTGTTGTAGACAGGATTCCCTCCCGAGATGTAGACGGTATGGTCTATAAGTACAGCTTTGTGGCCATGGCGCCTGTCTGGAACCTCAACAGGCTGTTCTCCTCTGTCATTGGTCAGGGGTAGCTTCATCCAGCGTAAAGACACTGTGTTGAAAACATGCACTTCCATCAGACGACTGCTGTGGTCCCAGTATCCTCCAAAGCAGTACACCTTGTGCTCCACTACAACAGCAGCAGGATCAAAATGTCTTGGTGCTCCATTAAGATTCACCGTCCAGTACAGCATGTCTCACACAACGTAGATGAAGTTAGGTCTGTTAAAACCAGCACTGTAAAACAATGGAGTCCGAATGTGCGAGTTTAACGTTTATATTGGTTCAGTCACACAAATGTCACACAAAGTTTGACAAATCCACAAAGCCGATGAGTTGGGTCGGTCAATAAAGGGTCTGAGTCTGTTCAGCACTTTTGATAAATTGTCAAAGAAGTCTCTATAGGCAGCAGGATCCGTCGGTAGAGGTTGAGGTTTTGTTTATTTGATGATTCAATTTAAAGGACAGTTGTGATGACGACATTGTGATGTTGTTGCATAATGATGTCATCATGTAGAATAGTCAATGACGTTAATCTGATTGACATCTGATCTGGATGATGTCAACTGAGCATAAACACATTAACCGTGAAGATGAAATGTTTCAAATTAGAAATACTGTTCCTTTGAAACAGCGTGGGCTCTTCCTTGAAGTCATACTTTGACGTCATAGTACTGAGTTTTCAGGAGAATAACCTTAATATAGATAAACTAGACCAGGTCAACCTGGTTGTGCCTGACCCCCTGTCTGTCATCATCATTTATGACATCATGCCTTTTGTAGGCATGTCATCATCATGTCATCATCATATATACCCTTTATATAGAAAACCCGGACCGACATTTGCTTATGTAGGCCTACCCATTTCATGGGTCTGGCAATAATTAGGATAACTAGATTAGAAATATCCAATTCTGGGAAATTGTGAGTGTGGTTGCCTATTTATTGTCTGGATAGCCAAATGTGATGCTTGTGAAGATCGTATAGTTAGTGTGGTTGGCAAACAGGGCCAATCAATTGGTCGAGCTTCACATTACTGTAGCTTACTGTAGAATATAGTCAGCAACCGTCAGCAACCACACTCGCAATTTAAAATAGCATCTTCCTAGTTTGTATTTATTAGTGTGGTTGCCCGAAGGGAGACACACTATTCAACCACACTTGCAATGTCCAATTGCATCCTTTTAGTTAGTGTGGTTGCCAACACTGTAGTTCTGGGGAAACTTTATTTTCAGTAGATAGATTTGGAAGTTGATGGAAACCAGATGCAATTGGAAATTGAAGGAAAAACATTTGTACTAGGCTAGCTCGAGGATTGGTTGAGCTTCACCTGACAGTTAACTTGCAGCAGAATATAGTCACGGCAACCACACTTGCAATTTCCAATTGCATCTTTCTAGTTGTGGGCTTGCCTGAAAGGCAAGACCATTATGTTATCTTCATTATTTATCTATCTTTATTTGTATCTTTTTTTGAGCGGTGCAAACTGCTCCTATATTTCACTTTTTAGCGTGTTTAGCTAAAACATTTTAGCACAGAACGATTCATTCATTCATCATCGATTGGCAAGTTGATTAACTAAACATGAATTGACCACTCAGAAGTTGATCTACCCATGACGACATGTGTTAGCCAAACAGAACAGACCAATCAAACGCTGTGTTGTTCATGCCAATTTGATTGGCCTCGTCTTGGCCAATCAAACCTGGCCAATGAAAATACTGCTGTGTCCATGGTTTAGCTAAATATTTAGCATGAAACAATATCATTGATTGGCTAGTTAATTAACTAATTATTATTTGTCTTAGCCAATTAAATCCTCTTCTGAAAGCCGATTCCTTCTTGATTACAGAGAAGAATCAAGAAGGAGAACTGTCTCCGAGCCCAGGTTGCACCTGACCCAGCCAACAGCAGCCCAAAGTCCAGACAAAGTATTATCTTCAGTTGCACTCCCTCGAGAAACAGTGAGTGGGACTCAGTGGGTTAAGCCTAGGTTATTAAGATTTAAACAGAGCTTGAGACACAGGCAGCAGAGCAGACCATGCCAGCAGCCAGCCAGGAGGAGCATTTGATGCACGCAAAGCATGCACACGCGACGACACGCACGGCGCACTGTACATTGAAAATACCTTTAATATGAAATTGGCCTTATGCATACACACGCCCCTTACTGGGCCAATCGGGTATTGGATTGCTGCTCCACTTCCTGTCTCATCTGGAGCAATGATAGTGAATGTGCAGTCATGATATTGTAGCAAATAGAGTGGTGTAA
Organism: Nannobrachium achirus; assembly: GCF_963921795.1. Classification (NCBI taxonomy): domain Eukaryota; kingdom Metazoa; phylum Chordata; class Actinopteri; order Myctophiformes; family Myctophidae; genus Nannobrachium; species Nannobrachium achirus. Next base: position 50,193,746 of record NC_137810.1, read on the forward strand.
ACTACATTATCTGATTTGATTATTTCATATCATCATTTATATTGTGTAAACTTTGTGTCAGTGTGTCGACATGTACATTTTAAATCTCCTCTTAAATGGGAGTCTGCACTGCAGCATAGCACTTCTGTAGCCTTAGATTAGATGCTCATCGTGAGCGTACTTGTAGTGTACCAAAAAAAAAAAAAAACCCTAAGTACACAAGCCTTAATCTAAGGCTACCACTTCTGTACAGACTCGATTGTCAGTTTCCACTTTCCACCGATTCCAAAAGACAAAGAACTGGAAAGAGAATAGAGACAACTTTACAACCACAGAGAGTCCCGAGTCTACATGAGACAGGAAGTGGAGCAGCAATCCAATACCTGAGTGGCCCAGTAGGGGGTGCGTGTATGCATAAGGCCCATGCAAACTAAGGTATGATGATGGTATGGAGCAGGCAACTGGTGGCCTGGGGGCCACATGCGGCCCCCACCTTCACTTAATGCGGCCCGCAGGTTAATACCAGAATACTGATATATTATTGATTTCAGCTGTTACAATTACAACCATGATCTGCTTTTATTCCGTCAGTCTTAGTAGCTTAATGACTAGTATAGTAGTATTAAAATGTATTTTTTTATGGGCATTGTTTTTGTATTTAGGTTCATAAAGTTAGCATGAGTATATAACTAAATTGAAATTAAAGGGATATTTCACTTTCAAATAAACTTTTGGTAATTTTATCATCTAATCAGGCTTTTATGAACACCCTGAACAGTTTTTAATTAGCTTGATTGAATATTTAGATATTTGATGTAAATGTGACCAGGCCCTCCAGGCCCAGGGCCTCTCCCCACACACACCCATTGTAACTTCAAACTTCATTTTAACCATGATAGATTCATTAAAAACACCCATTATTTTTTCTGGTGACTCATACTACCCTCCTAATATGTGAGCAGGCCGTGTTTTTTCGATAACTTTTTTTATTTATTTTTAATAATTATTTTGTATTTCATTTTTTCCATTTTCCCAAATAATTATTAAAAATAAATGAAAAAAGTTATCGAAAAAACACGGCCTGCTCACGTATTAGGAAGGTAAAATGAGTCACCAGAAAAAATAATGGGTGTTTTTAATGAATCTATCATGGTTAAAATGAAGTTTGAAGTTACAATGGGTGTGTATGTGGAGAGAAGCCCTACCACTGCTCCCCGTTGAAAGTGGAATATCCCTTTAAATCAAAATGTTTGGGGATTCCAATTATAAAAATATAAAAAAATAATTCAGGATTCCAATTCAAAATAAGCTAAAATAGCCGATGTAGATCTGCTATTTTATTTTTGTATGAGATACTAGAATGACAAAGTAGGACGTAGCAATATGCAATGTGGCCCTCTGGAGTGAAGTTGGAAATAATAGTGGCCCTCGCCATCATTTAAGTTGCCCACGCCTGGTATGGAGGGAGGGAGGGAGGGGGGAGCTCGGGCAAAGAAATGCCTACAAGTACAAGCAAATCGGATCAGTAGGGCGTGTACGAAGCGCACACACTGCGACCTCTGATTGGCTACTCAAGCACTCGGAGCGCCGTCAATCTCCATGTATCTCAACGTCCATTGGTCTCGCCGGTTCACTCAACTCAACTCACTCACGACATCGCTATCCCGTCGGTGCTCGTGCTCCGTTGAAAAAAGACACAAGGAAGGTGTCATTCACGTAGCGCTTTTGCGTCGTTTCCCCGGCGGAGCGACCTCGATAATCGTCACGTTTGCGCATTTGGCGTTAGGGATCCACCTCTCGCAGGTGAGGTGAAATGCAGTGGAGGAGGTGCTGCTGCTGCTGCCCGTGTACGTAAAGGCTTTGTTGACAGGTGGAGGGGACCCAGATACACTTTTATTCACACTGGGGCTGAGCGATGGACCAAAACAAAACAGCCCAGCTGTGTGACAGTCTGATAATATGGGTGAGTATCATACCAATGGTGTTTGTGTGACTGTGTGTGTTTGTCGCTCAAGTCGTGTGATTAGGCTACGTATAAACCCCGGATTTCACCTGATCGTCTTATGTCAGCAAATGTATACTCCCTGGAAGTGATCACCAATGAGGAAATATGAGGACTTAGGCGCTTTTGGGGACCCTGGTTGTCATATGATCGGTTACAGAGGCTACCCTTTTCGACCCCCTCTGTGCGTTTGCATTAATCAGTTATTAGCAGACTCGCGCAACGTTACCTACACAGAAACAGAATACTATTATCCGATTCCTTATTGAAGTGATAGCCTATATGACCCGTTGTGCGTTATACATTTAGTAATTTACCAATTACGACCGCATAAAAAAAACAAATACAACACATTATGGTTAATTCAGTTGATCCTCATCAGATTTAGAGCTAATCTAATTAACCCGGGGCGAGACATTCCTTGGATCTCTTGTAATATAAACTGACCATTGAGCTGTATTCGTTTCAGAGCAGTAGTCCAAGTACTCGATCAGCAATCATTGATTTAAAAACACAACCTTTAATGTTTAATATAAGAGGTAGACTTCACTTCACACGTGTCGGGTTCCTCTGCTGTTCTGAGGCCTATTGGACAGCAACCACTAAAAGGTATATCTTTTTTTTTAAATGAAAGCCACGCATTATTTGATGTTTGCAATGAACTTGAACCACATGTTGGAGAGGGGAGAGGACAAGCAAAATGTTAACATGGTGGGTGGGAGTGGACATTTGAAAGGGAAGTAGAGCTTTTGAGAATGCACCTAATGCCACAACTTATTTATAACTTACCTTGGATACATCTGTATCCATCCACCACCCACCTACAGTATGCATCCATATGTCATGTCCATCCATCCACCTATTCTTCCATTCACCTACAGCATTTATCCCTCCACCTACAGTGTAGGCTATCATCCCTCCATCGTACTGTAATGGTGCATTTATATTGCGCCTTTATCCAAGGCCCTTTAAGTTTACAGAGATTCACCCATTCACACACACTTCAGGACAGCCTTTCCCATTTGGTCTAGTTAGGCTGTTTCCCCAACCCATGCCGATCCTTTTATAGTTTTTAATCAACTTTATATATATTGTTTTTACTATTAAAGTTGGTTCCTTCCTTTCCTTATGTAAAAGACTTTGGGTAAAAGTGCTATTATTATGTATTGTATGCATAGATATTACTTACATCCATACATTCTGACTTTAATTAAACCTGCCTATCCACTGCCTATCCACCTATATCATATAAATACATTAAACCTCCATTCTCTCTACACCTCTCTGCCTTTCCCCCAAAGGGAATATCGGGTTGTTGTGTTGAAAACTCCCCAGGGAAAAGTGTGTTAATAACTGCACTGCTGTGCAACACCATCTTTCTGAATGTAGACTACCGTTTCCAAAACAGTGGGTCGGAACCCATTTGTGGGTCACACAGACACATTTTTATGGGTTCCTTTATTTGTTATATCCTACATTTAGTTTTTAATTGATTGATTGAAGACTTTATTAGAAGTTTGCATATAATAGGAAAAGGTACAGTTTCATTACAGTACAGTTCACTGGTACAAGGTCAACTAAAAGGAGATCCAATAAAAGCACTTGGCTTATTTGCACAGGAAACCATAGGAACATTTTCAAAAAACATTCCCCAAAAAAGCACACATTTGAATTCATTAAAAACATGATTTATTTAAATGATTTCATGAAGAAATCAAAGAAAAATCTAAGAAATTCCATTAAATGAGAGAACAAATATTTAAGAAGTAGTGAAAATGGCTCATCTAATCTGCAAGTTCACAACGCGGCGCGACGCATTGTGAGCTTGTAGATCTGTTGTTTTCACTAGTTTGGGTCCCGGGCATACGTCTGACTCTTTTGGGTCTCAACCTAAAATGCTTGGGAACCACTAGACTAATAATTGTTATTCCTGTGTTATTCCCCTATCCAAACTCTCATGCACTATTTTCACCTAAACTGTAATTAGTCAGAAGCTGCTGCTTTCTGCCCATTGGTTCATCACCCATAACTGGACAGCGGCACGCAACAAACAAGTTTTAATGTATGAATACGAATATGTAATAATGAATACAGTTTTAATTTTCACAGAATGGCACACAGCAGGGCCGGATGTAAGCTCTAGTAGTAGGTGGGGCGAGAGGAAATGCCAGGGGGGCAACCTTTTTAGGGGGTCATAACGCCAGAAATGCATAAAAACCTATGCATTTTGGCACACTTATACCAATGACACACCACACCATGCTGTGTACAGTACAAGTCACAGAACTTAAGAAATAAAATACACAAAAAAGTAAAAAAAAAGAAAAGAAAACAATCACACCCGTGTGAACTGAGCGGTGGTTTACCCACCTCATAGATCATGTGTACCGATTTTTGTGACATTTGAAGAAAATATGTAGGAAAAGGAGCAAAAAGTGTGTTTTGGAGAAAATTCAAGATGGCGGAAAATCTATCCTGGCGCAAATGGGCGTGGCCTATATGGGGAGATGCGTCTTGACCCAAGGAATCCAGGGAAAAAAGAATTTTAATTTTCCGATCTACGGTTCAAGAGTTACGGGGCAAAACGTAAAGTGGGCCGTTATAGCGCCACCATGAGGCCGAGTGATGTAATTATTTTTCGATTCATTCTTAAAATCATTATGAATCTCCTCTCCGAGGTTTGAAACTGTAGCTCCAATGGTTTACGAGAGAAAAATACTTGAAAGTGATTTCTTGCATTGTCCCATTATAAGTCAATGGGGACAATTAAGTGTCGTTTTTTGCCGATTACGTCGGCATGGTAAGGCGGATCGGAACGAAAGGTAATAGCACACCATTCCCGGCCGAGCCGCACATTTTGATGTATATATTGCGCGAGTGGCGTAAATGGTGCGGCACTAGTTACGCGCCGAAGTTTAGGCTACATACAGACACGGACGGAGACAGACAGACCCACACACACGGCCACGTATAGGAGCGTTGTGACCACCGCTCAAAAAAAACACAAAAAAAACAACAAAAGGTTAAAGAAATGATAAATAATGTGATGACAAAAGACAGACATGTTACTGGTGTGATAGCTATATAAACTGATGTGATTGACAAAGATGAATGCAAATGATACTATAAACTGATAGATATAGATTGATACACTGATATGAGACTAGATGGATGATAGATATGATACTGGATAGATTGAGACACTGAGATGACACTAGATGGATGATAGATATGATACTGGATGGATAGATTGATACACTGATATGACACTAGATAGATAGATATACGAATACAGACAGACAGACAGACAGACAGACAGACAGACAGACATGACACTAGACAGACAATGACATTATATTTCCTCCAAATTTGCGACAAGGAAAAAGGAAAACAAAAGCACGCATCTAGCTTCACTGAATATTCCAGCCATGGTCTTCCTCCACGATACCAGCCCGGGCTGAATGCGCGTGCTGTCTTGCCAAAATGACGTTTTGGAAACACAAGATTAGCGGGCTGTGATGGTGCTGTTGTGCTTAAGCCACTGCTGCGTCGTGTACGGCGAAGCTTTCAGCTTGTGTTGCCGTGCTTGTGGAACTCAATTGGGGGTTAGGGTTTGGGTCGGGTCGAGGAGCAGCAGCTCTACCTCCTGCTCCCTGTGTGCTGTTGTCGGCGGCCGCTGCTGCGTTGCGAACGGCGACGCTTTCAGCTTGTTGCCGTGCTTGTGGAACTCAATTGGGGGTTAGGGTTTGGGTCGGGTCGAGGAGCAGCTGTACCCCGAGTCGACGACGGCTCGGAGCCTGCCTCTGGACTGACTGGAGCCGTAGCAGCAGTGCTACTCGCGTCGCGAGGTTTAGAAACCAGAAATCGACGCATATTGACCGAAAGAGCCAGAGAAAGAGAACAGAAGTTAAAGTGAAACAAGCTGCAAGCACAACTAAAAAACAAACTGTTCCTTCTCTCGATTATTAGTTCCTTAATGCACTGGACAAAACTGAAGTTAGTTGGCAACCAGAAGTGGTGCGTGTACTTGTCTGTCGAGACGAGACTGACTGCTGTTCCCTCCTACGCATTCAACGCATATCGGGGGCGGAGCTGCTGGCCTGGCTGGAACATTATTATTTGTTTTACTTCTTTTGAGGTGCAGAGAGGGAGAGAGATGGCATTGGCGATCGGAGTTTTTAAAATGTATATATAATGAAATGGTGTTGGTTTTGGTGGTGCGACAGCTGTAGCATAATATATATATATAAAAAAAAACGAAATATATATATTTTTATTTTTTCATGCCATCTTGTTTGGTGGGGCAGACAGGGCATTTAGGGGGGCAATGCCCCCCCTTGCCTATGGGGAGATCCGGCCCTGGCACACAGCCACACACGTTTCACTAGTGAAATCAAATAGCCTAAAGATTCAAAGAATTACATGATGAAGTTCAGGAGGAATAACTTTCTTGACAAAAAAATGCCGATCGACGCGTTGTGAGCTTGTACATCTTTTTTTTTTTTTTGCAAATGTTCCGCCCCAGGGTAATGGATTTTGATTATCGCGATCATATAACGCGATTTATTTTGTCTCAATAATGGTGATATGACATTTTCATATCGTCCCATCCCTACTCTCTGTGCTCACTCTGCAGCTGCAGACCTTCAACACCCCTGCACCCTGCACAGCAGCAGAGGAGCTGACCACTGGAGCAGCAATGTCACAGGCACTGCATCAGATGTGAGAGAATGCACCCACACACACACTATACCAGGGGTTCTATACCAGGGTTGAGAGAGAGACAAAGCAGGGACCCCCACAACCTTATCATAGATTCCATATACGGTGGACTAGTTTCATTGTTTGACAGTAAGATCATCTGCATATTTTGGATTCATGTTAATGTGGGTTTTCAGATATTTAACCACTTGAACTGCCAATACTTAATAAACTTGACCTTGGCTTTCACTGTACTTCTGCTCTTTTCCCCCTCCAAAGCGCTTTGCCAACTGCGAGGCGTTGTGAGCTTGTAGATCGGCTATTTTTGGCTAAAGTTCTCAGAATATGGACGCTAGGGTTCATATAATATGAAAAAAGGGGGAAAAAAACAAGTTTCTATCACACAAAAATTTGGAGGACCCCCTGTAGTAACTCTGAGGACCCCCTAGGGGTCCCGGACCCCCTGTTGAAGACCCCGGCACTATACTCTCTCTCTCTCTCTCTCACTCCATTAATCATAATATACAGTACAGTATATGTCTTCTCTGCAGGTGCATTATTCATCTCTTCACTCTTGTCTTGCCTACGATGGAAACCTTGTATGTCCAAAACTGTTACTCTTCATTCAATGAAGAACATGGAAAAACAGGTGTTCCAGCCAGGGGATCCAATTTAGTTATTGTTTAGTTATAAGCGCTTGTGACTGTACTGCACAAAGTACCGTAGTGTGACAAGTAGTACGAAAACAAAACAGGAATAGTTTAAATGAGATACAAGGTTTCTGCCTGACAGCAATGATACACTGTATACACTGCAGCCTGGCATTTTAGTCCAGTCAGGGAAATGCAGGGTGAACTGTGTTGGGGGCGGGGACCATTTGATGAGTTATGTCTCTCTCTCTCTGCCAACGCATAAAGTCACACTTAGGCTTAGGGCTGTCACAATTATTACATAATCGTCTAATCGTGATTATTTGACACTATCGCAATTATTTTGTCATAATCGTCATAATCGTGAACGTTGAAAAATGTCCAAAATAGTGGAAATAGCAGATCTACAAGCTCACAAGGCGTCGCGATGAGCTTGTAGATCGGCTATTTCCACTATCAAAGTTTTTTTTAAGTAGTAAGTTGTCAAATATGTCAGTCATTTCTTTGTATATTTAGGTTATGTGTAGGGTGACCATATTCTGAAAATCCAAAAAGAGGACACTCTACCCGGCATATATATATATATATATATATATATATATATATATATATATATATATATATAATTTTCCCCCCAATTTTTTTTCTATTACTAGTTTACCGCTCAATTATGCCCTATACCACTAATAGCCTATTATGTATTCAATTTTGAGGGGGTTCCAATTGGTCCCTTTAAAAATCTAGAGATCCACTGATAAAGTAGGTCTATGCCTTTTGGCTCCTGTATGAACGTTCAGCTTTGTAACTAAATAAAAGAGAGGTAGCCCATTATTCAAACCGCCGTATCTTCTGCTTTACAAGGTTGTAGAAAAGATTCTGTCAATTTAGTTAGCAGAAGAGCTCTCACCTCGCACAGACTGTCTTGTAAGCTACTTTGCAGTGTTATGGGCTTGAAGCAGAACTTTTATAATTGTAAATGCCTAAATGGACACAGAAGACTACCAGCTTTGCTGACAGAACGCTCTGCTTCTCAATGTTGGTCACTCACACTTTTTGTGCATCTCATCAGTGTCAGTGATTGAAAGCCGCGGTCGTCGCGAGCACCTTCGCCTCGCCGATACGCATCCGTAGAGCCGTCTCCCGTCATTTTTAGACCAGGATTGAGGGAATAGCAGGCAAGATTCCTTCACCAATGTAAACACAGTAAGTTGCTGAGGGAGTGAGCATTAATAGCGTTTGCAGTTCGTTTGGCTCTGCGCTGCGCGATCTGCTGCAGAGCTCTGCTCTGCTCTGCCTCTGATCTGAAAGCGATACAGGCTGAGGGAGGGAGGGATCGCAGGCAGAGAGTAGTATGAATAATACACGTTCCGGGGTTAGCGCCTCTCACAGTGTGTTTCCAAAAGAACCATTGAACGTGCATTGTAAATGTCCGTGCTTAAACTGTGATATGCGCGAAACCCCGGACATTTGAAGGAATTTATAAAACCCCCCCGGACCGGCCGGACAGCCCCCTAAAAGAGGACATGTCCGGGCAAAAGAGGACGTATGGTCACCCTAGTTATGTGTCATATCAACCATGTGCAACTTCAAAGCCTAAAAGCCAAACAGAAATGTAATTATCAACGACAAAAACACAATTAAATCGTTAATCGCCAATTATTTGAGTGACAATTAATCGTCATGTAAAATGTCATATCGTGACAGCCCTACTTAGGCTCTATACATACAAAGACGATTCACAGAGTCATTTTCAAAACATTTACCGCACAGACGGAATCATCTCATGAAATGTGTGTGCCCACTTGAAACCACTTAAGAACGGCAAGACTGTCTCCAGAACGCACCAAAACCACTGTAGTATATATGCCAGGCCTCTGATTGGCGCTGTAAAGCTGCCACAAAGCACCAAAAAGAGAGAAGAAGAGAGCGATGCTCAGGAAATATGAGTATTGGGTTGTACAGACGGAGACGCAAAGCCGGCGGTTTATTCACTCTGGGAGCCGGTTTCAAAGATGTGCGTATTCGGGCACCCAAAACGCTGGCTCCCTGTGGCAGAAAGGTCTACTCTAAACGATTAAAACGTATGCGCATTCACCTAAAATAGTTTTCGTATGGATGGCACCTTATTCTCTACAGCAGGGGTCTTCAACAGGGGGTCCAGGACCCTGAGGGGATCCTTAGACTTAATACTGGAGGGGCCACCAAATCCTTGTGTGATAGGATAGTCTTTTTTTACATTATCCTGCTTCATCTCTCTCAGCAAGGGTGGTCCTTGGCCTGAAAAACTTTGAAGACCCTGCTCTACGGGGTCTTCTACTTCTTGATGATATGCATCAAGAAGCACATTGAACTTTAAATTGGGTGTTTATGTTGTCAAATTCAGCAGTGATGAATCTTTAATTATTTGTTGCAAGTTGCACATGGTTGATGAAGTGTGTGTGTGTGTGTGTGTGTGTGTGTGTGTGTGTGTGTGTGTGTGTGTGTGTGTGTGTGTGTGTGTGTGTGTGTGTGTGTGTGTGTGTGTGTGTGTGTGTGTGTGTGTGTGTGTGTGTGTGTGTGTGTGTGTGTGTGTGTGTGTGTGTGTGTGTGTGCGCGTGCGTGCGTGCGTATTCTTCTGTGTGTGATGCAGAGACCCAGCATGGTTCAGTGACGCATGGCTGAGCCGCATCAAAACAGAGACAGGGGACAACTGGAGACTGAAGGTACAGAACAGTGCTGTCTCATCATATCCTTCCATCTGTCTTTACCCGTTCTCCTGCCATAGTGCATTTTGATACGCAGACAGACTCCAATGTGGCATCTCCGCTACAGTACAGAGAGACAGAATGGAGAAGATATTGAGAGCAGATGGCATCTAACATACAGTACAGTGATACAGTCGTGTGGGTCATCAGGTGCATTCATATTTCATAACTGCAATATGGAGAGATGCAAGGTTTCTTCCTGACAGCAGGTCCCAGGTGGTTGTTGTGTGTTAGACACAACTTGTTGAACCAAGCAAGTTCACCTGCATATTAGACCAGACACATCTATCTCAAATCTGGTGTCACACTGATGTCTAGACAAAAGGCAATGCAATTTCCTATAATGATTTCAAAGAACAGCCATGAAGCATGAGAACGTAAGCACACTTCATCGACTGAAAAAGTTTAAGTTTCCTCTGTCGTGCAATGAAGGAGATCATTATATTTTTGCAAGGAAACTACTTCATTCACAAATTTGTGTCTATACACAGACTACTATTAACTGCTGTGCAGCAGCATTTCTGATCAAACATACTGGAAGGCTGATTGAGTAATTTTTATTAGACAAAAATGAAGTACAGTAAAAAAAAAAATGTTTTGTTTCGTGCTGCAAAACCTTTTGCTTGATTGAGTCTTTTTATTTATTTGTTTTAGAAATTGGTTATTGGAAATTTCCTGCATCTAGGTATAGTATCATGCCAGATTACAGATACTAAGGCTTACAGGTCCAGGCTCAATCTGGGATCCCACTCGATAGAAACAAATCACACCAGTTTGAAGTGAGTGGTGCTTTTGAGAATAAATACTCATTTATGATGTAATTCCTGTGGTGTCAAAGTTTGCTTTGTGGGACATACGGACTGACATACATACACACAAAGCCCGATCTAGGAGCGGTTAGCACCTCTCAAAAAGAAGGGTGAAAAAGGACTTTGTTTCTGCTGTTAGCAGAATCTGTCTTGAGAGATTAGTCCAGGCTATACAGGTTTGTCTTAAAAAAATTGAATATTGTGTAAAAATAAAAAAAGCATTGGAAGCAGCAGATGCCATAGCATCCCAAATCTTCACTGTCTGCAGAAATTTTACACTGGACTTCAAGCAACTTTGACTTAAAGGAGAATTTCGGGGGAAAACGGCTTTCTTACCTTTTTAAAAGTATCTTTTTGGTCATCAAAATTATGGTCCAGCAGTTGTTTTGTCAAAAGAAGCAACATATTCCATGTTGGATTGATAGATAATGATAATGATAGTTACCTACTCATCCCGCGAGGGAAATTCAGATATCGCAGCCCAACCCAGCTGCTTTTTATGGATTGTCATGTTCTACCCGACAGGCCGCTTTTCAGGGCAGTCTTGAAGGAAGCCAGCGAGCTACATGTTTTAAGGGAAGTAGTCAAGGAATTCCACACTTGGGTGGCAGTGTTGTAGAAAGAGAATTTGCCCATATTTGTCTTATGGGTTTGTGTTACCAGATCGTTTTATGCGAAAGTTTAATTGTTTTTTTAAACAGAGCTCTATGCTGACTCGTTATTGTGATGTTGAAGGTGATAAAGTACTACATGCTCTAGGGTCACACTCCCACCTGAAACTTTACTCTGAACCTTCTTCTGAAATTCTTTCTGTGTGTGTAGTAATTCCGTGGTTTTGATTCCTACTCTTGGTAACTGTCGACAAACCTTTTCTCCACAGATGAACAACCTGAAGAAGATCCTGCAGATGATTCTAGATTATTATAATGAGGTAACTAGTGTCGCTATCGAGTGGAAACCTTCTATTATTGTTTTTTTAAAGGAATATAATGAAAAGAGCCAATCCACAAGCTCACAACACGTTGCATTGCGGCACGTTGTGAACTTGTGAGCTTGTGGATAATTTTAATTTTTTATTTTCTTCTGAGTATGATGTAGGAGGACATTAATTTACGAGAAAAAACGAAAACATAAAAAGTTGAAACATGGATTGGATATATAAGATCTTTCTGCCCGACAGCCACGATAAACTAACAATCATTTTAATAGTTAATGTTATCAGGATTTGTATTTATTTATATGACTTAACATAAGAATAAATCTCCTGTTGCCACCAGGTCCTTGCCCAGAAGATCTCAGACTTCCTCATGCCAGACCTGGCCAAGGTGGCCGAGCACTCTGACCCGGTGGAGCTGGGCAGGCTGCTACAGCTCATACTGGGCTGTGCCGTGAGATGTGAACGGAAACAAGGTTTGCTTGATTGAATACTTAATTAGTCAGAAATGTAAACAGCATGTGGTTCAGTAAGACATTAAAACTAAAAGGATAACACTAACAAAGTTCTGGGGACTCCATTGTGGTCCTATGTATTCAATTCATCAACATGGCACTAAATTAACACAATAATACATGTCATCAGCAAATTACAAACACTATGTACAGATGAAATGGGATAATTACAATGGAGCTACGAAGTTTGACGTCATTTACACATCCTACCTGGTTCCTGTTTTTCCCCCCATTCTGAATTCCCATAGACTTTTTTCATATCGCTGTGTTCCAAACTTAAACAAATAATCTCGATTTTAAGATGACTCAATGTTATTCTCCATAGAGAAATTACTTCCGCAAACCGGGGGATGAGTGAGTGACGTCATGACTTTGTTACTCTATTAACTCCCCTTTTGGGTGCCTGACGGATGTATTTCCAGGCCAATCTTTAAAGAAACAGTGTTTTACATCCTTTTAATGGATGTTGTCAGGGCATCATGTTGGTGGCAGAGCAGTAGAATAAGAGCTTTCTCATGTTCTACATAACATTTGGGTGGTACCAGATCATAGTCTCTAGTGTTGTGGGTGTAACTCACTTTGGAGAAGTAGTTCGACAGGTATGAGGGTATTGAGGGCACTGTCTCACTGTCACGATCTTAAATAACAATCCTGGTGTTATTTGACTCACGCACACACACACACACGCACACACACACACACACACACACACACACACACACACACACACACACACACACACACACACACACACACACACACACACACACACACACACACTTAAAGCATGCACACAGAAAATGCATATATGGGTTGATATTCACACATCTGTACATGCATGCAGTGCACTGTACAGAATAGAATAAAGCAGAGATGTGGGCGTCAAAATCCCTGCCAGGCTTCTTGAATATCTCAGTCCAACAATGCCTCATTATTGCCCTGCCAGGCCTGTAGCCACTGACAAAGACAGACCCAGATTGGCAGCCTCACCGGAGACTCACAGAGCACACAGTGTCACATGTTTAGCCGTTAGCAGAGCCCAACCAGCAGTGGTTTTACTTAGGTAAAAGTATCAATATTGCAATATAGAAATGCTCCGTTACAAATAAAAGTGCGGAATTCAAAATGTACTTGAGTAAAAGTACGAAAGTATTGTCATCAAAATGTTCTTATAAAGTACCAAAAGTAAAAAATAGCAGATCTACAAGCTCACAACGTGCCACATCGCAATGCATTGTGAGCTAAATTGGTTAATGTATGATTTATAATATTTATAATTTGATATCTGCAAGGTAACTGGTAACTAAAGTTTTCAAATGAATGTAGTAAAAGTACAATATTTGGATCCGAGATGTAGTGGAGTAGAAGTAAAAGTATTGGAAATTACTCAAGTAAAATAAAGAGTGCCAAATGGTATAATCGATTTGAAAAACCTAGATTTGATTGAATTGGGTGGCCGATATATCAGCACAACTATTCTATCAGTCTGGCTCAAGTCATTAGGCAGTGGTGGATGGACATGACTTTGATTTTGACAGCAAATATTGATTTAGTTTTAGTGTTGATTTTGACAGCAAATATTGATTTAGTTTTGGTGTTGATTTTGACAGCAAATATTGATTTAGTTTTAGTGATAGTCTTTTGAATAAAATTCCATTTAGTTTTAGTCATATTTTTGTCATCTGGAATGTGTTAGTTTTAGTCTAGTTTTAGTCGACTAAATATCATAAGATTTTAGTCGACTAAATCGCAAAAAATGATTTATTTTGGTTGCCCTTGATGGTGAGTTCACACTTGGTTGCATGCTGAAAATAGCCAATCTACTGCGATGTGTTGTGAGCTTGTAGATCTGCTATTTTCAGAGAGTGACCCCAATTGCAAACAAACATAAAATGTGTTGCCTTTTAGTTATAGTGGATCTCACCTCCACTAGTCCCTCCCTAACATTTTAGACTAGATTTTATTTGTCGACAAAATTTTCAATATATTTAGTCTTAGCCGTCATATCTTGGTGAAAAAGAGGTAGTTGACAAAAATGAAGATGAAGAGAAATCATGTGTGTGTGTGTGTGTGTGTGTGTGTGTGTGTGTGTGTGTGTGTGTGTGTGTGTGTGTGTGTGTGTGTGTGTGTGTGTGTGTGTGTGTGTGTGTGTGTGTGTGTGTGTGTGTGTGTGTGTGTGTGTGTGTGTGTGTGTGACCTCTAGAATACGTTCAGATCATCATGACCCTAGAGGAGTCGGTGCAGCTTGTTGTCATGACAGCCATTCAAGAGGTCAGTAAGATGTGTGTGTGTGTGTGTGTCCCAAACACTGGGTCGCACACACACTTTTTTATAGGTCTTGAGTAAATATAACATTTTACAGTTCCCTCTGCCTGTATTAGTACGTAATGCTCATACACATAAAGTAACTGTATTAGTACGTAATGCTCATACACATAAAGTAACTATATTAGTACGTAATAATGCTCATACACATAAAGTAACTGTATTAGTACGTAATGCTCATACACATAAAGTAACTGTATTAGTACGGAATGCTCATACACATAAAGTAACTGTATTAGTACGTAATGCTCATACACATAAAGTAACTGTATTAGTACAGAATGCTCATACACATAAAGTAACTGTATTAGTACGTAATGCTCATACACATAAAGTAACTGACGTCACCGACAGAACGGCCCAAACAAGAGATATGCACGTGTGTCGTGTTTGCACCGCTCACTTCGCATTGGTGAGATTTTCTATAATTTTTTTAATTTAAAAATGTATATTTTTAAGTTAAAAATCCATCTGTGCATTTGTGAAAAGTAAATGGAGGACATTGAATCTTGTTGTATTATCTGTCCATTGGTGGTTTCAAATACTTGTAGTGAAGTAAAAGTACAATATTTGCCTTTTAGATGTAATGGAGTAGAAGTAAAAGTACAACAAATTTGAAATACTCATACCTCAAACCTTTACTTAAATACTGTGCTTGAGTAAATGCACATAGATGCTTTACACCACTGTCTGTACAGTATTTGTAGTAAATCCAGTGCCATGTTTCCTCCTCAGCTCATGGACAAAGAGATGGCCCAGTGTGGGGCGGAGCCGGCTGGGGACTTGGAGCTGCAGGTTGGTGTTAATAAAAGCACAATGAGTGTGAATTGAATGACTCGTACACATTGAATATTTGTAATATACATGGTCCTTGTTCTGGTTATTTTTATCAAATTCCTCAAATATTTTTCATAGAAGCATTTATTTTATAAACTTAGAATCGGTGTAATAGTGTAATGTTCATGAATGGTTTGAGTATTGGAGAGCATCATTTAACTCATTGAATGCCATTTCAAGATGGCCCCCAAGTACCAGACTGCCACTATCCTAGATTTCTAGTGCACGGATCAATTTTTAGTGCACGGATCGTGCACGCCCATGCACCATATATGCATCATATGTGTAGTACTTTTTAACAGCTTTCAAACAAAAAAATCCGCTTGGAAATCCGTTCAGGCATTCATGAGATAGAAGCCTTCAAAGTCAGACAAAACAAACACTGCCACCTTCCACATTTCTAGTGCACGGATCAATTTTTAGTGCACGGATCGTGCACGCCCATGCCTAGATCATGCACCATATGTGTAGTACTTTTTAACAGCTTTCAAACAAAAAAATCCGCTTGGAAATCCGTTCAGGCATTCATGAGATACAAGCCTTCAAAGTCAGACAAAACAGCCATTTTTGATAGGGATGTCCCGATACCACTTTTTTGCTGACCGAGTACGAGTACAAGTACTTCATGTTGAGTACTCGCCGATACCGAGTACCGATACGAGTACAATTAATAATACAAAATGTATTTAAATTACGCTTTTTTTTTCCCCTCTAAAAAAATATATTATCCAATTTATATATCCGCATCCATCCTCATCCGCAACTATAACATAATGTCAAATTATTCTTTTTTTCTGGTATTCTCAGAAATGCATTCATTGATTTAGCCCACAGCAATCTGAGTTCCCAGAGGTCATTTCTTCCGCCACTAGGTGGCGAAGCCCACAGAATCTCTATTCTCTTCAATCAATCGTCTTTTTTCAGCTGTGCTACACTGGCAGGCAGGCACGTACACACATTGACAATTTGACATCAAAGGGGGCTTGAGCCCCTGCCAGATCAGTCTGTAAAAAGTGTCCATGAATGCATTTTTTTACTATGGTAAAAAATGCAAATGTCCCCGGGCCCTTTCCATACCATAACTGAAGGCTGCATTCAAGAGAATTGTCCACCAAAAGGCCTTCTAGAAATATCAGCCCCTGCCTCTCTAAAATGTCTCTGCACGTCCCTGCAGACAGACACACACTTCACCGAGAGAGCGAGCTTTCAAGACAAGAGCGACAGTGACAAACAAACAAACACACACACAGCTTTCTAGTGGGAAGTTTAACTTACCTACAGTAGCCTATACTTTGCAATTTGCGTGAGGTGGTGAAGGATATATGAAAGAGATTCAACTTTAGAGGTAAGTTTAGCGCAACAAGGCATGCCGTGATGCTGATGCCTTTAAGTGGTCGCAGCTGTATCGTTGGAGCACTGGTGCCTCGTTCGCAGTGCGGCACTGTGAGCTTGCATATCTGCTATTTTTCAATAGCAAAAGTATAAAATAATTAAGGCCCTGGCTTTCACCTTGAGCCCTAGTAACTCAGTCCCACTTTTCTCCCCCTTGTGACGCCCCAGCAGAGTATCGGGCGCTGCCGTGAGAAGTATCTGGCGAGTACGAGTACAGCAAAATAGGGTTGTATCGGGTCGAGTACCGATACCACGAGTACCGATACCGCATCCCTAATTTTTGACATTTTGAAAGATGTGTTTGTTATGGGGCTAAACATGCAATTTCGCAATTGCGATCATGCCTAATACATTTGAGGCATTTTTAGAAATTTTTTTATAAAAAAAAATTTTGAAGAAAAAAAAAAATTTTTTTTTTTTTTTTTCAAAATGGCTTCCAACTCGGGAAACTCGGGCTGTGGCAGCCTGGGAGTACTGTAATAACTCGTGAAACTCGTGCCTTGGCAGTCAATGAGTTAACATAACATTTGTCATAGAAGTACAAGCCCTCTTTGTGTTGCTCTGGGTCATGATGACTGACCAGAGCCTGGATTCTCATCGTTTTCAGGGGCATGGCCACTTGGCCTTTGGCGTTATCAATTTGTTTTAGATAAGAAAGGACAAATACCAGCGCAGCAAGGCCACCAACTAAAACAATGATTTTAGTTTTTAATATAAAGTAAATACAGTATAACTATTATTGGGGGAAAAAAGTTTATTTCAAATTGATTAAATGTGTACAAACTCCAGAGTCATAAGTTCATACACACCAGAGTCCTGCAACGGGCCGGGTATCCGTGGGTATCCAACGGTTACCCACGGGGAGTCGGGGGAAGCTACGAATTGAGAATCTCAACAGAATTGTCTAAAAGAACATTGGCAGTAAAGAGGTAGAGGAGAACACGGTGAAGCCAGCTGGGGCAGTGCATGCTGGCAATCACGGCAACACAGGGTATTCTTGTTTGAGGTCAAACTCATAAGGCCAAACTGAGAGCACATGGGCCATGGCCTTCATGGCCTCCACGAAATACCTGGCCTGTTTGTGACCTGAAAGTGGGTCGTGAACTAAAAATCACACCCGTGTGAACTGAGCGGTGGTTTACCCACCAACCCCTCCCCCCCTCCCCCCTTCCCCTCGGGCCGCAAAAGTTTTTTGAAAAAAAAAAAGGTTTTTGAAAAAAAAAAAAAAAATGGGAAAAAAAGTATTTTTGAAAAAGGTTTTTTGAAAAAAAAAAGGTTTTTGAAAAAAAAAAAAGTTTTTGAAAAAAAAGTTTTTTGAAAAAAAAAGTTTTTGAAAAAAAAAAGATTTGGAAAAAAAAAACTTGGGCGTGCTTAATAACTGCGTATTACCTTACTGTACTTTATACTGTACCTAACTGTACTGTATACTGTACTCTACTGTACCTAACTGTACTGTACTGTACATATTCTGTGTTCTAGATCTATGAATTCTGTCACCTCCCCCCGCCCCCCCCCCCCCCCCAGGCTAGTCTCAACAGCACCCTCTTACCCACCAACCCCTCCCCCCTTCCCCCCTGTGTGTGTGTGTGTGTGCGTGTGTGTGTGCCTGGCCTGGCCTGGCCTGAAAACAGCGCCCCTCCCTTAACATGTGTGGTCATAAAAGGTACTACACCACAGGCTTGAGGCTACATACAGACCCACCCACCCACATACAAACATACCTACACACACGGCCACGCTATGGAGACGGTGTGACCACCGCTCAAAAACAAGTTAGATAGGAGGACATTGCTTTATAGCATCCTGGGCCATGACCTCATCGAGAAGGTCCCGAGCGAGATAACCTTTGAACCCGCTGCACTGTTAGCAATGTGAGATCACGTTTTCTCTCTCTCTGTCTACAGCTGAAAAAGACGCTGGAGGAACTCTCAGAGGTTACATCAGAAAAGGAGATGCTGGCACAGCGCTGTCAGGAGCTGGATGTTCAGGTGAACACCGAGATAATACACACACATCCTCTTTGTATCTCACTGTTCCTTCTTTTATCAGTGTGGTTTGAGGGCAACCAGACTATAGTACTTGTCCGACTTTCTTTCTTTCCGGATAACTTTATTTTGCCGCGCTACTCCTCCCACGGTTTTGGGCCATATATCAAATCCACTGGCTTCATCGGGACTCGTCTGCTTGCATTTTGCTAAGAGATACGTTGTATAGTTTAATTTATTTTAATTTATTTGTGAATTCATTTTCTCTATTGACTTGAACGGGAAAATGGAAAAACTAAACTTTTCCCAAATATGGAGATGACTGACATCATAGATGTCTGACGTCATAGACCACATGAGACTGATACAGGCTCTCTTATATGGGCACTCCATATACGGGCATAAAAGGGACAGAATGGTTAGCTCCGCCCAAATAGGGACAAGGACTGACAGATACAGAAATATCCATATATGGGCATGAAAAGGACAAATGGTAAGACGGAATACATTCTCCAGTGGATTCTTCGTGATTTCCCAGAATTGCATCTTTCTACTGTAGTTTATGATTTGTTGTCAGACTACAGTACACTAGGAACTGTTCCTGTCGTCAAAATGGCCTTAAGTTTGAACAGGCTCTCTCTCTCTCTCTCACACACACACACACACACACACACACACACACACACACACACACACACACACACACACACACGCTTTCTGGTACCGTACAGTATAAACCGGAGCTGTGTAATACATTGATGCTGAGTCCATTGTCTGGAGTTGGTGTGGCAGAAGAGCTGTCATTTTACAGATCAGTCTAAGCTCCGAGCCCTCTGCTCTGCCCTGCTCTGTGAGAGTGAGTATCCCACAGCCTTGAGGGGAACTGGAGAGCACGAGCGTTAGCCCGTGCAAAGGTAAAGACGCAGGAATGTTCTGACGCTATCTTACACTGGACTCTCGACAGATACATTTGTTTTGTCTCCGGTCTTGCACTCCTGTGGTCGCGGTGAGGTAAGTTCAACATGGCCGACCGTCCAGCCAAACTACTTAACTCAGTGCTGGGCTCAGGGCTGGCCAGCCCCAACTCGCTGACTCTCAACTAACCCTGCTAACATAAGGCTCTTATCGAGATCTTGCTCAAACATACTGTAACCCATTCTGTATGTATTTAATATTATGTGCTCTTCCTCCTCTACTGGTTTTATGGTTGATCTAATGGTGTCCCTAGTGCTTTTGGACCACTGCTTCTGGATGGTTCACATGTAAAGAGACTTGGCAAGGCATTTTCCTTTGAAAGTAATTTCTGACGCTTTTACTGTTTCAATGTCATGCTTTTATTTCTTGCACTATGTTTTACATTAATTTGTATAAAAGGCATTTTTTCCCCCAGACGATGGACAAGTTCTCTTCTGACGGACATGCCTTGTAACGAGTGACAATGTGGGGAACAGCGGGTGAGGGGTGGAACTAACCAGCCGTGTATTAACATGTTTGCTTAAGATGCTTGTGTTCGGCTTTCAGTCTGGAATAACTGCACTGTTTGTTTAACAGCCGCGGAGAGGAGGAGAGTCATCTGTAATTGATGTCTGTACTAGTCTTTCAATGCTGACATGCTGTGTTGTGTTGCGTTGCTTTGCATGAAATAATTGGCCAAGAAAGGAGATGGGGAACCTAACAAAGCATCCTCACTGACTCGATACGACGATTGTTATTTTCTTACACTACAGCACTGTATGAATCACATTTTAAAAGTGGCTGTGTGTCAAAAGAAAAAAACGGATCTCACGCTTCTCCATACCTTGGCAGGTCACGGTCCTCCAAGAGGAACGGAACAGCCTATTGGCTGAGAATGATGTCCTAACGGACCGCGCCAATCAGCTGGACTCGTTTGACGACCCGACCACGCCCTCAGGAAGGAAACACAGCCAGCTGCAGCTACAGCTGGAGGCGCTGCAGGAGGAGAACTTCAGGTGTGTTCCATCAGGGGGTCCCCGGTCAAATTAATTAAAACCAGCTGCCTTCTACGTTTTTTCAGGACAAGGACCCCCTTAGCTAAGAGAGAGATGAGGCAGGGACCTCCACTACATATTGTATTGTGCAGTTTTCGATTTGATAGTTGGATTCATGTTCACTAGACACTTAATCTTTTAAACCCTCAATATTTTGTCAACTTGACCGTTGGCTCTGTACTCGGTCTGCTCTTTTTCCCTCTACACCAACTCTCCGAAAATAGCCGGTCTACAACCTCACAACTCCTCGCTGGGCCATATACAAGCTCACAACGCCTCACTGCGTGTGAGTGCGCGATCTACAAGCTCACAAACCCTCACTGCGCGGTCTACAAGCTCACAACGCCTCGCAGCTCTTGAAGACCCCTGACTTAAACCATTAATACCTGAGGCAGATTCTACAAATGCCCTGTAAATCCCTGTAGTCTTCACACTTCTGACGGGGGAGGGTCCGCAGCCAAATGAATATTAATTAAAGGGTCCTTGACATGAAAAAGTTTGAGAACCACTAAAAAGGTTGTGCACTAACTTCACACTGAAGGCTAATTGATACTTGGTTGTGCTCCATTGTCTATAATATAACAACATATGAATACCCGTTAAAGAGTCTTTAAATGTGTGCCTCCCTTAGGCTGGAAGCTGCTAAGGATGACTACCGTATCCATTGTGAAACCATACAGAAGGACTTGATCGATTTTCAGCACCGCAACGACGAACTCACCAGTCTGGCAGAGGAATCCCGTGCACTCAAAGACGAACTGGACATCCTCAGGTGTGCTTGCCTTGTCCACTGTCTCTTCTGCACTCTCATGGTCACGCATTCAGTCAGTGTTACCAGATGGGAAATGTTGAATTATCGTACCGGAGGCTCAGAATTATCGTATTTGACATGAAACTATCGTACTCGGCCAAAAAAGAGAAATCACTCGCGTAAAAACGTAATTTCACCAAAAAATGCGTCTTTAGTGTAAGAAACAACCTAGTTTTAGACTCCTGCGTGACAAAAACGCATCAGATATGCTGTGTGGAGGCAGGCAACTTCTTGGAGCTTACACAAATAAAAGCCTGAAACTGGTCTGGAAAGATGCAACTAGTGTTTTTAATGCCTCCAAGTACAGATCTAGGGTCAGATTGACTGATTTCCTGGCTTATTTTGAGAAGCCAAACCAGATCCCAGATCAGCAGCCAGGGAAAATAGTGAATTCACGCTCTTTTTGATGATATGCCGAAATTATCGTACATTTGGGCATTTTTGGAATTATTGATCGTACATCGTACAGAGGGTCAAATTATCGTACAAATACGATAATTATCGTACGTCTGGCAACACTGCATTCAGTGTATGAGCATAATAAATACGTTATTTTTGGGGGCAAATTGACATTTCTGCCTAACTCAATTTCCCTAACACTGCTGCTTTATTTGTCCCTAATTGCCTGTCCTCGTATCAGAATGCTTGTTTACATTCCAAAAATGATAGGCTGATAACAATAAGGCAGACACAAAGGGATATTTCACTTGGTAATTTTATCGTCTAATCAGGATTTTATGAACACCCTGAACAGATTTACATTTTCTTAGACCCCTCCCCATACACACCCATTGTAACTTCAAACTCTATTTTAACCATGATAGATTCATCAAAAACACCCATTATCTTTTCTGGTGACTAATAATACCCTCCTAATACGTGAGCTGGCCATGTTTTTTTCTTCGATAACCCATTTAATTTATTTTTAATAATTTATTATTGTATTGTTTATTCCTTTTTTTTTTGCAACCCTTGCAAGTAAAAATTGTATTTCTTCTTTTCTGAAAACCTTCAAAATATGACACATTTTCCTGTGTTGTGTCTTTGTTTGGCTGCAACTCGAAACTGGTAAAAAGGAAAAAACCAAAGCCTACCCATAACCCTCCCCCGAAAAAAAAGAAGAAAAAAAAATCAGATTTCTTACTGCTACACGATGTTCTTTTATATATACATTATATATAGTTCTGTGTATATTTGTCTGTCATTTATGTCTCTATGAATTGAGTACAAAAGGACCCCAATGTAAACAAGCCATTGTGCTTTCTTGGGTCCATTTTAATTGACCTTGTATCTGAACTGTACTGTCCTGTGCTGTGCTTTTCCTACGCCAATAATAAAGTAACCAATCAATCAATCGTGTGTGTGTGTGCACCGCGTAGGAGCTGCTCGGACCGTGCGGTGAAACTGGAGGCCTCGGTGGAGATCTACCGACGGAAGCTGGAGGATCTGGGAGACCTGCGGAGGCAGGTGAAGCTGCTGGAGGAGAGGAACATGACCTACATGCACAACACGGTCAGCCTGGAGGAGGAGCTGCGCAAGGCCAACGCTGCCCGCACACAGCTGGAGACCTACAAGAAACAGGTAGAACTATAGGGGCAGCGCTGGGAACAGTACTCACGTTCATTTGCTTGAGCAAAAGTATCAATACTGCTATGTAGAAATACTCTGTTAGGGCAGTGGTTCTCAACCTTTTCAGGCCGCGACCCCCAAAATAATCATAGTTGAACTGGGGACCCCCCCACCCTGACGAGCACTACCGTACTTTGGAATTGAAATAGTTACTTTTTGTTTAACATGTTCTATTGTGAAAATAGCAGATCTACATGCTCACAACACCTCACGTCACAAAGTGTTGTGAGCATGTAGATCGTCTATTTTCACAATTTCTGCCTCTAACTTTCGACAATTTGTTTACATTTTCATTTTAGAGGTATCAAAAAAGGTCTTAAAAGTCCTTAAATTGTCACTTTAGAAATGTGCAGATACCCTCTATACACTTTGTTTACTGTTGAGTGATAAAACAATGTTGCACATTAAGTTAATCATCTGGGGACCCCCCTGGGGGTCCCGAGTCCGACCCACAGGTTGAGAACAGTCACACCGGAAGAAATATCCTACCTATGAGAGTGGATTCTGCCAATGTATTTCAATGGGAATGGCATGGATTGATGGTCTTGCCCAGCTTTTGGCATGCCGCACAGACCTTGCGTTTATGCTTGAAGCAGATTATTCTCGAGACAGATGTAAGGGGACGGTCACGGCGCACTTTTATTCTACCTGTGAGGGCGGATTCTGACAATGCATTTCAATGGGAATGAAGTGGTTTGCTGCCATTTGATTTTTTTCTGAAGAAAAATAAAAGTGCTCCATTCCCAAACACCACTGGGTAGAAGAATACACAGAAACACAGTGGGGCTTTTGAACTCTCTCATCGTCATGTCAAAATCACATTGATTTAGCATGCAGTAACATAATGTAATATTATACACATTAATTGCCCGGTGTACCAGTTTATATATTTGCAGACACACACCTTGGCTGCCAAACCACAACATCCGCCCCTCATTTCTTACATGCCCACGAGTGGTACACAATATCTCTAAAGTCACGTCATCAACATGGCTCTGTCCCATTTCCCATATTCCCTCCTGATTGGCTACCATTGCCTTCTAAAGTTTGTGTATGCGACCTGACTGTCGCTTATCTCCCGAGTCCCGATTAGGGAGTCTTACTGGTAGTCACTCTGAATATACATGGAATGACGAGTACATTCCGCCATCCATCAGGCACTACAACGCGCGTGGCTGCTTGCAGCTCTGTTCTGTCCTTGAAACCTGTCCGCTATGCTGCTAAAATGAATGGTGTATTGAAAGAAAACAATGTCATGGTTGTAATTGGCTTTGTGTTTTCCCACCCGAGTGCACCCTAGGGCACCTACGGCAACAAATGAAAAGCCATCCAATTAAACTATCTATGACGGCGGGAAGCGGGGAATGAGTGTATGTGTCTGTGCTATCCGCTGCTCATGACATTACACGCATTCGCATCCGACTTTAGCCGTAAATGTTTTAGCAAGTAGTCTGTTTTAGTTTGGGCTTTAGTTCCCCCCCTGATTTATTTATTCATGTATTTAATTTAAAACGTTATGCATGCGCTCAGATCCAGGAGCTACACAAGAAGCTGTCTGAGGAGACTCGGCGGGCGGACAACCTTGCCTTCGAGATGAAGAAGTTTGAGGAGAAACATGAAGCCACAGTGAAGGAGAAAGAGGTGAGAGCAGGTTTTAGGCCTAGAATTATTTAATGCTTTAACTATTGAAAAATAGCAGATCTGCTATTTTTGAAAAGTCGTGAAAATGTGTGCAAATATTTGAATACATTTATTTTTAAAGCGAACATTTGTAACTCAGATTTTGCTTCTGGGGGTCCCTAGAAGTAAATATTTTGAGAGGGGTGGGGGTCTGTGGCCAAATACATATAAGTTTGGGGGTCCTTGACATGAAAAGGTTTGAGCACCGCTGACATAGAAACATAGGTTTTTCAAAAAACCTTAGAAGGATTTAGAAGACACATATAGAATCGGGTCAAAATATTTAAAGACTTGCACAAATGTTCACGATTTTTCAAAAATAGCAGATCTACAAGCTCACAGTGGGGCACTCGGTGCCGCGCTGTGAGCTTGTATATCTGCTATTTTTCAATAGTTAAAGCAAAACATTAAATGTCAACGGGGGAGGACGTTTTATCACAAAACCATGGAATGACCCTTTACTGCACACAGCAAGCTACAGTACAGCATAGAAACATTGCCTGAATGTCTGTCTGTCTCTATCTCTCTCTCTCTCCTTTCCTGGTCCCACCATCACTAGAGGATCATCATTGAGCGAGACTCCCTGAGGGAGACCAACGAGGAGCTACGATGCACACAGGCCCAGCAGGACCAGCTCAAACAAGCAGGTACCTCGTCCTCAATCAGTCAACTTTATTTATACGTATATAGTGCCACGGCACAACAAGTTATACCAAGACATTTTACATGTACTGTAGGTAGCAGGTCAAGATAGTACTCAACATTCCCCCATGAGCAAGTGCTTGGTGGTGGTAAGGAACAAAGGAAGGATACAAATGATAAGAAGCTATACTAAATCCATAATATCCTTTTTCTTTTTTTTTTCTCTCTCCAAGGGATGCTTCCCGCCGGCAGTCCCAGCCATGATACCTTGGCGGCTGAGCTCCTCCCCACTGAGTTCAGGTAATGGATGCTTCATCTGACAACATCACATTTGCAGTCTGTACCAGGGCTGCCAAGAACCTGAGACAAATGAGCCTCTTCACACTCACTTTCACATCTCGGCACCACCTATTTGTCATGCCGTGAAACCCCAAATCACAGTTTCTGTGTGATTTATTTTGTGCGTTCCGCACTGCCGCGGTGAGAAGTTCAGTTTGAGAAGTCGACGCAAAGTTACATACTTTTGATCTGTGCAATGCACTGGAGATATTAGGAGAGATAACGAGCGAAAGCCACTTTGAATGTGAATACTAGCACATGGTGTGATGTTTAACATCTACCAAAAAAATCCCCCCTTCATGTAAGCTTGAAGAGATGCCACTTTTGCTGAATGTTCTAGCCAGAATGAGGGTGGTTCATGTGGTTATAAGCATACTTCTAAATAAAAATTCTATGACTTCCTCTAATCATGATCGAGTGGGGGCAGGCCTTAGGCACACCATGGCCCGCCCCCCACTCGATCATGATTTGAAGAAGGCCCCCACTCTATCCTGATTGGAGGATTGCCGTTACACTTCACATACAGGGAAAACTGAAACTGCGTTTTTCTCCTCACAGGGGATAGGGTGGAAGTCCTTATATGGACCAAACACTCTATTGCAGGGGTTTTCAAAGTGGGTAACGGGGCACCCTGGGGTGCCGCGACGGCAGTCCACGGGTGCCGTGAGATAATTAGATAATATTTCTAATTTAATAAAAAATCTCAGGGAGAATAGTGGCAAAAATGCCCTTATGTTTCCCCTTATATGGAGGTGAATTAATTCATTTACTCAATTAAACACAAATTAATTCAGATGATGTCATCATCTTATAATAATTAATGACAAAAAAAATCACTAAAACAGTTAGATCATACTGTTATGCTAAAGGTAATATTAAGCATAAATATAAGGTGCTGGAAGTAAAAATTATGAATATAATAGGGGTGCCTCGGAGGGAAAAAAAATTATGGGGGTGCCCCGAGCCAAAAAGGTTTTGGAACCCCTGCTCTATAGTAACTAGTACTATTAGAACATAGACCCATTTTGTTATTATTTGAATTAAATGAAATCACTTACCCTACCTTTTAAATAATAATAATAATGACGGCCACCACATGAAGTTGAATGGGCTTATCTAGGAGGGGGCATGTGGTCAAATTAATCATCCGTCGCGTTGTTACGCTTTGTGAGCGTGTACATAGGCTATTTTCACTGACGATTTATTTCAAGATATTTATTGCGTGAGTGAAAACTGTCTCCACCTGTTTCCGCAAGACTTTACTGTAGCATTATCTGCAGGACACTTCCGGTTAACAGCAGACATACAAGCTCACGTTGCGTCGCAGATGCAACCGTTGTGAGCTTGTAGATCACACTCTGCTGTGACGCCGGAAATGCCGCTCGCCTTCTGCGCAATGCACAATGGGATGTTGGACAGTTGTGGATAGAGCCCTGAGGCTGAGGGATTTCTCACTGCACCAAACCCATAACACAACTACTTCACAGACCAGCTTGAAATAATTGTGCACAGATTATGCTACCGTGCATATAGACATTGCGCTTGGAAGGTCCATGAGTGCAAATAGCAAGAACAAGGAGAGAAGTGTGTGCTGTGCAACGTTATAATCCAGCATTGGTATGTGGCTCAGCTGTTGAAAAGAGCAACGGCACAGGGGGGAAACAGTTTGTTCTTAAGGTCCCCAAAGGGGAGAGCTTCAAAGAGATTATGGCCAGCATCAGAGGGGGCATAAATCGATCTTGCCTGCTTGCTCCCTGGCCCTGAAAGTGTACAGTTCATGATGGGGCGTTTGCTGATTTTCTTTTTCCTCCCTGTTGAGATCATGCACTACAACCTGTTCGTGTCCCACTTGGACCATTTAGCCTGATTTATACTTTGTTGTACAAGGGAGTTGCATACTAGTGACCGACCGATAGACTGTTTTGTGATCCGATACCGATTCTAGAGAGGGGGCCATCACCGATACAGATATATACATATATACCTGTATATAAAACAGGCGTTTTACTCTTAATAGGTGGATTGTGTAAAGACTTTGCACCAATATGATCATGAAAAGGTACAGTGACAGTCGTACTACAGATTCAGACAGTTGCTTTCTTAAACCGATATCTTTATTAAAGAGCCACAGATGTCCAATCTGCAGTGCTCTAACTGTACTGAAGTCTCATTTCTCTCCAAAAGCCCTTGAATATGATGGAATATGATTAAGGATTACTGTTATTATGGTAAGCTCACATTTAATATCGCACAAACCATAATCGTAACTTTCACTAGCCCCTAAAAAAAGTTATATCTGTCATATCGGTCGCATATCGGTTATATCGTTCATATCGGTCATATCGGTCGCATATCTGTGCATATCGGTGCATATCGGTGGTCACTATTGCATACCACAATGGCCCTTCTACTAGCTCACAACGTGTCGCACAGTCGAAGGTGAGGACGGACTATGCTAGCAGTGTATAACTGCTGTATAAGAAATCCATGAACATTTTAAATCTGCAACACAATTTGATACGATATGTAGTGGGGGTCCCTGCTTCATCTCTCTCTCAGCTAAGGGGTCCTTGGCCTGAAAACCTTGAAGACCCCTGGTCTAAATGATGTAACCTTCGCGTGTGTGTCATTCCAGAGAGAAGTTCATCAGGTTGCAGCATGAGAACAAGATGCTGAGGCTGCAGCAGGAGGACTGTGAGAGGGAGAAGATCAGCGATCTGCAGGCTCAGCTTGAAGAAGCACACAGGACACGCAGTGAACTGGACACTGACAATAGGTACTGTACCAGGTTTAAGGGTGGGCGATATGGAGATAAATATAGTTGAGACAATACAATGTCTACACAATATGCCCTTTCAGAGATATCGTATATATTGTGATACAATGAGGGAGCCTTATAAAAGAATCCTGAATTGTTAATACAGAGATTCATTGCAGAAATTTGGTCTAAATAAGTAGTTCTCAAACTTTAAAATGTCAAGGTCTCCCCTTAACTCTGAAAGTATACAAACCCATAAGTTTCCATTTGGTTTTATTTGTATACTGTCAGAGTTACATACTTATAAGGGTCAATTTAGACCTCCCAAAAGGAACCCAGAGAGTCCCTGCCTGGACCCCACTTTGGTCTGTTGGTCTGTTACTCCTTTTTCTTTTAGTTTTTGTTACATTGTAGGTGGTTGTATTGTTAAATAACTTGATAAAAAACCATAAAAAACAACATGTAAAAGAATCGTGATACGATCATGTATCGTGATACAGCTTGGAAAAATAACGTGATGGTGTATTTTTACATATCGCCCACTCCTAACACATCATGTTGTATCTTTAATCGGAAAGGCAGATACATATTTTTATTTATGCTTTCAATTTGAGATCTATTTGACCTCTCGGACTGTTCTCCCAAAGTTTTTTAACACACAAATGCAGTTTTTGTAAGGAGAACATGATTGTTCAGTACAACAATGATAGCCAAGGATAATTATTTTGGAGGATTTCTTTATAGATGAGCTCTACTGTACTTTTCAGGTTGAGCCGAGAGCGGATGAGTGAGCTGCAGCAGCAGGTTGCAGACCTCCAGAAGGCTCTTCAGAGCCAGGCAGACAAACCTGATGATGTGAGTTCAATAAAAGGCTAATTTATAACTTTGTGTCGTTTGACAAAAAGTGATGTATTTTTTAATGGAAAGAAAGGTTTTTCATTTGAAGATGGTTGTGATTGTTGAGTGATTGATTGGATACTAGGGATGGTCCGATCAGGTTTTTTGGAACCGATCACCGAGCACCGATCACAAAAGTTTGATCACCCGATACCGATCAATCACCGATCCGATCAAGTTATTATTTATATATTATTTATATTTTCTAAATGTTAATGTTTTAACTTTAATTAATTAATTCACTCATTAATTCATTTATATATTTGCCTTATAGTTATTTGCCAGCATTACTATGTATTTATTATCATAGCAGTAACTAATTATTCCTTCAGCACTGTGGAAATCAATACCCCAAAATGGCCTCAAGTGGGCATACTGAACGGCTGGTTGATCGGATGCACCGATCGGATCGGATCGGTGAATTTACCTTTTGATCTAAACCACCGATTATCGCCGATCACGCTTTGATCGGCCCGATCCGATCCATTGCCGATTGATCGGTAACATCTCTATTGGATACTTTATTGGTCAGAATGAAATGTAAACAGCATGAGGTACAGACATTTGGTCTAAAATAGGGATGTCCCGATACCACTTTTTTGCTGACCAAGTACGAGTACATAATTTGAGTACTTGCCGATACCGAATACCGATACTGTAAGTTACGTTTCTGTACAAGTGCTTAAATAGTGTGTGGCGCTCCAAAATAAAATGCTTTAAATAATTATGTTGTCATGGCTAGAGTGAGAGAAGGGGAAAACACTGTTCATTAGTTGAACTAACACACACAAAACTGTGTCTTAGGACTTTTGATATGTTGTTACCAACATATATTATGAAACAAAATGGTGTCTGGCGCTGCCGTGAGCAATATCGGACGAGTACGAGTACAGCAAAATAGGCCCGATACCGCATCCCTAGTCTAAAAGGATAACACAAAATGTGTTGTCCTGGGACTTGTTTCCACTGACATTGCAGAGTTGACTAAATAATGAGTCCTTTACATTTTGTTAGAAGCAATTTCCCAGATTTACTGTAGCCACTTCACCCTGAAGGACGCTTGGAGCAATTTATTTTCATTATCGTCTCCCTTGCTGTATCTATACTATTGCCTTGCTATTGAGCAAATATGAGCGGTGTAGAAGGATTTGAAATGTATTCCTTTTTTGGTTTTCAGTCTAACTTGAAGAGGAAAATCGATGCCCACATGTAAGTATGAATCTACAGTAATGTCGTCGATGAAAAATAGTATGAATCTAAAAGTCATAGTTTCCATCTTCTCCAGTAAAGGGTGCTAAAGAGCACTGTGGTTTGTGTTTCCCAGGGTTCAGCTGAATGAGGCTCAGGATGAGATCATGAAGAAGAAAGAGCTTCTGGAGGACCTTCAGCCGGACAACACTCAGACATGTGAGTGAAAATAATAAACTTAACCCTCGTAGGGTCTTCGGGTCACTTTGACCCGGTTTTACATTTTCAACATCAAGAAAAAGTATGTTAAAATGTGATTTTTTCCATGAAACTTCTTCTGCTTGGCTTATTTACTGTACTAAACATGTGATATGAAAATGGTACCTGTCGTGCATTTGCAACACCCCCCTGTATCAACATATAACACCCAGGGTCTTCGGGTCACTTTGACCCGGCCATTGAAAGTGTATGCTAAATGCCTAATATTTAGACCATTTCTTTCTGAAAAAACATTGGACATATGGATTTTGGAGTACATAATTTGCTCACCATTACAAACTACATTGATAACAATTCAATCAATATTATCTCCGCCAGGCCAGGATGGCCAAAAGTGAGGGATATGTTTTCGTTGCTTCTGTCTGTGAACAGCTAATCTCAGTCACCGCTGGACCAGTCAGCGTGAAACTTTACATGTACTTCCCCGGGAGGCCTAGGAAGATATTCAACCCCAAATCGTCCTGTTATAGAGCCACCATGAGGCAGAATTGAACAAAACAAGTTTTGGGGGATATTTACAATACCGATTTTCTCTTGTCATTTGATCAAGGTCATGACCTACAGTATGTGTCACATTTTCTATTCAGATTGGCCACGATCCCAAAGATGCTTACGATTTTTGCGGGAGTGGCACATTTTGCTACCAAATGGGAACTTCATCCCTATGCCACTTTACAAATTCCAAGTTCCTCAGCATTCCGACGTGATTTGTAGCATTTATTTTATTTTATTTTGAGTAGCCAATTATAGTTTACCCTCTTTTTCTCCCCAATCCAGTCCTTATGCCAATTGATTCCTCCCCTATGTTGTCACTGCTGTTGTATCCTACCGAATCACCTGACAGTGAGGAGCCCCCACCGAGAGGACGTAGGGCCTTCGCCCTTCGTCCTACTCCTCCCTCCCAAAACCAGCTACCACCCAGCCTGGCTGTAGGAATACATGTAGTGACAATTATCACCCTCTCCGCCCAGCTTCCCTTCCCTCGAACAACAATTGTGTTTGCATAGATGCCCCACGATTGATTCAAATCCACAACCTCTGTGGTGGTGACAGGGACATTGTGCCACCCGAGCACCTGTAGCACTTTGTGCAAATCAGAGTGGGACAAGAAATATTTGACATATAGTTCTTGATCAAATGACAATAGGGATAATATAATATGTACCAATTGGTGTGAGGTTTAGACAAGGTCTATATGGTAATACCAAGATATTTTACAAAGATCAGTCTCATGGTAGTGCTATAAAAGACAGATGGGAAAGATTTCCTTTCTAGGCCTCTTGGGCGTATGTGTGCCAATGCCAAGTTTGATGCTGAAGTGGTGCCTGAGATTAGCTGTTCACACAACGGCCTGATGGTGGCGCTATAAGAGGCCAATGTGAAGAATTTGGGGAGGAGGTTCTTCCTAGGCCTCCTGGGAGTGTGTGTGTGTAGTTTCACACTAATTAGTCCAATTTGCCTGAGATTAGCTGTCCACAGACAGAGGAGTGAAAACATAATCCCTCACCTTTGGCCATCCCGGCCTGGCGGGGATAATACAAAATATTGATTGAATTGTTAGTAAAGTAGTTAGTAATGACAATCAAATTGTGTTTAATATGATTTTTGGGGATTTCTAACTACTTTAGAATGGTTTAATATGAGCCGGGTCAAAGTGACCCAAAGGCCCTGGGTGTGACTAAAACACGAGGATCCTACGAGGGTTAAAAGTCCTTATGAAATTAAAAATACGTTTTTCACACTTTTAGAGCATATCCGTGGTCAGGTCATACCCAATGTTAGGCAAAAAAGAAAACTATTTTTCTGTATTTTTATATCAAACTTCCATTAAAAAAACTAATGTAATTACTTCTTAATTGAAAACACAATGTAGGAAACAAAAAATTAAGGGACCCACGAGAATGTGTCCGCGACCCACAAATGGGTCCCGACCCAGTGTTTGGGAACCAGTGCTGTATACTGTAATGACACTCGTTTGTCTCCCAGCCCTGAGAGTGGATGAGCTGATGGCTGCTCTGAAGAAGA
This sequence comes from Nannobrachium achirus, assembly GCF_963921795.1. NCBI lineage: Eukaryota > Metazoa > Chordata > Actinopteri > Myctophiformes > Myctophidae > Nannobrachium > Nannobrachium achirus. Next base: position 50,226,876 of record NC_137810.1, read on the forward strand.
AGGATGACGACATGAGAGCCATGGAGGAGAGATACAAAATGTACCTGGAGAAAGCTCGCAATGTGAGTTGGCGCCTCCAGTAGGCTTTCGTCTGAGCTTTATTGTTTCTTTATTTTTGCGCTTGGTTGCATTGTTTTGGTGCCAAGGGCCATATAAAATAATGTTCGTCTTTTTTCTCTACTTAGTTTTGCAATCAGTCAGATGGAGAGGTATTTTAGATTATGTTTGTTATTTCCCTCCTTTAGGTGATCAGGGCCTTGGACCCCAAGTTGAATCCAGCCACGGCTGAGATTCTTGCCCTGAAGAACCAGCTGGCAGATAGGGAAAAGCGGATCATCAGTCTAGAGGTAATTAGTGTGGTTGCTGTAGGCCAGTGGTTCTCAACCTTTTCAGGCCGTGAACCCCAAAATATATATATTTTCTTAAACTGGGGACCCCAAAATATATATATTTTTTGAAACTGGGGAGCCCCCCACGCGTGATTCAAAACAGCGGCGCAGTTCGGCCAGTGGAGACGCCCCAATACTCTATAGAGACGCCCCTCTTAACAACACACACGCATAACAACTGTTAAAGGCTGCACTTGACACTTTTGTGCTTTGCTCAAAATAAACTTGACACTTGTACTGTGAAAGGCCTCTCATTTTATTTATCTTCTGTGCTGGGTGTTTTTTTAATGGGTTGCCATGGTACAAAAGAGAAATTAAAACGGCTCACAACACACTTTGAAAAGATAAAAATATACTGTCTTGTTTTGTTCACTACTAGAAAATGCAGACATAACTTAGAAAATTCAGACATAACTGTTTATTTACAACAGCCAAAAATGTAATACATTTGTAAAACATGGGCTGTAGGAAACAATTAAGGAAACCATAAAATGTGAATTAACGTTCATACTCTGCATTTCCTTAAAGCTTTATTCGAATTCGCCTTTACTTTAACATTAAAACCCGAACTACTGTCATACTTATTACTCAAGATAACTTATAACGTGTCGGGTTATTGTTAAAGTAACGCGCTACGCGCCTGACAGAGATGACAGCGTCCCCACCCGGGTGCCGCCACAGGCTTAGGCCAATCAGAGGCAAGCGGAACGAGAGGGGCGTGCGTCTCCACTGGCCGAACTGCGTCGCTGTTTTGATACACGCGCCCCCCACCCTGATGAGCACTAAGAGTTGAGGCATTACATTTTGTATAACACGGTTCTATTGTGAAAATAGCGACCTTAAGCAACGCTACGGCAACGGCAGATGACAACGGCAACCGGAAATGATCCACGCTCGATAGATAAACCTGCCGTCACCGCAGCCGTCTCTACTACGGCAGAAGGTCCCTTCTCACGTAGCGCCTACTCCGTCTGCTGCGTGTACGCGTCGCCATGGGAACCAAAGCGTTCAGTGAAAGGGGTGGGAACCCGTCGCCGCCGAGGCTTTGCCTAACCGTTTTGATCGCTACGGCGATAACGTCATAGCAGCCGTAGTCCGCCTGGTGTTGCCGTCCTGAAAATCATCTAGCTTAAACTCGCTAATAGCAGATCTACATGCTCACAACGCCTCGCATTTCACAATTTCTGCCTCCAATATTTGACAATTTGGCCAATGTTTAATTAGTAATTTTAGAGGTTAAAAAGTCCTGAAATTGTCACTTTAGAAATGTGCAGATACCCTCTATATACACTTAAACTTTATATCGGGTTTGTTTACTGTTGAGTGAGAAAACAATGTTTCACATCTGGGGACCCCCAAAATAATTTGGGTCCCGACCCACAGGTTGAGAATCACTGCTGTAGGCAACCAGACGATTGTTCTTATCCATTTTTATTTCACCTAAAGTAAACCTGTTTTCATTCATCTTTTCTGTAACTCCAAAAGTCCAATGAATTCAGTGGACGTTTTCGGTCCCTCTTCTGATTGGACTGAAAAACTGGGACTAATGGTGATTAATTGTGCCAATTGTGACTGATTAACTTAACGTTTTAATAGACATAATTAAGTACATTGATTTTACGTCCTCTCGACAGTTCATTTTTGAGTGCATTGGATCTTTTCTTTCCTTTTTTTTGTCCCTTTTTCAGTCATGGTTAATTGGTCTGTTGCTCTCCTCTCTGGTCCTAGCGGGAATGTGAACAGGCTAAGCTGAGAGAGTATGAGGAGAAGCTGATCGTGACAGCTTGGAATAACAAGGTAAGATTTATCAAGGTATATTCTGAGCTTCACGAAACAACACCATACACAACACTGCAATAACATCTAAAATATGGAGGGGGCACCGTTACGCAGTCGGTAGTGCTGTTGCCTCACTCGGGGAGGTCCTGGGTTCGATTCCCGCTGGGGAAACTGCTTGTTCTCCGGTGAAAGAGCCTTTCTGTGTGGAGTTTGCATGTTCTCCCCGAGTCTCCTAGGGTATGTACCCTTACAAAAAACATGCAGTAATCCTGGTCTCTACTGCCTCCCCCTGGCCAGCCGGGGCACCTAATGGAGGGGAAAGGTAGCCTTGCATAGCCAGACTATAGCGACCTTAAGCAACGCTACGGCAACGGCAGATGACAACGGCAACCGGAAATTATCCACGCTCGATAGATAAACCTGCCGTCGCCCCAGCCGTCTCTACTACGGCAGAAGGTCCATTCCCACGTAGCGCCTACTCCGTCTGCTGCGTGTACGTGTCGCCATGGGAACCAAAGCGTTCAGTGAAAGGGGTGGGAAGTATGGGAACCCGTTGCCGCCGAGGCTTTGCTTAACCATTTTGATCGCTGCGGCGATTACGTCATAGCAGCCGTAGTCCGCCTGGCGTTGCCGTCCTGAAAATCATCTAGCTTAAACTTGCTAATATCACTGCGTGGATACATGTCTGGTACTTCTATATGGAAGGTTTTTTTTTCCAAGGGGCGGGTTAAAAAGATTATCCGGACACAATTGGTTAGACAAAAATCGTGGGATAAAAGATTTGAAGAAAAAAGAAAACCATGTGTTTGTCAGTAAGTACATTTCAGTCTTGGACAGAAACAATAAAATAAAACACACTTTGTCCCTCTTTAGAGTCTGAACTTTCAGAAGCTGGCCATCGAATCTCGCCTGGGCGGCCGTGCCACCTCCCTGGTGCCTCCCGGTCAATCCTTCTTGTCCCAACAGCGGCAGGTTACCAACGCCACACGCCGGCTTTCTATCAACGCACCAGCCACTACTACCAAGTAGACTCCACACTTCTATCAACGCACCAGCCACTACTACCAAGTAGACTCCACACTTCTATCAACGCACCAGCCACTACTACCAAGTAGACTCCACACTCTCCTTCTCGCATAACAGAGTCCAGTGTCTCCATAGAGAGCATCCCTAGAACCTTGAACCTATTTCCATCTGGGGATACACTGTCTGACATATCGGCCACACAACCGTTATCTGCTGAAATTCAATCTAGTTGACTGCTATCAGCTCATTGGCAAATGATATGCACCGATGGCAGTGGCACAATAGAAGACCTACTGTATCTCCATCCAACCTGGGTCCTCTTGTCCCCCTCGCCTCCCCCCACAAAAGAACACTCAAGTGACCTTAAGCACTCCTTTCCCTGGGGAAGGGTTCAAAGATGAGCTGACCAATAAGCACTTACTTCTCAGACCACACAATGGGTCAGTGGTTCTCAAACTTCCTGGGCTTCTGTATCCCCTTTACCTGACTATAACATTTTGCTTTGATATCAAAAGTCCAGTTTATGTTCAAAATAATAACGGAAAATAAGTATTGCTTTCTATTCAGTAACAGTTGTGCTATTCTAAGCTACGTTAGATTATTTTTTAGATCAGCAGGTTGCACATGAAGTTTGTTAATGTTTTTTCATTAAACATAAGAACATCTTGATAATGAGCTACAGTAGATAAACAATGCATGTATCCTGACCCCTACGATAATCTAGCTATATCAGCAGGCTTAGGGCTGAATACTTTTATATGAACAATTAGCCTCAATCTTCTTGTTTCTTGTTATGCTCTGTATACTTGATCAGGAATAACAGGAATGGTACTGTACATGCCGTTAACTGAATACCAATGCCAGTTACATGTAACTTCTGATGATCCTTTGCTGTCTGCTACCTCGCAGTCGCACTGCATCAAAGTGTGTGGTACACCGACATTGACATTCAGAAGACTAATGGAAATATTAATTACCTCTAGACCGTTTCTCTAGAGTTGGCTTTGAAGGCAGTGAAGTATTTGGTGCTGGACACCAAGGGTCCTTTTTTTTAGCAAAAAAGAAAAAACGAATTTCATAATAATTTCATAATGCTAACCTGTGAAAGTCCTGAAGAGGTCATACTAACTGACTGAACCACTTAGGTGCTGCAACAACACATCTTTAATCAAAATGAGAAATCCAGGACATCCAGTGTTTAGCTTCTATCTTCTTTTCTACTCTCCTAGACTGTGATTTGACATCTACAGGCAGCATGTGTTCTCTGAATGTCTTACTGAATGTACCTGCATAGATTAGTAGTGAGTAATCAGCAGGATGCTATGAGAATGGTAAGCTCTACTATAAATACTTTAACTATTCACACCAGCTTTTTATCTAAATATCACTATAAGGCTGTACACGCTGTACTTGCAAAGACAGTGTAATGTAAAAATGTCACTTATTTGATATCGGACATTTAATGATAGACATGCTTTGTAATACTATTGGAGATTTGACTTTTCATGGTGTAGTTTCACGTGTGATTTCATGGTGCTGAGTTAAATCAATAGAGTATAACTGATGAAAACATTTATATTTAGAAACAAGAAAGGCAGGATCTGGTTGAGCCTGTCCAGATAGTACTCCTATAATGAGGCTGTGGCAGCAACAGTTGAATACAAACTGTAAGAGTCCCTTTGGCTTATATGGTTAAACTCACATTGTCCCTGCACCTGCATGGCCCAGTCAAGAGTATCCTGCAGGCCTTTGGATCTGGTGGATGAATAATGCAATATTATTTTAGTTTTGTAGGGGTCCAAGTCCGAATGTCTGAAACTCTACTTTTTTCATATTTATCTTTTCTTCTGCAGCAGTTGTACAAATACATCTTTAATATGGGTGTCGGAAACTGTCAAAGATCCTTTGCAGCTTTCATCTTCTAACACAGGGGTCTTCAACAGGTGGTCTGGGACCCCTAGGGGGGTCTTCAGAGTTACTACAGGGGGCTGCCAAATCTTTGTATGATATAATAATTATTTTAAATTGACAACTTGTACCCTCGCATACCAATTCTGAGGAGAACTTGTTGCGAGGCGTTGAGAGCTTGTAGATCGGCTATTTTTGGCAAATAGGTTTGGTGTAGAGGTTAAAAAAGAGCAGACCAAGTACAGAGTGAAAGAAAGCGGAAGTTTAGTAACAACGATTTAAGTGGTTTAAAAGTCTTAAGAAAAACCCCCCACATCAACACAAATCCAACATAGACTGACGACAGTGCTGTCAATGGAATTCTGTATCACACATTTATAGAATATTTAGAGGGGGTCTCTGCTTCGTGTCTCTCTCAGCTAAGGGGTCCTTGGCCTGAAAACGTTGAAGACCCCTGTTCTAACGTTTTGATACTGTAAAGTTGATGGTGGCCTGTTCAGCTTTATGGTGAGGTTTTAAGTTAGAGGTCACCATTGAGTTTAGAACCTGGCCGTGAGTGAGTGTCACAGTGCAGGTCCCCGGGACATTAAATGGCTGTATCACTAAATGTGCAACATTTCTGTTTTGACTTTTAGAAGTTTGTGTTGAAACTTGGTTTTCCATTGCAGTGAATTATCATTGTACACTGTAACTGATTTATTGGCAACACCATTTATGTAAAAAAAAAAAAAAAAAAAAATGAAGAAACCAAGAGAGCTTGAAAGATACATAGAACTATGATCAAGTAAAGTACTAGTTGTTTGTGTATAAATGGATAAAAGTGAGAAAGGAATTATACATTTTATGAAAATTATGGAGTTTGGGATTTCTTGTGAAAATAAATAAATACATTGCTTTTTCAAACGAGTGTTATGATGATTTTCAGGAATTACTCTGAGCTGCCACTAGAGGAGGGTGTCAGCATTTGTATACTGGCTATGGGCTGTGTAACAGGCTAAAGAGGACTGTCAGAAATGTTATCTTGTGTAATATAATGTTATGCTCATTATTGTGGACTCCAGCGAGTCCACCTAGTTCTACCCCAGTTTATTTGCACTATTTACAACTTCCAAGGTTCTCCCCAGGCCCTACTTTTTTCGTCCTCTAACAATCGGTACTTCCACATACTTTGTGCTAAAAACTTCTTTTTTCATATTCTTTGAGATTTGTAACTTTTAAACTTTTTTTACACTCCTTATAATGGGAGTCTATGGGGGAAAAGTACCCATTTTCTAGAGCATATTGTTTGTGCTCTCTTTCATACTTTCACATAAAAACCTCGTTCAAACTTTAAAATGTTCAGCTATGTTTGAATTTTCAAACATAGCTGATAGCTAATTTTGAAAAAGTTTATACTTTTTGAAATATGTAATTTTATTTGTAAATCTTTCATCCCATAGAGAATGAATGGGGTCTAACTTTCAAATTAACCAAACTTTGCAGCCTTGTTACTCTGGCATACTTTTACGTAGGAACGTGATTCAAACTTTAAAACCCCCACACACCCTTGGACTTTCTCGTGGTTCAAACAGTTTTCGAATACGTCATACGGTTCTTCCACAATCTCAGTTCAAATGTAGTGTTTTGGGGTATTTCTGGCAGGAAACCCAGTCTTGAGTGAGATCTAGAGTGGAAGAGATATTTTCTTTTCCCCATATATTTTCTGAATAAATCGTCCTCAAGCCAAAATATTCAATTTTTGTTGGATATAAATTGTATCGAGTGTTACAATGTCAATTATTACTTGTAATAATAATTAGTCTTTTTATTTCATTTTACCAACCTCAAGATAGTACCATTTTCTTCCATTGTGCATTAGATACATCATCCAAGGACTTGATGTCACCATTTGGCTTGAGGTCAGAGTGAGAGTGAGGCCAAATATATTAATTCGCCATAAAGCCCCCGATGTATCCTTTATTTTATGTATTGATTTAAATAACAATGAATGCATTTAGCAGCAGGCATCCAACCAACCAGATGGGTGACTTTACCAGTGCCAGATGAGATTACTACACACTCATGCCATGAACACTGGTCAACAAGCAACAGGGTGAATGAATTGTCAAATATCAAAGAAGGTAATTTAGTGGTTCAAAGATACAGATACAGTAGGATAGCAGGCAAACATTATCTGTGGAAAGTATGTTTCATGGATATAGTGAGCTATATAAGGGGACATGCGGACAGATGATATTTATGGTAGTGTAGTGACATACAGTAGAAAGACCATAAGACTCCCTAATCGGGAGATAAGCGACCGTCAGGTCTCATATATAAACTTTAGAAGGCAGTTGTAGCCAATCAGGAGGGAATATGGGAAATGGGACAGATTTTAGTACAAAATCTGTAGGAGCAGTGTCCAAAAATGTGTTTGAAAAAATATACCTGATGGTGCTACAGTAAATGGCACAGATCCATGTTGATGACATGACTGTAGACATACTGTGTACCGCTTTGCATGATTATAGGGCAAGACCTACACACAGACCTACACACAACACACAACTGTTGTTAGCATCAACACCTGTGGAGAGGGCCATCTCCACATTAGGGCTTAAAGGAGTAGTTCACCCCCAAAATGACTTTTTTTGAGCGGTGCAAACTGCTCCTATAAGTGGCTGTGCGTGTGTCTGTAGCCTTTTTCCTCCGCGTTTTGCCATAGTAAAATGTGTGTGCGTAGCATCATGTTTGTCTAGTGATGTCATATGTCGTATGTCTTTAGCCTTTTTCCTCAGCGTTTTGCCATAGCAAAACGTGTGTGTGTGCATAGCCTGTAAATCCTAGACTTAAATCCTAGTCTGAAGATGTTATGCAAGCACGACCACCGCTCACTTCACATTGGGTGTGATTTTTTTCTATTAATTACTCACACCATGGAGACTTGATTTCAATAATATTTTTGTATTTTTCGCATTCCTAAGACAAAAATTTGATTATAGTATAAATTTACCCCTATTGATTTCGGGATGGGGACCCAAATGCATTCGGGTCCCCATCCGGAATCAATGTGGGACAATTTATTGTCATCAAATTTTTGTCTTAGGAATGCGACAAAAACCAAACAATATTCTGTTACTATTACCCATGGCATGAGTAATCAATAGAAAAAAGGCATTTTGGGGGTGAACTACTCCTTTAATGGATTCACAAACAATCAGTTAACATTTATGCTGTTGATTACCGGTAATTATTTCTACTTGTCTGTATCTGACCACCCCCAAAAATGAAGATGACGGTAGAAGATCAAGGTAGTGATTACTTATTGGCTTTCATTTTCTTCAGAGTCAAACCAGTTTTGAATCTGAAGAAGATGAAAGTTGATACATCACTCAACCAGCAATTTAATAAAACTAGAGGTTCATTGGACTGCTAAATGTAAAGCTAATACAATTGCACTTATAGACATCATCACACAATGGCTATCACAATGACATCATCACAACCCTGTAATTGTCCTTTAAAACTGAAATGACAAATAAACAATAGTCATTTAGCAACAGCAAGAGAAAACTATTACCTGAGCGCGATTGGTGAGATCTACAGATGTTTTCTTGGACGCTACATCGGAACGAAGGCCCAAAGAGACCTTTCCATGCTGCTGTCATGGTGGAGCACAAGGTGTTCTCCTTTGGAAGCGATGACAACAGTGACAGAGATCACATTGAGGTTCATGTCTTCAACACTGTGTCTTTGCGCTGGATGAGGTTGTCTCCAGTTACACCTGGAAGAGGAGAACTTCACCTTGAGGTTCCCTCCAGGCGCTGCTACCACACAGCTGTGTTGATAGAATATACCATCTACATCTGGGGAGGGCGTATTGCCAATGAATTCAAGAACTGCAAGTTACTTTATGCATTTGATGTCAACACCCACCGATGGTTTATGCCCAAGGTTTCTGGAACTGTTCCACAGGCGAGGGAGGACCACTCAGCCTGTGTCTTAGGGAAGGTCATGTTTATCCATGGAGGACGATACTACCCTTTCACTGCATACTCTACTCTACTCTACAAGATGGACACAAACACAATGGTCTGGTCCTTAATTAACACCAGAGGTCCTCCACCGCCTGATTCAGAATGTCACTCTGCCACCATCATCGGGACAAAGATGTTTGTATTTGGTGGCAACGGGGGGGACAGTTACACCTACAGGTACTACAACAAGATCAGAGTGTTTGACACAGAGACCAACTGTTGGCTCAACACGCCTTCAACACAGCTTCTTCCAGAAGAACGCAAGAGTCATTCAGCCTTTGCCCACAATGGAGAGCTGTACATATTTGGTGGCAACAAATGTCCAGTGAGATTTAATGATCTGTGGAAATTCAACCCAGAGACCTTCTCCTGGAAGAAGGTTGAGCCCAAACGAAAAGGCCCTGGTGGGATGTATAGGATGTGCTGTTGCATGGTGGGAGATCGTGTCATTCTCTTTGGAGGAATCATTCTCTTTGGAGGAATTGAGACACCTCATGACCTGTACATTTTACACTTAAGTCCTAGTCTGAAGACATTATGCAAGCTAGCTGTTATTCAGTACGGACTGGAGCAGTCTGGACTCCCACACAACATCAGGTGGGAACTGGCAGCCATGACTACTGACAAATAAAATAACACATATAGGGCGAACATAGCCCCCTGCTCCCCAAGAAAGAAAGAAAGAAACAAATGGTACCTCTTCCTGATGAAGGTCTGAACAGACACAAGATTCTCTTCTTCATGGTCACAGCCCGACCAACTCATAACCCATGCCTAGCGACGTCTGCGTTACCTCAGCAACGATCACTGAAACACAAAGACACAAAAAACCCTCTTAATGTTTCTTCAATGTTTGAACAGAAACGTTATGTAATGCCTTTGGTCATATGGGTAATTTTCCCTTGTTTATGGGAGGGACCAACTATTTTTTCTTTTCTTTTTTTCTTTTTCTTTTTTTTTTTACATTAACCACTTGCACCCGAGAGGTTTAACCGTTACGCTATAATTATGTAGTATATATCTGTAGGAAGCATATCTGATACACAGGAGGGGGGAGGGGGGGGGGCTGGGGGAAGAATGTAGACTTCAACAGCCTTTCTCATGTGATAATGTGGGCTCTGAGGTGGAGGCTTATGTGTGGCTATTGTCTTGAGGTGATAATGACTGCTAATCTTTGGAGTTTTCAAAGTAAAACACATTAACTACTTAAAGAGGTGGTGCCATAGTTTTGTACTATTTCTGTTTTGTATGTGTCTATGGAGTTAACATTGCTCTAATAGACCCCCAGGTGAGGTTATACTATGCAGATATGTCTTCCCTGTGTATTTTTGGTTACTACCTGAAAGCTGAAGCCTCAAAAAGGCCCAATTGAAATCTTAATATCACTCCCTGTGACAGAGCGGCCTCTGTCACTTTAAGAATCACAAATATACATCCATTTGTTATGTTGTATTGTATATTTGTTTGCCTATAGATCTAGATTCTCAGTCCCAAAGAAGGTGCACATTCTGTTGTGACTGGAATCTAATGTTTTGTTTATCTGTTCATCAGATGCTGTATGGGGATGCTGCTTGAAGCTGTCTATTGCCTTGAGGCCTAACTGTGCTGAATAATAGAGTACAAGTAATAGATTACTGTTGAAGTGTTGATTGCTACTTGGGAGCATCTGGGGTAGATTGCTCCTGCACTGGGGTTGGTTAATTCGATCCAGAGGGTGGAGCCTTGTGTCTATATAACTGAGCTGAGCTCAGTTGATGGTGGGCTGCCATGGGGAGAGGTTGGCAGACACGTGTGCGCTCTGTTCAAAGTTAAGTTCTGTTTGATTTACTGTATGTTTGAGTTCTAGTTTGTTTCTGTTGTCCGGGCCTGGAGTTAATAAACATTGTTATTTTACTTGCAAGCCTGCCTCATGTCCACTCAATGATGTTTTAAAGGGTTTTCACTGACTTTTAAGCCTCTCAACAATCCCACTTGGTAACAATTGGTGGCAGTGGTGGGATTGTGACGCTTCCAATTGTCAGTAGCAAAACACCCAAAATGTCTGGACGAGGGCGTGGCCGACTTATACCTACTCGCAAAACACCTGGGCCGATGGCAGAAAGTGGCAAGGAGCAAGTGGAGGAGCCAGAGGAGGAGCCAGTGGAGGAGCCGGTAGCTGATTCGGATGTGGGAGGGGCCTCAGGGCTGACTGTTGGCGCCCCAGCAGTGCCGGGCCAGCCGGTGGAGCCAGCGCCAGAGGTTGAACCACCTTCCATAAGGCCAAAGATACCAGCTGCTGTGCCGTGGACAACCCATGGCACAGCTAAGTTAAGTACTCCTCAACCTTCACAAGAGCCTGTTCTTCTTGACCAACAGTTTATGAATGAAATGAGGGATTTCATGTATAGGCAACAGAGAAGTGAAAAAAAGTTGTTTGATGGACTTGAAGATCTGAAACGTGTTGTGTATGAAAAAAAACCCAACTGGTTGACTGATGACCCCGCCAGTCACCAGAGTTTGTTTTCCCTACCCACTGCAGCTCCACAACGCCAGCAGCACATGGCAGAGCCGCCGCCTGCCCAACCGGAGCCACAGCCCATCCGCCGCTACGACGGGGCCAAGATTCCAAACTTCTGTGAGGGTGAAGATGTGGAGAGCTTCTTCATTCGTTTCGAGCGCATCGCCAGGACCTGGGGGTGGAGTCATGACGAATGGGCGGCTCGGGTCGTTACCCTCCTCACCGGAAAAGCTTTGGAAGCCTATGCCAGCATGGATGAGCAGCGCTCTCACCTCTATCACGACGTGAAGGCTGCTGTGCTTGCCAAGTACGACGTAACCGAAGAAACCTACCGCCAACGATTCAGATCCACGAGTCTACCAGTCGGAGAGTCGCCAAGGGAGACCTACAACAGGTTGAAGGGGCTCTACAGGAGGTGGATGCGACCAGAGACGAAGACGAAGGAGGAGATGGCTGAGACACTGATCCTCGAACAGTACCTGCGGGTTCTCCGCCCAGATGTCCGTATATGGGTGAAGGAAAACCAACCACAGACGGGGGAGGAGGCTGCAAAACTTGCTGAGAGGTATCTGGCTGCACATCCATCTGCACCTCGGGAGCCATCCCGACCCTACAAGGTGACTCTGGGGCAGTTTAAAGCAGAGGGGGTTAAAGGTGACGAGGTTCTAGCCAAGCGTGATCCAGTGGGTGGGACAAGGTCTAACTCTAGCAATGGGTCCTTTATCTGTTTCTATTGTCACCAACCCGGGCACAAGGCAGCTTTGTGTCCACTTAAGAAACCTAAAGAGGCTAATTTATGCTATGTGCCTAGACCAGAGATTCAACCCACTATGCAAATGCCTATGGCAAAGTCCCGATATGTAACCTCCATTCTTGTTAACGGGCACGATGCTGAAGCACTGTTGGATACAGGTAGTTCCCAGACACTGGTGAAGGCAAAGTTTGTAGATAGTGAGTCTTTAAACTTTGGAGACCTGGTTGGTTTGGGGTGTGTTCATGGGGAAGAACAAATGTATCCAACTGCTGTTGTAAAGATGATGATTGAGGGTCAAGCCTACATGATGAGGGTGGGTGTGGTTGATCACCTGTCATATGATGTCATTTTGGGGGATGATCTACCAGTTCTAACTAACCTCATTCAGTCTGTGCCCAAGTCTTGTGCTGTGGTTACTAGGTCTCAGTCCAAAAGTTTGCAACCCCTGCCTGACATCGATCCAAGTCTGTTTGAAGGGGGTACAAAAGTTAGAAAGGCTAAAAGTCAGCGCCGCCATGACAAGCATGTGGGGAAGGCCAGGGTGCAGGAGCCAGCCTTGGAAGTTCCAACTCCTGAGACCACTCTGCTGGACCCACAGTGGCATGTCCCTGACAACTTTAAGGAGCTGCAGAGAGCAGATCCTTTGCTTCAACCTTTGTTTGCTAAGGTATGTGAGGTAGATGGTGAACCTGTTAAAGCAGTTAATTTAATTGGTGATAAATACGTCCTCAAAGATAACCTGTTGTACAATGCAAACAGTGAGATTCATAGATTGGTTGTTCCTAAGTCATTCCATCAGCTAATTCTAAATTTGGGACACCACGTTCCGTGGGCCGGCCATTTAGGCCAACAGAAAAGCTATGACCGAATCAGTAGAAGGTTTTATTGGCCTAGACTCTACCAGGACGTTCAAGAGTACTGTAGAACATGTACAGAGTGTCAAAAAGTAGCACCAATTCGCAAATCAGATCGTGGACCTTTGCAGCCTTTACCAATAATTGGTACACCATTTGAGCGTATTGGTATGGACATAATTGGACCACTGGTTACCAGTAGTTCAGGGCATCGATTTGCTCTTGTAATCTGTGATTATGCTACCAGATACCCAGAAGTGTATCCTTTACGCTCCATCCAAGTCAAACATGTGGTCCGGTGTCTGATAGATCTGATTTCAAGAGTTGGTGTTATGTCTGAAATTTTGACTGACCAAGGTACTAATTTCATGTCAAAGGTGATGAAATTGTTGTATGCACAGTTGGGCATCAAAGGCATTAGAACTACCCCGTTTCATCCAGAGACTGATGGCTTGGTTGAAAATTTTAACGGCTGTCTTAAACGCATGCTAAAGAAGTTTGTGGATGAAACGGGTAGAGATTGGGATAAGTGGATTCCTTTTCTCCTTTTTGCATACAGAGAGGTTCCACAAGCCTCAACTGGTTTTTCCCCTTTTGAGTTGGTTTATGGCAGGCAGGTTAGGGGGCCCCTGGACATGCTCAGAGAGAGTTGGGTGGCTGGAGAGCCAGCCCAGTGCAGTATTGTCTCCTACATCCTCCAAATGCGAGACAAACTGGACCAGATGAGACACCTGGCCCAAGAAAACCTGAGGGAGGCCCAAACCAAGCAAAAGGTGTGGTATGACAAACATGCTAGAGAGAGAGACCTGAAACCTGGGCAAAAAGTACTGTTACTGCTTCCTTCTGGTACCAGCAAGTTACTGGCAAAATGGCAAGGCCCTTATGTGGTTTCTAGAAAAGTTGGACCAGTAACTTATGAGATCTTGTGCCCAGAAAGGAGACGCCAGAAGCAGATTTTGCATGTTAACCTGCTGAAAGAATTCAAGGAGAGAGTTCCAACCCCAGCAGCAAAACCAGTGATGATGGTGCGGGTGGCTGAGGATGGAGATGATGAGTCTGAAATGGAGCCAGTTCGACCTCAAGGGGGTGCCCTTGAGCCTCCTGACCATCTGAGTGAAGAGCAACAACAACAGCTGGCCCAGGTACAGATGTCATTCCCTCCCCTCTTCCAAGAGAGACCAGGTCACACAGATGTTATCAGCCATGACATCATTCTGAAGGCACCTACACCAATCCGACAAAGGCCCTATCGTGTTCCTGAGAGAATGGTGGAGTCATTGAGGAAAGAGGTAGCCACCATGTTGGAAATGAATGTGATAGAGCCTTCAAAAAGTGAGTGGTCAAGTCCTGTTCTCTTGGTTCCTAAGAAAGATGGAAGTGTTAGATTTTGCACAGACTTTCGTAAATTGAACAGTGTTTCCTGTTTTGACTCCTATCCAATGCCCAGAATCGATGAACTGCTTGAAAGGTTAGGAAAAGCTAAATACATGACCACATTAGACCTTTGTAAGGGATATTGGCAGGTCCCACTTACCCCTGCATGTAGACCCTATACAGCCTTCCGTACAACTACTGGCTTGTATCAGTACACAGTGATGCCTTTTGGTCTGCATGGGGCACCGGCTACATTTCAAAGGCTCATGGACATTGTGTTATCTGATTGTGGACATTATTCAGCAGCTTATCTTGACGATGTTATCATTTACAGTGAGTCGTGGCAAGAACATCTCTGTCACCTTGAGCAGGTCCTCCAGAAGCTGCAGAAGGCCGGGTTAACCATTAACCAAAAGAAATGCTCATGGGCACAGGAGGAGGTGAAGTACCTGGGGTACCGCATTGGGCATGGCCAAATTAAGCCACTGGTGGAGAAGTTGGAGGCCATACGACGTATACCGAGACCACAAACCAAGAGGCAAGTTCGTTCGCTACTAGGCTTAATTGGCTGGTATAGAAGATTTGTGCCTCATTTTGCCACATTGGCAACACCAATAACTAATCTCACAAAGAAGAGTACTTCCTCACATCTTCAGTGGACTGAAGAGTGTGAGGAGGCCTTTAAAAAGTTGAAAGAACTGTTATGTCAAGATCCTGTCCTGATGAGTCCTGATTTCAATAATGAGTTTCTTGTGCAAGTGGATGCCTCTGATGTTGGCTTAGGTGCTGTGCTAGCCCAAGGAGAGCCTGGAGAGGAGAGGCCCATTCTGTTCCTGAGCAGGAAGCTCTTCGACCGAGAGAGAAAGTACTCGGTTATTGAGAAGGAGGGTCTCGCTATAAAGTGGGCAGTGGATTCTCTTAGGTATTATCTGCTTGGACGGGAGTTCAGACTACAAACTGACCATCGGGCCCTGACGTGGATGCAGTCCATGCAGAGTCAAAACTCCCGAATACTGCGCTGGTGTCTGGCTCTTCAGCCATACAAGTTTACTATTGAGTACTGTCCAGGTGGGAGAAACATAATAGCTGACTATTTGTCACGTGTGCCAGGTATGCACAACCCAGAAGGAGAGGGGGAAAGAAATGTGACAGAGCGGCCTCTGTCACTTTAAGAATCACAAATATACATCCATTTGTTATGTTGTATTGTATATTTGTTTGCCTATAGATCTAGATTCTCAGTCCCAAAGAAGGTGCACATTCTGTTGTGACTGGAATCTAATGTTTTGTTTATCTGTTCATCAGATGCTGTATGGGGATGCTGCTTGAAGCTGTCTATTGCCTTGAGGCCTAACTGTGCTGAATAATAGAGTACAAGTAATAGATTACTGTTGAAGTGTTGATTGCTACTTGGGAGCATCTGGGGTAGATTGCTCCTGCACTGGGGTTGGTTAATTCGATCCAGAGGGTGGAGCCTTGTGTCTATATAACTGAGCTGAGCTCAGTTGATGGTGGGCTGCCATGGGGAGAGGTTGGCAGACACGTGTGCGCTCTGTTCAAAGTTAAGTTCTGTTTGATTTACTGTATGTTTGAGTTCTAGTTTGTTTCTGTTGTCCGGGCCTGGAGTTAATAAACATTGTTATTTTACTTGCAAGCCTGCCTCATGTCCACTCAATGACGTTTTAAAGGGTTTTCACTGACTTTTAAGCCTCTCAACAATCCCACTTGGTAACACTCCCTCCCCTTTTTACCCTTCGACAACACTGTGGGAGTAGCTAATTCAGCTGGGTCACCACCCACCTGACAACCAGGTATCCTTAATAAACAGGTGGGTGTGGCCACATAAAAACATAATTTTAACACTTTCTGTATTTTTATATATATATTAAAAATCAAACCTCGGTTCGAAGTGGAGCTGTGTGTGTGTGTGTGTGTGTGTGTGTGTGTGTGTGTGAGCAGCGCGCCCGCGAAAAAATAATAGGCCTAATATTTTTTATCATTTTTTAATACATTTTATAATGGAAATATGTATATATATATATACAGTATATAAAAAATATATATATATAAATGAATAAATAAAAAACGACAACAACAGGCAACATATTTTTGCTATGTTTGAAAAATAATAGGCCTAATATTTTTTATAATTTTTAATCCATTTTATAATGGAAATATCTATATATAAATACAAATATATATATAAATGAATAAATAAAAAACAGGCAACATATTTTTGCTATGTTTGATTTGTTCTTTTCTTATTTAAATAAAAAAATGAAAACTTCCCCATGGGGGGCTGGAACACCTGCAGCACCCCTAGTTCCCACGCACTGGCAGAGTCCTGCACAGTGGCCACTGTGCCAAATTCACTTTCACTTTCAGCCTGTGGATGCTCGGAAGCAAAGAAAGTCACCACAGTTTGATTTGTTCATTCCTTAGTCAATTATGAATGGATTTCAAAAATTAAAACGTCTCCATATTGCTTGGGAAGTGTACTTCGCAGAGAAACCGTGGCCTTTGCGATTCGCTAATCGCGGGATTTCGCATCGCGATTTCAGTTTGAAAACGATTAAGTGTGTGTGTGTGTGTGCGTGCGTGTGCGTGCGTGTGTCGCGCATGCGCAGATCCTGTTCAAACTCAACGGGACAATTCTCACTTGTGAGACTGGACACACATTCCTGCCCATAGCGGAGCTCTGTTCCACACAGCTCCAATAATAATCTTCCTCCAAGTATAATCACATTACCTGATCATTATGTTGTAGGAGGGAAAATATTACGGCACAATGTCACAATTGAGCGGTTACTTCATTCGGGTGCCGTGAGGGAGGGAATAATTATGGTAGATTATACCCTCGAAAACCTACCAAGATCAATTAGCATGGCAGGCCCTGTTGGCTCCTTGGATTGCTGCCGTCTTGCAAATCTTCCGATAAACCAGGGCAATGCTCATGCCAATCAGCAGAAAACCTGTTATCATCAGTCCGAATAAGTACAAATCCTCTATGTCTTCCACGGTAAGCACCGCCAAGCACAGGACTTTAAAATTGTTCAGATAATCTTGGGTGTAGCCAGCGGCGTACGTTCCGTCTGGACAGGTGGGCTCCCCCGAGCCAGATTTCCTTGTTGAAAAAAGGTAATCGAAAGCATTCAGGGACCAGGTAACAATATCCATGGTTAGTAGTTTTGGTAGTTTCGAAGTCAGTGTAGAGAAAAACTCTCCGTAAAGCAGCGGATAGACACACGAGGGAGGGAGAGAGATAGAGAGAGCAAGAGATGCGACCGCCTACGTTGAGAGCTTGCAGGGACAATACTTGTGTCCTCTTGTCCAGGCGGTGTACTATCTTCAGGGGACAACCCATAAATCCGACATCCCATTACTCCGACTATGTGGCTTTGCGTGCGGTTAGGGATAGGGTTAGTAATGGGGCGATCACCTTTTATGCAACAGACACACCTCCAATGTTGGATTCATTTATTAAATTATACTCGATCACGAACACCACACAACAGCCTAATACAGTAGGTCTTTCTTTATACAGTATTACCTGATGAGAGGATACAGTATGGATGAAATCTAGCTGTGTCCATTACTCCATTCCCCAACCTGACATAGGACTGTGGATTGGTGTTAACTCACTTACTGCCAATTTAAAATGCCCCTCGAGTGGCACTAGTGCCAGAAGCCTCCATAGACTCCCATGTAATTTATAGTGCACAGATCATGCACGCCCATGCACAGATCATGCACCATGTTTGTGCAGGCTGTTCACAGCTTTCAAACAAAAAAAAAAGATTGGAAATCCGTTCAGGCATTCATGATTTATCAGCCATAATGTTTTCTTCAGATGTAAACAAAAATGGCTGCCATGTTTGAAAGATGGGGTTGTATGGGGGGTGGAACATGCAAAATCGCGATTGAAATCATGTTTACTAGATTTAATTGGGTCCAAAAAAAAAAAAAGATTTTTTTTTTTTTTTTTTTCTAAGTAAAAGTCGCCCAAAGTCGCTTGGCAGGGAACTCCATAGTGAGAAAGTTGCTCTAAAAGTCGCCTGGCACTGTATGAGTTAATCCAAAGGACGGATTTCCCTCAGTAATCAATAAAGCTCTGGTCCATAATCTATTGGATAGTGGGGTTGAGGTATGCCAATCATTACATAGACAAAAACCCCACCAACACAGACAAAACACTCCCCAACTACACCAAAACAAAAACAAAGGAAACTAGAAGCAGTGCTCTTCCGAGCACAGGTCTCCACCAGGCCATACAAATCGGCCTGTTATAGCGCCACCATGAGACTGATTTAAAAAATGTGGGGCAGAGGTTCTGAATTAGCATCCAGGGAGTGTGTGTACTCAGTTTGGCAGCGATCGGGCCAACGGCGCCGGAGATTAGCTGGTAACAACCAGGCCACACAAATCGGCCTGTTATAGCGCCACCATGAGGCTGATTTGAAAAATGTGGGGCAGAGGTTCTAGATTGGCATCCAGGGAGTGTGTGTGCTCAGTTTGGCAGCGATCGGGCCAACGGTGACTGAGATTAGCTGTTCACAAACTGCGAGGACGCACGGACGCACGGACGGACGGAGGGGAAAACATACTCTCCCTCAGCCTTCGGCTGGTGGAGACAACAACCCCCTGACATCTGCTCACATGACATTTCTGATTATACATTCATACTATTATCATCCTTTCTCTTATCCATCCCTCTTAATTTTCCCATACTGTAACCACTTCAGTTGTCCACTCACACACATATAAAAAATCACACTACTGTGAACTGAGCAGTGGACGGTGTTCATTAATTTCAAGGCTGTGGGTGTGTGCGTGCGTGCTTGCGTGCATGCATGTACATTTCAAGGCTACATACAGACACACACGCATACATACATACACGGATACACACACGGCCACGTTATGGAGACGGTGTGACCACCGCTCAAAAACACAACACATACCTACACCATATATACACACCCCTCAAACAGGACTTCCACACCCGGCCCCGGGTAGGATACACTATCCCCCCTACCCATGAAGGGAATGTCCCCGTGCTACAACAGGGGCCCTTCTCAAGGCCTAGCCTATCCTAGCGCCTAGCCCTCCACCTAACCCCTGCCCTACTAATGATGTTCCATCTGTCAGCTTCTTTTGATTTAAAAAAAAAAGATAAAGAAAAAACTATTAACCCTAAAGATCCACTCAAACCCATCACTGAGTTGGTACTACTTAAGTCAAAACAAAAACCAAACATAAATTTCACCAGGGGTTATTCACATTCAAAATCACACTCCCCTTTTCTCACCCATCCTGTGTTACCTTTCTTTCTCCCACACTGTAGTGACAGCAAATGGCAGCCCAAATATGGACTACCACATTGATGTCACATGAGTGACATCATAGACTGCTCTCTGACATCATAGACTGCTCTCTGACATCACAGACTGCTCTGTAAGCACTCTGATAACAGGTACTTGCATGGCTCCAGACAAGCCTCCAAGTACTCTGATGAACGGGGGGAATGAGTCACTATCTGTGATGCCACCCATGACCTGCGTCAGGGCAGCGACATCTCTAGTTATTGTGGGCTCGCTAAAAGGCGAGACCAGTATGTTCTCTCAAATCTTTATAGACCATGTTTATTTTCCTCAAAGAATTACCGACAGTACAAAGGCAGAACCTTTAGCCAATGAGGAGCAGCGTTCTTGGTGACATCACCACCAACAAGTGTGACACCCACATGAAATCTTTTGTAGTATGTTCTCCCAAATCTTTATATAGGGGATTATGTTCTCCCAAATCTTTATATAGGGGATCTGAGGGATTGAATGTAGAAGTAATGTTGGAGTGCCCGTTGGGCAGATCTTTATGCCCATATATGTTGGAGTGCCCGTTGGGTATAGATCTTTGTGCCCATACATGGTGTTCCATGCGAGCCCACACTGTTTCGTAGGAACAGCATTTCTAGTTATACTGTACATTTGGACCTGCTCTCCATATTTGGAGCTAGCCCATATGTTTCTCAGTATTCTTTATTTTTCTTTATAATAACTAAAATACAATTTTCGCTTAGAAGCTTCTTTAGAACTTCAAAATGCTCTTGCAGGATATTTTGAAATGTTTTAAACTTTTTACACTTCTATTTTATGCTATGGCGTCATCAGTCAGACATATAGCATGACACACCAATTTGGGAGAGTTCACGAATAGATCAATTCAGACACACAGACCCCTCCATTTAAGACCCATGTGGACCTCCATATTTGGGCAAGACTGATGTATGTATGTAGCTGTATAGTAGATGTATGAGGCAGCTAAATATATAAGGCAGCTATGCAGAAGATCTATGTGATCAGTACATCGGATCGGCAATCCATAAAAGATAAAAACGTGTGGAGGATATTACCAGTGAAGTGTGCCAACTTTATTGTTATCATCTTATGTTGGTCTTTAATTTGTGGACGCTTGAGTGAAAGAGCATTCACCATATCCCTTGCACTCTCACATCATGGCCACTTTTCCCCACTGCATTGACATGATGGTCAACGAAGTTATCAGATCACAAACAGCATTGGAGAAAACAATATTATCCAATGAGCTGAATGAGCTAAAAGCTCACTTTGGAAGCCTTACTTTGGAGGAAGGTACAAACGACCTGATCAGTGAGGATGGTGGGGTTTTTGATGCCGATGCTGTTGAATCTGCCCTTGACAGACAGGACGAAACAGAACAGTGTGAGACTGAACCCGCTCTTGACAGACAAGACGAAACAGAACAGACCGAAGCCACTCTTGACAGACGAGACAAAACGGAACAGTGTCAGACTGAACCCGCTCCTGACAGACAAGACGAAACAGAGCCGTGTCAGAGTGAGCAGGCAGGGATCCAGAGAACCAGTCCAGTTCCCTCCGATGGCACGTCCTCAACCACACATACACCCAGTGTCTGTCCATTGCAGTGTCAAAGCCATAGTCGGTCCTCCCCCTGCCCTGCACCTCCTCAGGATCTCCACAGATTCAGCACTGAGGTGGAGGAGATGGTGCAGAATCACATGACCTACACCCTGCAGAATGTGGGAGGGGATGCCAACTGGAATCTGCTGTTGGAGGAGGGAGAAATGAAGGTGTACAGGAGAAAGGTGGAGGAGAATGGCATTATAAAGGACCCAGTGAAGGCCACCCTCTCGGTGAAGGGAGTCACTGGCCACGAGGTTTGCCACTACTTTTGGAACACCGATTACCGTTATGACTGGGAGACCACTATGGACAACCTCAATGTCATTGAAGCGCTATCGGACGATGCAGTTATTGTCCATCAAATACATAAGAGGGTTTGGCCTGCCGCTCAGAGGGATATTGTATTCCTGTCTGCCATGAGAAAAGTCCTGGCCTGCAATGAAAATGGCCCAGACACGTGGCTAGTCTGCAATTTCTCTGTGGACCATGACAAGGCCCCGCCGACCTCCAAGTGTGTCCGTGCCAGAATCAATGTCGCTATGATCTGTCAGACCGTGGTCAGTCCACCAGAGGGAGACAACGCTGTAAGTAGAGATAATTTGCAGTGTAAAATGACCTATGTTGCCAATGTGCATCCAGGAGGCTGGGTTCCTGCCACTATCTGCAGGGCACTGGCCAAGAGAGAATACCCTAAGTTCCTCAGGCACTTCACAGCCTACGTCCAGGAGAAGACTGCCGGGCAGCCAATCCTATTCTGAGGATTAGAGAGGATTTCAGTAGCTAATTGGAAAGAGGCTGTAATGACATTTCCAACTTTCCCATGTCCATTTTCCAATGCGGACCCAAAACAACAGACAATTCTCCAGTCTGTATTTGCAGACTGGAGAATTCGTTTATTGAAGCAGTACAGATAAATGAACATACCTGTTATTCCAATGCATGTCTCTCTGTTGCTTGTCTGGTGCTAGCTGTTTGCTCACCCTTTACCTGTACCCATCTCATTACTATCACCTACTGTATGCCCCTCTATATATAACCTGTGCATCTAATGCCCACCTCAATTGTTCAAAAATAATTCCAGAATAACCAAAACAATGATATGCCAACAGCAAATATGGCTACTACTCATGGCACCTAGTTGTCTTAAGTATAACAAAATAGTTACAAATCAGACATAGGAGCGTTATGCACCGCTCAATAAAACATAAATTGAAGCTATATTTAAACTTTTTTTTCTTTTCTTTTTTTTTTACATTTGCAAAGAAAAAGCTATGTACCACGTGTTGGCATTTAATCTTTAGTCAATCTTAAATCTTTTTTCTCCTTTAATTAGGTTCCGGTACAAGGCTTGTTAGGATCTGGTTTTTAACATCAGTCCTCACTGAAACTAGGTCTAGGAGGAGGTAGCAGACATGTCTTTATTATTGGTCTTCCGAACCAAGTCAAACTGTTTGCACAACAATGTCACCAAACATTCTTCATTTTTCACCCTTCATTGTTTATGCATTCTTCTGTCCATTGTTTCCGAGAGTTCTGCCATTTATTGCACATGATCTGCATTTGATGTACAAATATAATTCAACATAAGGTGGTTTGGTGTGAGTGCTTCCAGGTCCACAGGATAATCCAAAATCCTGGTATTATGAGTTGATTGTTTAAAATTGCATCAGAGACTTTCTCATATCTACTCTCAGCAGTATAAATCTCTTTTCTCTTTGGAACAATCCAATCTCCACTGAGGAACACCTTTAACATCCTCTGGTTTGATTACTGTCCAGACAAATGCTTTGTCCATATACAGTATGCAGTAGAAATCTTCTTGTAGAAGATGTTATGCTCTTTGATAGCCTTGAGCTGGACGCAAACTGCAGACGGGTGCCCTCTTGTGTGTTGCTCTAAAACGTGTTAACAGTCATTATACATTGCAATCAGTCTTTTTTTCCCCATCCTCTCAAATGCTCTGATTAAAAACGTCATATTGCAAAGTAAAATAGCGATAGTTTTGTTGAACCAATAGAGCTGTGATGTCATTTTGCCTATGAATCACCTTACAAATCACCTTGGTACCTTCATTCGGTACTGTGTAACCTACACTGAATATTGACATGAGCTCTAATGGTCGAAGTTGTTTGCTTTGGTCTTACAACCAGTTGCTGGGATGAATGTTTGTTCCCATCATCAACACATTTCCTTTTTATTTCTTTGCATTTGGATTTAATGTAGCTGATGTTTTCTTTTGAGCGGATTCCTTTCTCAAATAAGAGTTCATCGCATTCTGACTGTAGAGCAGTAGTTCTCGGTATAATTATCATTAAAACTAAAAGCATTAATGTTTTTGTTGAAACCACTGATTCAGTCATGCCAATTCCCCCATGTAGACCCTGTCACTACTGACCTCTATTGGTCGGTCTTGTGATTGTTGTTATTAAGATACAAAATACAAAACCATAATGCTGGCAGCAGCCTGAAAACATAATGTTGCTGTTGCCGTGAAATATTTGAGACTAAACTTAAGACACTTCATGGAAAACAGTCCTCAGGCCTAGTTGCTGTGTCAGGCATGCTTCTACTAAAATAATAGCACTTTAGTCAACTGGCACTTTCTGACTTATGACACAAGGCAGCACTAATGTGGCAGTGAATAGCTAACAGTTGATTTTAACTTGCAATTTATGTGTAATCTATTGAAAATTGTTTATTTGGAATGGGAATGAGTTGAGAACAAGTGGACCATAGCCGTATAATATGGTTATGGTTCACTAGTAATAATTGCACCAATAGATGCGCAACTAAACAACACGGATTCATAAACAGTGCCTCACATGCCTCAGCGTTTTAGATAATTAAATTAAGTCTAATTATGTGAATATGTGCACTTGAGTAAAGTGACATAACAAGACATTGTCAGATGACAGCAGTGGGTATTAGCCTGGTAGTGGTTTACCAGGCTAGTGGAGAGTCTGGCTATGTGAGATTAGGTAGATATGAGTTGGTTAAAATACCATTGTTTTATTTTTCAACGTAATTAAGTTCAGTGTTTGTTCTTTACAAGTGAATTAATTAAGGTAGATGCAACTGTACAATTTATTGTTGAGAAGGTTTATGCTATATCCTTGTCTCTAATACAGTGATAGACTGTAGGCAACAGAATGAAAGTGTGCACTTATAGTAAACTGTAATTTGCTACAGAATTGAAGAGTCTCAAACAAGTATGAGTAAAAGCAGAGTTGAATTCCAGGTTTGTGCAAATATATTTGGCAAACACCATTTACAGCATGCCCACTGCATCAGGTGCATTACAGTATAATGACAAACATACACAATAACTGAAAGTGAATGTTCAAGGACTTTAAGGAAGCTCCAGATTTTCATTCCTTTTTGAGGAAAGCTAGCCATTGTGTAATGCTTGTCGTGTTGAACTGAACCCCACTTCACTTGGGGCATCATGGTGGCCGTTGAGCTGTGACATTATCAAGACCTGTGTTTCATGTTGTCCTCTTCTCTACCTGTCCACTGTACTGTCCTGTAACATACATGCCTTTAAATCATTGTTTCTCAGCATCTGATCTGGCGACCACCAGGGGTCCAAATGAACCCTTACACACGAGGATTGTACAGTGTAGATTGGGGACCCAGAGATAAAAAAAAGAAAAAATACATTAAATGGGGATCTGTGGCCTAATGTGTTTAAAACTGGGGGTCATTGACATGAGATATGTTGAGAATCACTGCTTTGCATGGTTCAGCTGGCACTGGCACTTCATGGGAGAGTGTTTTTTGCAGGTCTTTCAGTCCGAGTGTATCAAAAAAGCAACTGGGTTAAGGCAGCGGAAGCTTTTGATTGGCTGCACGGAGGTGACGAAAGTCGGGGGGACGGAGATACACCTAAACCTAACCGTAACCCTAATCCTAACCTCAGTAAAACTAACGCTGGTGAATGCTAACCTGGTGAAAAGCTAACCTGCCAACGCTGGTGAATGCTAACCTGGTGAAATGCTAACCTGCCGACGCTGGTGAATGTTAACATGGTCGGACCAGCGATGCTCAACCCAGTTGCTTTTTTGATACACTCGGACTGAAAGACCTGAAAAAAACACTCTCCTGGCAGTTCATAGCACAGTTTGTTTGGGACAAGTTGCAGGGGATTCAACAAGGCTTGGCATAAATCTTGAAGGGATATGGAGTGCGGGTGGCTCCGACGATCTCCTCTGTACTCAGCGTCACTCCATCCAGGGTGGAGAAGCGGAACTTCTGCAGTAAACTGACAAAAAACAGGAAGAGCTCCATTCTTGCCAGTCCCTCTCCAAGACATGCACGCTTACCTGAGAGAGAGAGAGAATTAAGACATAAAGGCAGCCAAATTGTTTCTCTCAACGTCCCTTTTCTAGAAATGTTATGCAATCTGCATTTTTCCCAATTTCCCCATGTCAGTGTCAGTGACAGGTTAGTCCCAATCAGGATCTTGATCAGGGTTTTGACTTTCAGTTTCATCATAATGTCCCTCTTACCCGCAGAGAAGGGCAAGAATGCATCCCTTCTCACAAACTTGCCATCAGCATCTAGGAAGTGTCCCGGGTTGAAGATGTTTGGAGTCTCCCATTCATTCTTGTCAAATAGCACAGAAGTCAGGTTGGGCATCAGGTTGGTTCCCTAGAACCAGACAATAAGTCAACCTACTGTACTATTGTTTGAATTATTACTGGCTTATATTTACCGCAACAGTATCGTATGTTGATTATTTTGTATGTGATTTTAACACAGCCAAGATGCATTTTACTTGCAATCAGAAAATCTCTTTGGTTATGGTATTTATTGCCTGTGAAGCACTGTGTTCTAAACAGTGCTTTACAAATGTCATGCTTACCAAAGAGCTTGTGAAATACATGTACACAGGAAAACAGTTTAGCTGATGACCAGCCCTATAGCTTGGACTGTGAGTCAAGTCAACAGGCCGTTATTGACCCAGATATCAATGAAGAGACTCACTGTAGTCACACGGACAGAATGACACAGGCAGTATTGTGTTTTAACTCACTATGTGGATTAACTCCTCAATGAATCAACAATTGTCATGTATATAAGTGATTATTTTTCAAGTGGGGACCCCCCCCCCCTCCCCCCCACCCTGACGAGCACTAAGAGTTGAGTCATTACATTTTGTATAACACGGTTTTATTGTGAAAATAGCAGATCTACATGCTCACAAGTTAACGCCTCAAGTTGCAAGTCGTCTATTTTCACAATTTCTGCCTCTAATATTTGGCCAATGTTTAATATGTAATTTTAGAGGTATTAGAAATTCTATAAATTGTCACTTTAGAAATGTAAAAATACCCTCCTATACACTTAAACTTTATGTTGGTTTGTTTACTGTTGAGTGAGAAACATTAAATTACACATTACACATTAAATTAATCATCTGGGGACCCCCCAAAATCATTTGGGAACCCCCAAATGATAGAGGATTATGTGTACGTCGGTATCCATCGGAATCCTAACGGACCACCACAACAACGGCAAATCTGGACACTTACACATTGCATACCTTTGATATGAAGTAACCGCCCAGTGTTGTGTCCTTGGCCGCCATCCTGAGTCCATTGAGAGGCACAATATTTCCCATCCTCTGGATCTCATGGATGACAGCGTCAGTGTAGGGCATGTTGGGTCTGTCGGCCATGTTGGGTTGGCGGGACTGTCCAATCACTCTGTCTATCTCTGCCTGGACCTTCTCTGTGTGGCGAAGTAGAAGGTTTTTGTTTTTTAGAAAATGAACAACATTTAATAGCAAAGAAATGTGACAAATGACAAAGTTCACATCAATTTAAAAAGAAATACAATGGTGAATGATATAGTTATAGTTATTGGGCCCTATTTTCGTCCATGCTTTACCCCTTATCCCTAAACTCCTTTGACATTTTTTACTATTTTGAAAAACAAGCTACAAGCTCACAACGTGTCTATGTAGATCGGCTATTTGAACATTTTATTAAATGTTTTATAAAATAGTTAAAAAAAAAAAAAAAAAAAAAAAAAGGCAAAGAAGTCTAGGGAAAATAAAGTGTTCTCAGCAGCACTCACCTTGGATGTGAGGGTGGTTGATGAGGTATATCATTAGCACTCACCTTGGATGTGAGGGTGGTTGATGAGGTATATCATTACACTCACCTTGGATGTGAGGGTGGTTGATGAGGTATATCATTACACTCACCTTGGATGTGAGGGTGGTTGATGAGGTATATCCTTAGCACTCACCTTGGATGTGAGGGTGGTTGATGAGGTATATCATTACACTCACCTTGGATGTGAGGGTGGTTGATGAGGTATATCATTAGCACTCACCTTGGATGTGAGGGTGGTTGATGAGGTATATCATTACACTCACCTTGGATGTGAGGGTGGTTGATGAGGTATATCATTAGCACTCACCTTGGATGTGAGGGTGGTTGATGAGGTATATCATTACTACTCACCTTGGATGTGAGGGTGGTTGATGAGGTATATCATTACTACTCACCTTGGATGTGAGGGTGGTTGATGAGGTATATCATTAGCACTCACCTTGGATGTGAGGGTGGTTGATGAGGTATATCATTACTACTCACCTTGGATGTGAGGGTGGTTGATGAGGTATATCATTACTACTCACCTTGGATGTGAGGGTGGTTGATGAGGTATATCATTAGCACTCACCTTGGATGTGAGGGTGGTTGATGAGGTATATCATTACACTCACCTTGGATGTGAGGGTGGTTGATGAGGTATATCATTAGCACTCACCTTGGATGTGAGGGTGGTTGATAAGGTATATCATTGCCCACTGCAGGGTGGTGGAGGTGGTCTCTGTGCCAGCCAGGAACAGATCCAGGGAGCACATAACCAGGTTGGCTTCACCAAAGCCCTGCTCAGGGCTTCCCTTGTTCTGAAGGGACAGATACATTGATGGAGAGATAACCATTACAAAGTGATGCAGGCCAGACAGGTGAACAGTTTACTGTAGACAGTGGAGGAAAGTAACTAAGTACATTTATTCAAGTACTGCACTTAAAGATTTTTCCTTTCTTTCTTATTTTTTACTTTACTGGAGTACTTCCTATATTCCATGATTTTACTTCTACTCCACTAATACAATACAAGAGAAATGTTGTACTTTTTCTACTCCACTCCTAATTATTTGAAGAAAAAAAAAGTTACTTTGTAGATTGTGATTATTATTACAAAACCACTCCAGAGACCTATACAGTTTTATATACTTTGGCAATTTGAAAATAGCCAAGCTACAAGCTCACAACACGTCGCAAATAAAGTACGTGTTGTGAGCTTATTTAGATCTGCTATTCCCAAAGGATTTTTATACACCTGAAAACATGTGAAATGGCATCTTCTGCATAATGAGTACTTTTACTTTTGGTACCTTACGCACATTTTGATGCCAGTGCTTTTGTACTTTTACTAGTAATTGCAGTATTGATGCTTTTACTTAAGAAAAAAAAAATAGGTAAGAAATTGAGAAAAGATGACTTGACATAAGATCTGAGAAACTGCTCGTACTTTATCCAGCTCAATGAGGAAGGTGTCCATGTAGTCCCGTGGGTTGCTGGGGTCCAGGTCCGACTTGTGTCTCTCTAGCTCTCCACTGATGAAGGCCTCCAAGGCTTTGTAGTTGCTGAAGATGTTATTGTGGGGGCCTGGCAGGTGCTTCATCAGTCCAGGAAATGCCTCGTAGAACTGTTTGAAGAAAAGTTACCGAAATATCAGTTTAGTGTCGTCAGTTCTAAAGATGGACAAAGAAAACAGACCTTTTCCCCTGGCGCTCGTGATTTCTCTGCATTTGTTCCCTACTCGGATAGATACTAGTTATGTTATTATGTTTTTTAGGTATATGTGTTGTTTAGATACTGTATACCTGTTACTTTGTAGCACAACTTCTTCTTACTCTGCCACTTGACCGCTTAGTCTGTTGTAGTGGACAACTGTCGCTCAGGATAGTAGCATCTGATGAATGCCTTTAGGCATGTACTTTTTGGAGCTGTGTGCAGCTCCCTATACGTGGCTGTGTGGGTCTGTGTGTCTGTGTGTGTGTGTGTCTGTCTGTGTGTCTGTATGTAGCCTGACTTCGGCGCGTAACTAGTGCCGCACCATTTACGCCACTCGCGCAATATATACATCAAAATGTGCGGCTCGGCCGGGAATGGTGTTCTATTACCTTTCGCTCCGATCCGCCTTACCATGCCGACGTAATCGGCAAAAAACGACGCTTAATTGTCCCCATTGACTTATAATGGGACAATGCAAGAAATCACTTTCAAGTATTTTTCTCTCGTAAACCATAGGAGCTACAGTTTCAAACCTCGGAGAGGAGATTCATAATGATTTTAAGAATGAATCGAAAAATAATTACATCACTCGGCCTCATGGTGGCGCTATAACGGCCCACTTTACGTTTTGCCCCGTAACTCTTGAACCGTAGATCGGAAAATTAAAATTCTTTTTTCCCTGGATTCCTTGGGTCAAGACGCACGCCCATTTGCGCCAGGATAGATTTTCCGCCATCTTGAATTTTCTCCAAAACACACTTTTTGCTCCTTTTCCTACATATTTTCTTCAAATGTCACAAAAATCGGTACACATGATCTACACACACACACACACACACACACACACACACACACACACACACACACACACACACACACACACAGCTCCACTTCACACGGGTGTGATTTTTATAACTTAAATTCATTTTCACCTCACATTGTTTTGGATCTAGACATGAAATGAGTATTTGTTTTGCGATGTGATGTGTCTGTCCATATGAAAATACGTTTATTGAATCGTGATCAGAGATTTGTGTCTGATTTTTTTAATACCTCTGCCTTCCCAATTAAAACTTCCTTGAATGGCCGATAGTGAGGTTACAACTACGCTTTGCTATTTCATGGTTCACATTACTCTTCTGGCTTGGCAGACATATCTTTTTGGTTTCTGAATGCATGCAACCCTGCATGTGTCTCTGAGAGTTCCCGTGCGGTCTTACATGAGCCCATATGGTGCCCTGCAGATAGACCGTCTCAGACAGATTCTTCAGCATGGTCTGGAAGTTGTCGTCGCCGTAGTCGAACCTCTTCCCGAACACCAGCTGGCAGATGATGTTGGACACAGCATTGTTGAAGAGCGGCACCGGGTCGAACGGTGCACCTGATCATAAGGACATCAGAGTGACATTCTTTATGGGGGTCCGTGGCCCAATACATATAATTTTGGGGGTCCTTGACATGAAAAAGTTGAAGACTGAAGACATTTGTAGAATTGGCCTCAGGTCTTAATGGACTAAAAACATGCTCACATTTCCAAGCGATTCAGGAGGGATTTGTCTGCCACTCACTCGTACACACATTTTCTCCTTTGCACTCTTTAGTCTTTTTCTATCCTACCAACCTTTCTCCCTCTCCATCTCTTCTTGCAGGTAGCGACTCTCCTCATAGATGCTCTCCTCTAAAGAGCTCTTTCCTAATCCGAACCTGCGTAGGGCAGAAACGGCAAAGCGCCGCTGTCTCTTCCATACTTGTCCATTACTGAAGAACAGACCCCTGAAAATACCCGCTGAAATAGAAAGAGAAAACACAATACTTCGTTGTATCTTCTTTGCATTGTCCGTCTGTGTACAGTGTATTTGTTTTTGTGAAGCTGTGTCTTTAATGCAGTGGTTCTCAACCTGTGGATCGGGACCCCGATTGTTAAATAATATAAGAAAGAGGAATAGCCGATCTACAAGCTTTGTTGTGAGCTTGTAGATCTGCTATTTTCACAATATTTATCTGTGGAACCGAGTCGAACTTAATGTATTGCCTCAACTCCTACAATTCTAAGTGCTTGTCGGGTTGGGGGTCCCCACTCCCCAGTTCAAATATGATTATTTTGGGGGGTCCTGAAAAGGTTGAGAAGCTGTCTTAGTGGAATATGGGAGGCATTGTCAAGCATCATATCAGTTTCTTTGATTGACCTGAGTTCCCTGAATACAGTCTGGTCTGGATTGGGCTGTATGGTCGATCGACAAAGTTCTCCGCCTGGTTCACCAGAGCTTCCTTCACCATCTTGTACCCGGTCACAAACACTGTTTTGTCTCTTCCCAGACGCATGCAGAACACATTCCCGTAAACGTCGCCTAGCTGCGAAGGCAGGACAAGCAGATAAGTGCCTGTTGTTGTCCAACATGTGACTCTAATAGAATAATGTTTTTTTCTCACAGCTATCGTCTGTGTATTCAAATAGCTGAGGAGGAGTACAACTGTTATTATTTCAGAAACCTCGGATGGCATTACATGCAATCTTCCAACATCATGCATATTTTACCCTATGAAAGTCCACATGAGCATATTATGCTGTTGCTTACCTTGGTCAGGTAAATGTGAGGCTGTTTGAGGTCAAGGCTGAACACGTTTCCTACAAGAGGAAGAGCCAGGGGTCCCGGGGGGGAGTTGTGTGGGTTCCTGTTCTTGAGGAAATAGGCCAGCAGGAGGAATACTAAACTGAACAGCAGCATTCCCCTGAGGTCCAGAAACGCATCGTAGAGCCTCCACATGGTGAAGGAAAGCCAGGGAATGAGAGAGCATGAGCGAGGGGAAACTGATGAGCTCCAGTTGTTTGTTGCTGCTCGCTTGCTCTACCACCAACACTAGTGTCAGTTAGAGATGGGCTGGTATGGTATAGGGCACATGACTCACACCTTGTATATTATGCAGCAAACCTTGGCATGTATGAAATGGAGAGAGGAGGGGATGTACGGCGTACGCAGAGGTGGAAAGTAACTAAGTACATGTATTCTAGTACTGTACAAATTTGAGGTACATTCACTCTACTTGAGTATAGTTCAACATTTTCTATACTTTCACTTCTACTCCACTACACCTCAGAGACAAATGTACTTTTACTCCACGACAATTATTTGACAACTTTAGTTACTTTGAAGATTTTGATTGTATCACAAAATATACATTAACCACTTCAGCCCTATAGACATTTCAACCATTTGATGCGACGCATTGTGAATTTGTAGATCGGCTATTTTCAAAAGATTTTTATATTATTTATACGTTTGAAAACTGCGTAAAAAGACATTCTGCGTAATGAGAACTTTCTACTTTTGGTATATAGAGTGGTATTTCTACACTGCTGCAGTATTGATACTTTTTACTTAACTATCTAATGTGAGTAATTTTCCCGCCACTGGGTGTACGTAACTTCCCTCTGACCTGTCATTGACAAAAAGAAAAAGATTGTTCACACAGCCTGTGACATGAATTTGAATGTGTGCTCTGCCTCTTTTTCACCCTACCTTACCCTGATGACGCATTACATGGGAACAATCAGTGGTCATCATGACATTATTGATTGACCTGAAATACTTTTATTTAATCTGAAGTGTTGCCTTCTGCTTTGAAGTCATTTCTCTCAACAATAGAACATTCTGTGTGAGGAGGATATAAGTTCAGGATGATGTAAATCAGGGGTTGCTAGTAAAGAGTCTCTATTTACTAATACATAAACGGTAAATTGATTTAAATGGGAGTAAATAAAAGTTAAAAAGTGTATGCTGGAATTAGGTAAACTTGTATATTATGCGATAACAAATAAATGTACTGGCATAACTACAGTAGCTTTCTGTTGATCATTCCGACCCACCTGTGCCTTCCAGGGAAGCATCCCTCACACCTGGTGTATATTTTTGGCTGATCACACTTCCTTGTTATTGTAATAAACGTACACTGCAATATCGCGAGTGTGTAGTTAGTTGTGCAGGGCGCTAAAGGCAAGTACTGTATAATTATGTTGGTCGGTCTGTCTGTCTGTCTGTCTGTCTGTGCGTCCATACTGTGACCTCAAGCAACATTTAAAACTGCTGGGTGGATTTCCATTGAATTTCCTGTGCACTTTCATGTTCGCCAGGTGATCCCTACTAATTCTGGTGACCCAATATTCTTTCCTCTAGGGCCACCATTAACATTTCCACTTATAAGTTATATCCAAGATATATCAATATACAGTAACAGGCATATAAAACAGGCAGATTGGCATGAAACTGAATGCGCTCAGCAAGGAAACGCTACTGATTTTTGTGACCTTGGTGTAGGTAACAGCACAGCCTCTTACTTAGGCTAAGCCTATTGTCCAACAATGGTCACAGGCCACGAACAAGTGCTCTCCAGGCATCCTCCTGGTCCTGGGCCAGTTTCTCCAAGCTGTCCCCATGTGCAGCCAGATCTCTTCACAGGTCACACGCCGCCAGGTGTTTCTTGGTCTTCCCCTCTGCCTTCTCCCATGTGGGTTCCTGTCCAGAACAGGGCGTATCTTGTGATATTAGATGCAGGTTTACTTAGAGTGAAGAGGGCAGGAATCTAAATCTTTCCATACTCATACTATACTCTAGTCTACAAGGTGTTGTAATAGTTCGCTGCCACAGTTCCAGGTTACTGATTGTGTTTGGCCAGCGAATTCTGAGGATTATTCTAACATTCTTTTCATGGTGTTAACAGTTGTTCTCCAGGTTTCTGCTCCATACAGCAAAACACGCTTCACCATGGAATTAAAGTTCCTGATCTTGGTGCTATGGGCAGATCTGAGGATCCCCAGCTGATGGAAACGGAAAGCTGCTCTTGCCTTAATCCGAACTTCGGCATCTGTCCTGTCGGTGTCCAGTTTATCGACAATACTGCCCAAAGTGCCCATACATGAGAAGCTCTCCACTTTATTTTGAGGACCCTGCTATTTCCTCTGTGAATGGTGAGGCCAAGGTGTGTTGAGTTTGCTGAGACTATGTTGGTTTTCTCTTGCATTTGTTGTTAGGTGTGGGGAAGAAGGGCCAGCACGGCCTCTAAGGGCTGCTAAATGGGGATTTTTGACTTTAAACTAACAATCAAACATAGAATACCAAACACTTTGTTTGTGTTGGTACTGGCCAAAGGGTGTGGCTTTCAATATTATTATTTTTTAGCAAGGAATTCGCCTTCACTTCATTCCATTCGTCTGCTTTGTTTGCACTAAGTGGTGTTATACTGTATGTTATGAGCAGTGGTGGCTGAGTGGTAAATGTCCACACCTAGGACTCCGGAGGCCCCAGAGGTCGCAGCCAGGTACGATTCCCCGCTCTAGCTACCACTGCTCCCCTTCCCCCTTGCGCTTCTTGTGAGCATCACTGGGTTGAGTTCAGCTGGGTTAAAGCTGATAAAAAAAAAGCAGCTGGGTTGGGCTGCGATATCTGAATTTCCCTCGCGGGAGGAGTTGGTAACTATTATTATTATTATTATATTATATATTATTATTATTATTATTATTATTATTATTATATTATATTAGAGATAGATGATAGACAGACAGAGACCATGGGATATACCAGGTGATTGATTGAATACTTTATTGCTTCTTTTCCCCCCATAAGAGGATTTTAAACATAAGAAAGCCTTTATGGCTTGTTTCATTTAGGGTAAAGTACAGTTCAGATACAAGGTCTACTAATAGTATTTAACCCAAGACAGTACAATGGCTTGTTTACATTGGGGTCCTTTTGTTCTCAATTCATAGAGAAAATTAATGAATGGCTGAAGATGATTGGCTTCAGCGAACCGTGGCATGAATCTTGAATGGGAGTGGTATATGTGTAACTCCAACTTGTCCCTTTGTACTCAGCTCTACTCCATCCAGGGTGGAGAAACTGAACTTCTGAAATAAACTGACGAAGAACAGGAACAACTCCATTTTTGCGAGGCTTTCTCCCAGACATACACGTTTCCCTGAAAACACAGAACATAATCATGACCTTAGCCATAAACAAAAAGCAAGCACACACAAATCACTTACAGTACACACAAGCATACTGTAAATACTCCAACAAACAGTGGCAAAATGTCAAGATCAAACACATTCTAGATCGATAAAGTGTAGAATGCAGTTCTTTTTTTTTTTTCTTCTTTTTTTTTTATGTAAAAGTACCTTGGGTGTAGAGCCTGGAACCTGGGACATGTGGAATCAGATACGTATACAGTATACCTGTGAAATCTCACCTCCAAATATAATCTTCTGTATTATGGAGGGTTGCTTGTAAATCCTAATGCAAATTTAGATTGGATGTTCCTAATAACACAAACTACCTCCAACTGTTTATGCTTCCATCTTATGTCTGTCTTGTGTATACGTATATAGGCCTATTCAATTTATATCAAACAATCAAACCAATAAATAATAGTGATAATGCTACAGGCAACAGCAGATTAACATTTCACATGCCGAAATCTGACAAACAAATTGCCCCAAAATGTTCACACATTGCCAGTTCCAATTTGCATTTGAGAAGTTTTACCTGCAGAGAAAGGCATGAATGCCTCTCTCTTCACAAACTTGCCATCGGCATCTAAGAAGTGTCCTGGATTGAAAGTGTCTGGAGTTTCCCATTCGTTCTTGTCAAACAGTACGGAAGTCAGGCTGGGCATTAATGAGGTTCCCTACACAACACAGGGGAGAAAACAACCATCTGTACAGGCTCCCATTTATTGTGAATCGATGGCTTGTAGTTACACATCTTCATAAGAATAGATTTGATAGAACATAGCGAGATCTTGTATGTATTGCACTCCATACTCTTACTTGGTTGTTTTTATCGCCTCTGAGGAATTTTGCAAACATTGCTTTGCTGGCTAAAATATGTCTGAATAGGTGGACCTTTGGCTTTGGCCAAGTACATTTACTACATTGGTATAGCTACTTTTACATAAGTAAAAATGAGCTTCCACCGCTGACCTTTGGTATGAAGTAACCACCCAGTGTTGTGTCCTTGGCTGCCATCCTGAGTCCATTGAGAGGCAAAATATTTCCTATCCTCTGGATCTCATGGATGACAGCGTCAGTGTAGGGCATGTTGGGTCTGTCGGCCATGTTGGGTTGGCGGGACTGTCCAATCACTCTGTCTATCTCTGCCTGGACCTTCTCTGTGTGACGAAATAGAAGGTTTTTATAAGCATTCAATGATGGAGATGAACGGAGAAGGAGATCCTACACTTGGAAAGGTGTCAGCTTATTGGTGGTTCGGGCATCTAGTACAGATACCCCCGAGCGCCTTCCTAGGAAGGTCCTCGATGCACGTCCCACTGGGAGGAGACCCCGTGGCAGACCAAAGACCAGATGGAAGGATTATATCTCCAAACTGGCTTGGGAACGCCTCTGTATAATCCCTGAGGGAGTGGAGGAAGTTGCTCAGGATAAGGAAATCTGGAAATCTCAGTTGGAACTGTTACCCCTGCGAACCGATTCCGGATAAGCGGTTGAAGTGTTACGTGTCAGTGTTAATTTTGACAGGAATTTCTGATTTAGTCTTAGTCTTTTGAATTACACACCATTTAGTCTTCTGAAATTGTCTTAGTCTAGTGTTAGTCGACTAAATATCTAAATCTTAATGCAGTGTTAATTTTGATAGCATAGATTTAGTCTTTTGAATAACACAACATTTAGTCAAGACTAAACAATTTCAGAAGCTGAGTAGACAAGGAACACTGCCCTGGATTAAGAGTGTCTGCTAAATGCCTAAATTGTAAATTGCTTAATGTCTCAAAACCAAAGCACCTTGATTTTTTTTCCTGCATTCACCCAGCAGCTCCCCACTGAGTTCGGAGCTGTTAGGGGGTAAGTGTCTTGCATCACATGTAGATGTGTATCATTGTTGGAATATATGGTTTACATACCAGCACACCAGTTTCCTGAGTGGTAACTCAATTAGACTCTGAGTTTAGTTTTGTAGGCGTTTGCATTTCACCAGACACTTAATGACCTTGAACATGGGGCCACTTGATGAGATAAACCAGGGCCCACTGCAAAGTGGTGGAGGTGGTCTCAGTTCCAGCCAGGAACAGATCTAACGCACATAGAGCCAGGTTACTCTCCTCAAAGCCCAGGTCGGCCTCTCCTTTGTGCTATTGAAACATGGGTAAAAGACTTGTGTGAGTTCAATAATAGACTGAAAGAAACAACAGATATTGTGAAGTGTACTGTATGTGTAGCACACCTTCTCCATTTCCATGATGAAAACGTCAATGTAGTCTCTGGGATTACTTGGATCCAAGTCAAGCTTCACCTCCTGGCGAACAAAGGCAACCAAATCCTCATAGAGGGCAAACAATTTGTTGTGAGGGCCTGGCAAGTGCTTCATGACTCCAGGGATTGCCTCATACAGCTGCAGTGAGAAAACATCATAAGAT
This sequence comes from Nannobrachium achirus, assembly GCF_963921795.1. NCBI lineage: Eukaryota > Metazoa > Chordata > Actinopteri > Myctophiformes > Myctophidae > Nannobrachium > Nannobrachium achirus. Next base: position 50,264,673 of record NC_137810.1, read on the forward strand.
TTACTTTTACAATAGGCTGAAGCTAAAAAAGTTTTCAAATTTACCATATGAAGAGAATGTAAATAAAATGAAAACTGTAGGCCTAATTACATATTCATGGTTTAGGATGCAATAATAGAGTGTACAGGTTCACCATATAAAGAAAAGAAATGCAAATAAAAGGAAAATTAATAAAGTGAAACACCCATATACATCAACAATAGCAAATTAAAGAATGCCTATCCTCATGTTTTAAGATACAGAAATATATCCTTCAGATCTTTCTCTATACTGTTATGTCATCTCTTACTTAAAAATCAAACCTCGGTTCGAAGTGGAGCGGTGAATCTGAGCGTGCGTGCGTGCGTGTGCGTGTGTGTGTGTGTCTGTGTGAGTGAGTGGTGAGTGTGCCTGGCCTGCACAAAACAGCGCCCCTCCTTTAACTAGTGTGTTGTGTGTGGCCACTCAAGGTATTGCCAGGCTACGGACACGGCCAGCCAGCCACCCAGCCACCCACCCACCCACCCACGGACATACCCACGGACATACCTGTCTATTGGGAGTGCTTTCACCGCTCCAAAAAATAAAAATAAATGAGAGAGAGAGAGAGAGATATGCCCTATGGGTTGGATGGATATTTCCTCACTTGACCCCACGGCCCACGCAGAGCCCTGCAGTTGAACAACGTTGTTGATATTCTTGAGCAGCGTCTGAAAGTCATGGTCACTGTAGTCAAACCGTTTACCAAACACCATCTGGCAAATGATGTTGGACACGGCGTTGTTGAGCAGGGACGCTGGGTTGAAAGGCTTGCCTGGAGAAATATGTCAGATTTCTCTGTTCTGTTATTTGCATATTAATATTACATTTATGAGTTATTATTTGACGTCATCCCGTTTATTCTATAAACATTGTTGTCTTTGATAAGATAATTGTAAGATAAACCTTTACTGATCCCCAGAGGGAACTGTATGTGTTATAGCAGCAACAGCAATAAGAATGAATCATACTGTAGTACCGAGAAGTACCGGTAAGAGTATGACAGGGCTGTATTTTGATTGTCTTAATTACCAGCTCTTATGCTTTAATTTAAAGGCCTGTCCATACTGTCTCGACCACCAAACTTTTCGTCGGAGAGTTCCGACTTTCCGACGTGCAGCTTTCCGAACTCTAATTCGGGGCACTCTAACCTAACGCGGACCAATTTGTGTAGGCAGATGGGCGGGCGCGGCGAATCTCTCCGCGAGTCTCTGGCCAATAGCATGTGTTCTCCTCCCCCCACCCCCCTCTGCTCCTCTGCTCAGCGCAGAGAACGCTGCTGCGTCATGACGTCAACACATTTGGTGCGACGCTCTCTGCACTCTGATTGGTTAGGGAAATTCTACACTTCCTCCAACAGTGATCATAACGCGATCGCCCAGGCTTCTTTTTCTTCCTATCGCCAAAAGAAGCCTGGGTTTCCGAGGCTAAATTCGGGGTAATGCTTTTCAGAAGATGTGAGTGACGTCATTTTACAGTTGAACCAGACCTTTCCAATGAAAAGTTCGGTGGTCGGAGACAGTATGGACAGGCCTTTAAGTTAAGGCATAAGAGCTGGTACTTAAGACAATCAAAATAAAGCTCAGAGTCTAGAACCACAGTAGATGAACATAACTGCTGCCTCCTACCATTCTCATTCCCCATCTCCTCCTGGAGATAGCGACACTCCTCATACAAACTCTCTTCCAGTGAACTCTTTCCCATTCCAAACCTACGCAACGTGGAGATGGCGAAGCGTCTCTGTGCCTTCCACCTTGGACCGCTGCTCGTGAATAGACCATCTACGCCACGAACAAACATGGAGAAACAAAACACAGTTAAATCCTCAGTGTTGTGTTCATTTTTATACTTTCAGGTTTTACTGTGTGTACATTCATACATATGTTCAATCAATGTGTGTGTGTGTGTGTGTGTGTGTGTGTGTGTGTGTGTGTGTGTGTGTGTGTGTGTGTGTGTGTGTGTGTGTGTGTGTGTGTGTGTGTGTGTGTGTGTGTGTGTGTGTGTGTGTGTGTGTACGCTCACCTAAGCTTCCTGCATAGATTCTGTCTGCAATTGAGCTGTGTGGCCGATCCGCAAAGTTCTCTGCTTGTGTCACCAGTGCCTCCTTCACCATCTTGTATCCGGACACGACCACCCACTTATGAATGCCCAGACGCACACTGAACACATTCCCATATGCCTCGGCTAGCTGTGGACGTTACAAGAGCTGATGTTATCGGATCTTTTCTTTTTTTTTACAAAATACTTTATTTATTCTAAGGTGTACGACGGTTCACTTATTGATTCTATTATGTGAATTATTATGTATTGAAGGGGGTATAGGTGTTTGTTGAAATGTCAAAAAGTAAAACAATATAAGTAGACATGGGGGCTTTGCCTTGCCTTGCCTTGGTCAAACTAACGTGAGGGTGCTCCATGTCAATACTTAACATGTTCCCTACAAAGGGAAGAGCCAGGGGTCCCGGTGGATAGTTGGATACATTCCTGTACTTGAGGTAATCAAATATCAGGAGAGAAACACAAATAAACAGCAGTATTCCCTTGAAGTCAAGGCCTGACAGAAAGGCATAAATCCACATTGTTTTGGGTAGCTCTCAACAAACTACCTGTGAGGAGATAGCGTTTGCCTTTAGTCCATGAACCACGTGATTTGATGACAGAGATTAGATGTTAATGAGTGGCCACTCATGTAAACATTGTGGATGGGAAAAGGAGGAAATTGTCTCAACTAATCCACTGGGTGTCAGTCTAAATACAGTCTTCAAGTGGAGATTGATTCCTTTAAAAAAAATCTATTAAAATTAAATACATGAAATGAAAACAAATTACATTTCGTAGAATTCTTAATATCCATCAATACTTATCATTCAAATTATGACTGAGAAACTGAAAGGACTCTTTAAACTAATTCATTTTTTCATTTGCTTTATTTCTTGAAAAGGCCTAGTCAATGAGGAGGAGAGCCATTTACATATCAGAAGCCATTGTCTTTGTTCTTATTTTGTTCATCTATACACTGTATGCATGTTTTTTCCTTTCATTTTCGACTGGACATAATAAGAACAGGAGGATTGTTATTATATGTCAGTTTTCTTCTTGTTGTGTAATGTGTCTATAATCCCATATGGGATGGGCCAAAATGATGGCATGATACGAATAACAATTACATTGGGGAGAAAAGGGGCGGAAAAACTATACAAAACAAAAAGTATCACCCCTTTTCTTGCATAAAATCTAAATGGAGGAATAAAATCCATTCTTGCCTGAAAAATACATCAACAAAACCACTTCAGCCCTATAGACATTTCGGCCATTTGGTTGGTGGGTAAACCACCGCTCAGTTCACACGGGTGTGATTTTTTTCACCTTACCTTACCCTGATGACGCATTACATGGGAACAATCAGTGGTCATCATGACATTATTGATTGACCTGAAATACTTTTATTTAATCTGAAGTGTTGCCTTCTGCTTTGAAGTCATTTCTCTCAACAATAGAACATTCTCTGTGAGGAGGATATAAGTTCAGGGTGATGTAAATCAGGGGTTGCTAGTAAAGAATCTCTATTTACTAATACATAAACGGTAAATTGATTTAAATGGGAGTAAATAAAAGTTAAAAAGTGTATGCTGGAATCCTTGTATATAATATGGAACTTGTATATTATGTGATAACAAATACATTTACAGGCATAACTACAGTAGCTTTCTGTTGATCATTCCGACCCACTTGTCCATAATAGGTGAAGCTCTCCACCTCCTACACCTTCTAGTGTGATGGGAGTAACTCTGTCTGTGTTTATTTTGAGGACCTTGCTATTTCCTCTGTGAATGGTGAGGCCAAGGCATGTTGAGTTTGCTGAGACTATGTTGGTTTTCTCTTGCATTTGTTGTTGGGTGTGTTGGATTTTTGACTAACTATAATCAAACATAGAATACCAAACACTTTGTTTGTGTAGCTACTGGCCAAAGGGTGTGGCTTTATATATATATATGTGTATATGTGTGTGTGTGTGTGTGTGTGTGTGTGTGTGTGTGTGTGTGTGTGTGTGTGTGTGTGTGTGTGTGTGTGTGTGTGTGTGTGTGTGTGTGTGTGTGTATGTATATATATATATTAGAGCTGTGATGCGATTAAAAAAACCCGAATTAATTACAGGCTTTGTAATTAATTAATCAATCGCAATTAATCGCATTTTAATCGCATATTAATATTTTACCCGAGAAGCATTTTTTAGTAAAACACATTTTGGTGTATGAGTGAATCAACAAGATTTTTTTAAATCTAAATTTCACATCCACTGGGCCAAGCAAAGCGCTCTGATCGGCTATTTCTCCCCTTGTGTTTGTTGTCTCTTCTTGGTTGGTGCATCGCTATGATCGGTATGCCCGAAACTGAAGGTTCTGTGGTGCAAAAACTAAGTGCGATTAAAATGTGTGCATTTTCTTAATCGTGTTAATTTTCTGTAATTAATTAATCGCAATTAATCAGTTAAAAGTCCCAGCCCTAATATATATATATATATATTTATTTATTATTTGCCAGGAATTCGCCTTCACTTCATTCTGTTTGTCTGCTTTGTTTGCACTAAGTGGCGTTATATGTTATAGAGATAGATGATAGACAGACAGAGACCATGGGATATACCAGGTGATTGATTGAATACTTTATTTGCTTTTTATTTTGTTGTTGTTTTTCATGAGAGGATTTTAAACCTAATACAGCTTATATGTACAGTACAGTTCAGATACAAGGTCTACTAATAGTATTTAACCCAAGAAAGCACAATGGCTTGTTTACATTGGGGTCCTTTTATTCTCAATTCATAGAGAAAATGAATGAATGGCTGAAGATGAATGGCTTCAGCGAACCATGGCATGAATCTTGAATGGGAGTGGTATATGTGTAATCCCAAATTTTCCCTCTGTACTCAGCTCTACTCCATCCAGGGTGGAGAAACTGAACTTCTGGAATAAACTGACGAAGAACAGGAACAACTCCATTTTTGCGAGGCTTTCTCCCAGACATACACGTTTCCCTGAAAACACACAGAACATAATCATGACCTTAGCCATAAACTAAGAACAAGCACACACAAATCACTTACAGCATAGTACACACAAGCATACTGTAAATACTCCAACAAACAGTGGCAAATTGTCAAGATCAAACACATTCAAGATCGATAAAAGTGTAGAATGCTGAATTTATTTGTTTGTAAAAGTACCTTCCTAAGTATAGAGCCTGAAACCTGGGACATGTGGAATCAGGTATCTAGGCTACCAGTATACAGTCTACCTGTGAACTCTATCAATACAGCACCTCCAAATATAATCTACTGTATTATGGAGGGTTGCTTGTAAATCCTAATGCAAATTTAGTTTGAATGTAACTACCTCCAACTGTTTATGCTTCCATCTTATGTCTGTCTTGTTTGTGTATACGGTTTATTCAATTAATGTGTCGATATCAAACAATCAAACCAAGAAATAATAGTGATAATGTGAATTCCTGAAAGGGATTGCTATTGCAAAGTTATATAAGCTTGTTTTTGTATCAACAGCTACAGCCAATAGAAGATGAACATTTCACGTGCAGAAATCTGACAAATTGCCCACAATTGTCACACATTGCCATTTCCAATTTGCATTTGAGAAGTTTTACCTGCAGAGAAAGGCATGAATGCCTCTCTCCTCACAAACTTGCCATCGGCATCTAAGAAGTGTTCTGGATTGAAAGTGTCTGGAGTTTCCCATTCGTTCTTGTCAAACAGTACGGAAGTCAGGCTGGGAATTAATGAGGTTCCCTACACAACACAGGGGAGAAAACAACCATCTGTACTGGCTCCCATTCATTTTGAATCGATGGCTTGTAGTTACACATCTTCATAGAGAATAGATTTGATAGAACATAGCGAGATACTTTATGTATTGCACTCCATACTCTTGTTCTTTATCGCCTCTGAGACATTTTGCAAACATTGCTTTGCTACCTAAAATATGTCTGAATAGGTGGACCTTTGGCAGTGGTAGAAAGTAACCAAGTACATTTACTACATTGTTATAGTTATGTTTACATAAGTAAAAATGAGCTTCCACCGCTGACCTTTGGTATGAAGTAACCACCTAGTGTTGTGTCCTTGGCTGCCATCCTAAGTGCATTGAGAGGCACAATATTTCCCATCCTCTGGATCTCATGGATGACAGCGTCAGTGTAGGGCATGTTGGGTCTGTCGGCCATGTTGGGTTGGCGGGACTGTCCAATCACTCTGTCTATCTCTGCCTGGACCTTCTCTGTGTGACGAAAACAGAAGGGTTTTATAAGCAAGCTTTCTTCCTACTCTCACCTATAGGTCATGAAGTGTGGGTCATGACCGAAAGTATAAGGTCGAGGGTACAAGCGGACGAAATGGGTTTCCTCAGACGGGTGGCTGGTATCTCCCTTAGAGATAGGGTGAGAAGTTCAGTCACCCGAGAGAGACTTGGAGTAGAACCGCTGCTCCTACGCTTGGAAAGGAGTCAGCTGTTTCGGGCATCTAGTACGGATGCCCCCCGAGCGCCTTCCTAGGAAGGTCCTCGGGCACGTCCCACTGGGAGGAGACCCTGTGGAAGACCAAAGACCAGATGGAAGGATTATATCTCCAAACTGGCTTGGGAACGCCTCGGGGAGTCTTTTAGGCTTATCGCAGTGTTCATTTTGATAGCAAAGATTTAGTCTTTTGAATAACACAACATTTAGTCAAGACGCTAGGATTAATATTTAGTCAACTAAGAGCTGACAATTAACAGCTACCTGCTCTGGATTTAGAGCGTATGATAAACGCATGAATTGTAAATTGCTTAATGTCTCAAAAACCGAAGCACCTTGATTTTTTTCCTGCATTCACCCAGCAGATGGCTTGCTGAGATGACTTTTTTTTAATGAGTTCTCAGTGGGGAGCTGTTAGGGGGCAAGCGTCTTGCAGGAACATTTCTAGTAGATGTGTATCATTGTTGGAATAAATGGTTTACATACCAGCATACCAGTTTTCTGACTGAACTAAATTTGACTTTTGAGTTTAGTTTTGTAGGCGTTTGCATTTCACCAGACACTTGAATGACCTTGAATATGGGGCAACTTGATGAGATAAACCAGGGCCCACTGCAAAGTGGTGGAGGTGGTCTCAGTTCCAGCCAGGAACAGATCTAACGCACATAGAGCCAGGTTACTCTCCTCAAAGCCCAGGTCGGCCTCTCCTTTGTGCTATTGAAACATAGGGAAAAGACTTGTGTGATTTCAATAATAGACTGAAAGAAACAACAGATATTAAGTGTACTGTATGTGTAGCACACCTCCTCCATTTCCATGATGAAAACGTCAATGTAGTCTCTGGGATTACTTGGATCCAAGTCAAGCTTGTGCGTCTCCACCTCCTGGCGAACGAAGGCAGCCAAATCCTCATAGAGGGCAAACATTTTGTTGTGAGGACCTGGCAAGTGCTTCATGACGCCAGGGATTGCCTCATACAGCTGCAGTGAGAAAACAGTTTAAGGTCACATTTCATTCATAAGATTTACTTAATATGAATGAGTACACTGTGAGTCTGCGCCAAAAAGAATCACCTGCATGTATCCTGTAGTAAGTTTAAGTTAGTCCTGTGTGTCTATTAGCGACCAAATTGTGTATCACTAAATGTTAAGAAGACTAAATAACCGGAATTAATAAATAAAATATAAACAGAATGTTAATAGAATAAATATTTTACAATACCTAAAACAAATTCAAAATTTTGAAAAAAAAAGTTTTGAAAAAAACGGGAAACGCGTGTGACGTCACATGCGTCAACTCTCAGAACAGCACTGTTCTGAGAACCCGTGGAAAGCTTTTCATCTCTGTCTTCCCAAAACCAGAGAAAGACACAATGTACAGAAATAGGACTTTGTGAGGATAGAAGGTGCCAGTGGGACCCCAAAAAAAGGTTTTAAAATAGAAAAAGTGAAAATTCATGGTGTAGGTCCTTTAAGGTTAAGTACAGTGCAGGCAGTGCAATAGGCTACATGACGAAGCATATTTCTTACATAGTATGAACCTTATTTTGAGATAGGAGTTACTCATATTCAGAGAGAGATGCCCTATGAGTTGGATAGATATTTCCTCACTTGACCCCATGCAGAGCCCTCCAGTTGAATGGCTTTGTTGATATTCTTGAGTAGCGTCTGAAAGTCATGGTCACTGTAGTCAAACCGTTTACCAAACACCATCTGGCAAATGATGTTGGACACGGCGTTGTTGAGTAGGGACGCTGGGTTGAAAGGCTTGCCTGGAGACATATGTCAGATTTCTCTGTTTTGTTATTTGCATATAATTATTCAAATTTTGAGTTATTATTTGACGTCATCCCATTTATTCTATAATTGTCTTTGATAAGATAAGGTAAGATAAACCTTTAATCATCCCCAGAGGGAACTGTATGTGTTATAGCAGCACCAGCAATAAGAATGAATCATACTGTAGGAGAGGTACCGGTAAGAGTATGACAGGGCTGTATTTTGATTGTATTTTGACGTGCAGCTTTTACGAACTCTAATTCGGGGTGATGCTTTTCAGAAAAAGATGCGAGTGACATTTTGTAGCTGAACCAGACCTTTCCAACGAAAGGTTTGGTGGTCAGAGACAGTATGGACAGGCCTTTAAGTTAAGGCATAAGAGCTGGTACTTAAAGAGGCGGTGCCATAGTTTTGTACTTTTTCTGGTTTTCATGTGTCAGGAGCAGTACTTCATTAGACAGGGGGTCTATGTATTTGGGGTTTCTATCTGGAGGCTGACACCTTATGGGTCAAAAGTGCTGATCCAAAAACACTGATAAAATGACATCATATAATCATCCCCTCCCCTTTTACCATTCACCCAACACTGTGGGTGTGGCTAACTTCAGCTGGGTCACCACCCACCATGACAACCAGGCATACTTAATGAACTGGTGGGTGTGGCCACATAGAAACGTAATTTTAACTTTAACTTTCTGCACAATTTTTTGGAAGGGATCTTCCTTCTAGAATAATTATAATACCTGATAATCATGTTTCAGGGGGGGGGGGGGGGGGGGGGGGGGGGGGGCACTTCATCTTTAAGAAAATCAAAATAAAGCTCAGAGTCTAGAACCACACTAGATAAATACAAATAAAACAATTTGCTCGTAGTGTCTTTTCAACAGCACTTTCAAAGTTTCAACATAACTGCTGCCTCCTACCGTTCTCATTCTCTATCTCCTCCTGGAGATAGCGACACTCCTCATACAAACTCTCTTCCAGTGAACTCTTGCCCATTCCAAACCTACGCAGGGTGGACATGGCGAAGCGTCTCTGTGCCTTCCATCTTGGACCGTTGCTTTGGAATATACCTACCCAACAAACAAACATGGAGAGACAAAACACAGTTAAATCCTCAGTGTTGCGTTCATCTTTATACTTTCAGGTAATTTGCTCTGAGGATTTTACTGTGTGTACATTCAAATTCATTAATAAGTTCAGTCAATGTGTGTGTGCATACGGTCACCTAAGTCTCCTGCATAGGTTCTGTCTGCAATTGAGCTGTGTGGCCGATCCGCGAAGTTCTCTGCTTGTGTCACCAGTGCCTCCTTCACCATCTTGTATCCGGACACGACCACCAACTTATCAATGCCCAGACGCACACTGAACACATTCCCATAGGCCTCGGCTAGCTGTGGACGTTACAAGAGCTGATGTTATCGGATAATTTTGACAAAATACTTTATTGGTTTTAAAAGGATCCCTGGCTAATACGACAAATATACCTTAATTGCGACCGTAGGTCGCATTTACTATCAAACCCTGCACAAAGTGTAAGTCCGTCCGTCCGTCAGTCCGTCAGTCAGTCTGTCTGTCACACCTCACACGTCACACTCTTGCCCTGCTCATATCTCCGCAACCGTTGCCCCGATCCATGCCAAATTTTGCACACACCTTCCTTACCTGCCAAACTACAACCTCCAAGGACCCCCGGAGCTCCAGGGACCCCCAGGTCCCTGGGGGACCCCCAGATGTAAAAAATGACCAAATGTGCTAAACTGACCAAATGACCACCCCCACGGGGCAGCTCACGGGGAATTCCCGGGGACCACCCACTCCTGGTGCTCCAGAACGGATGCAAAAGTGGTGGCGCCCCCAGTGGAGGACCCCCTACACTGCAGCTCACATAAAATGCCGTAACTCCGGCTAGGAGCGACCGGGACAGCCGGGGCCGGTACCTATTCGTCCGCCTTGCCGGCGCGGAGACCCCACCCCTCATTTCTCACATGGCCCTCTTCTAGCGCCACCATGAGGCCGATTCTTGCAAAACACATTTTTGGACACTGCTCCTACAATTTTTGCCCTAAAATCACGCAAATCGGTACACAGTATGTCTACACTCATCCCATCAACATGAATCTCTCCCATATAGCGCCACCTCCAGGCCGATTTTTAAAAACACATTTTTGGACACTGCTCCTACAGATTTTGCCCTAAAATCACGAAAATCACTACACAGTATGTCTACACTCATGTCATCAACATGGATCAGGAAGATTTTGGCAAAACACATTTTTGCCCTATTTGTGGAGATCAGTGACCTACGGTCGCTTTTCTCCCGATTAGGGAGTGTTACTGGTACATTATAATTATCCTCTATAACTACAATGTAAAATTAAAAACACCTTAAATATTTTATTTCTTCTAGAAATAGCTAATCTTTCACTCAATAGGGGAAATGCATGTCACAAGTTGATGATGTCATAAATGTCATGTGTGATCTATCCCTATTGAATTTATGGCATGCATGTGCAAAAACACATTTGAAATATTGATTTGATGCTCATATTAACCATAGGAAGTATTACGTTTGTTTTTATTTGCACATGCATGCCATAGATTCCATGGGGATAGATCACACATGACATTTATGACATCATCAACTTGCGACAGGCATTTCCCCTATTGAGTGAAAGATTAGCTATTTCTAGAAGAAATAAAATAATTGAGGTGTTTTTAATTTTACATTGTAGTTATAGAGGACAATTATAATGTATTAAGGCATATTTGTTGTATTAGCCAGGGATCCCTTTAAGGTGTACGGTTCACTATATTGATTCTATTTTGTTAATTATTACGTATTGAAGGGGGTATAGGTGTTTGTTGAAATGTCACAAAGTAAACAATATAAGTAGACATGGGGGCTTTGCCTTGCCTTACCTTGGTCAAACTAACGTGAGGGTGCTCCATATCAATACTTAACATGTTCCCTACAAAGGGAAGAGCCAGGGGTCCCGGTGGATAGTTGGATGCATTCCTGTACTTGAGGTAATCAAATATCAGGAGAGAAACGCAAATAAACAGCAGTATTCCCTTGAAGTCAAGGCCTGCCAGCAAGGCATAAATCCACATTGTGAAGCTGAATCCGTATCCGCAGTAAACAGTGTTGAAAAGTTAAGCAGTTTTCTTCTCCCTCTCTTTAAAGCATAGTGTTGTGAAGTGCTGTGTGTGTCTGTACTGCATGAGAAAGGAAAACAATGTACTGTACGCTGAAGCTGTCCTGAACACTCCTTGTGTGTACAAAGGTGGTCATGGTTCATAAAGCTGTACTGTACCTCAACTGCTATACAAGGTTGCACACACTTAGCGAGCCACAGGCACACTTATTTCTTAGAAATTTTCTTTTCTAGTTTATCATGTTTAGCTACATTATAGTATGTATCTACTTAATGTATTTTACAGTAGGAAATCAAAACCCAATTCTCAATAATTGCCATTATATCTAAAGAACAAAGAAAACTAAAAAACTAAACAATATTGCATATTTCATGAACAGTACTGTGCCCATCACAGATATACAGTACTGTTTGCAGGTATTGTTTTGGGTAGCTCTCAACAAACTACCTGTGAGGAGATAGCATTTTCCTTTAGTCCATGAACCACGTTATTTGATGACAGAGATTAGATGTTAATGAGTGGCCACTGGCCACTCATTAAAACATTGTGTAAACATTGTGGATGGGAAAAGGAGGGAAGTGTCACAACTAATCCACTGGGTGTGAGTCTAAATACAGTGTTCAAGTGGAGATTGATTCCTTTAAAAAGAATCTATTAAATTAAATTCATGAAATGAAAACAAATGACATTTATGCATGTTTTTTCCTTTCATTTTTGACTGGACAATAACAGGAGGATTGGTATTGTCAGTTTTCTTATTTTTGTGTAATGTGTCTATAATCCCATATGGGATGGGCCAAAATGATGGCAATACGAATAACGATTACATTGGGGAGAAAAGGGGAGGAAAAATTAAACAAAACAAAAAGTATCACCTCTTTTCTCGCATAAAATCTAAATGGAAGTATAAAATCCATTCTTGCCTGAAAAATACATCAACAAAACCACTTCAGCCCTATAGACATTTATTTCGGCTTCAAAAGATTTTTATACAATTTATATGTTTGAAAACTTGTGAAACAGCTTTCTACTTTTGGTATATAGAGTGGTATATAGAGTATTTCTACACTGCAGTGTTGATACTTTTTACTTAACTATAATGTGAGTACTTTTCCCTGGGTGTATCTAACGTCCCTCTGACCTGTCATTGACACTCTGACAGTGAAAAAAGAAAAAGATTGTTCACACAGCCTGTGACATGAATTTGAATGTGTGCTCTGCCTCTTTTTCACCTTACCTTATAATCGGGGGATATCTTTAGAAATAGTGTCAAATCCTGGAATAAATTCCTTACCAAAAAGATTCTTCACCAATGTGTTTGTAAAGGTGTCTAACACATCTCACAAAGACTGAAATTCAGTTTCCCTAGGAAAATCTTTGACAGCTAGGGTAATTCTGGGTCTCATTCACTCACTATACACTATACAATAGGGGAAAAAATCACTCCCAAAAAATATGCTTTAAGTGGGATGTGAGGGGTCTAACTAGGTGTTTTTAATTATTCTGAATCCATTGCAAGCATTTGTTTTGCACCAAAAACATTCCTTGGGCTAGAAATGGACCCCCATACCACTGTGAAAAGTGATGACTCATCACCATCATTTTACGGGCTGTTTGTAGCCCAATGAATGTTTTTTTGTGCAAAACAAATTCTTGCAATGGATTCAGAATAATTAAAAACACCTAGTTAGACCCCTCACATCCCACTTAAAGCATATTTTTTGGGAGTGATTTTTTCCCCTATAGTATTGTATAGTGAGTGAATGACACCCAGAATTACCCTAGCTGTCAAAGATTTTCCTAGGGAAACTGAATTTCAGTCTTTGTGAGATGTGTTACTAGACACCTTTACAAACACATTGGTGAAGAAATGTTTTGGTAAGGAATTTATTCCAGGACTTTTTAAGATATCCCCCGACTATTAGCCTTATTCACGGCCCGCCCACCTACTTCCGTTTCTCAGTTTTCCACGGGTGCTGACTTCAATTTAGAAGGGGAAACTATACTGGACTTAAAGCCAACAAATCATTATTTCTAACAGTAAAGTAAATTATAGTGCTTTGTGCCGTTTAGTATCTTGTGTTCTTGATCATGCTAGCCGTATTTTATACTTTACTATTCGGAAATTGCATTAAATTTGCAATTTCTGTGCTAACTCCATAGGCTATGGTAGGATTTACCCCTTCAAAATGTGACTTCAGCACCCGTGGGATGCTTAGTGGGCGGGCCGTGAATTGGGCTAATTACCCTGACGACACATTACATGGGAACAATCAGTGCTGAAATACTTTTATTTAATCTGAAATGTTGCCTTCTGCTTTGCAGTCATTTCTCTCAACAATAGAACATTCTGTGTGAGGAGGATATAAGTGCAGGATGATGTAAATCAGGGGTTGCTAATACATAAACGGTAAATTGATTTAAATGGGAGTAAATAAAAGTTAAAAAGTGTATGCTGGAATTAGGCAAACGTATATTATGTGATAACAAATACATTTACAGGCATAACTACAGTTGCTTTCTGTTGATCATTCCGACCAACCCGTGCCTTTCACCTCTCCCCCTGTATGTGGCGTCTCACCGCACCAGGGAAGCATCCCTCACACCTGGTGTGTATTTTTGGCTGTTCATACTTCCTTGTGATTGTAATAATAAACGTACACTGCAATATCGCGAGTGTGTAGTTAGTTGTGCAGGGCGCTAAAGGCAAGTACTGTATAATTCACCCTTTGTCAGCCTTCTGATTGGTGCCTGACTGACCAACCAGCAGGCTCTTTCTGCCTTGTCCCGCCCTGGTTCGGCCTTTTTTATGTTGAATTTAATAAATAAATAAAAACATTTAAAAACATGCCCAGTCACTATACTGCACCTGAGAGGCTCCTTTTTACTGAAACCAAGTTTAAAATGAGAATTGAATACACAAAATAACAATAAGAAGCAACTGAATTTCAATGGTAGTGGATGGAGAGAAAGGACTTTTGTCCCACCAAGACACAGCAACCAATGGGTGCGAAGAGGGGTGGGACAACGGGCGGGACTTGACAAAGGGTGAATTATGTTGGTCGGTCGGTCTGTCTATGCGTCCATTATACTGTGAGTGACCTCAAGATTTCCTGTGCACTTTCATGTTCACCAGGTGATGTGGTCCCTACTAATTCTGGTGACCCAATATGCTTTCCTCTAGGGCCACCATTAAGCCAACATTTCCACTTATACGTTTTATGCAAGATATCTCAATATACAGTAACAGGCATATAAAACAGGCAGATGGAAACGGAAAGCTGCTCATGCCTCTAATCCGAACTTTCATGTGGGCCCAATTTATAGTTTATAGGTGAAGCTCTCCACCTCCTACACCTTCTAGTGTGATGGGAGTAACTCTGTTTGTGTTTATTTTGAGGACCTTGCTATTTCTGTGAATGGTGAGGCCAAGGCATGTTGAGTTTGCTGAGACTATGTTGGTTTTCTCTTGCATTTGTTGCTGGGTGTTTAGGGGCTGCTAAAAGGGGATTTTTGACTTTAACTAACAATCAAACAATACTTTAACTAACAATACCAAACACTTTGTTTGTGTAGCTACTGGCCAAAGGGTGTGGCTTTCAATATTATGTCTGGCCCTGTTACAGATGTTGTCCAAAAATCATGTAGATCGGTACACAGTATCTCTATAGCCATTAAACGAAACAGGTATTTCTTACATTGATGCTCCTACATATTATCATGCAAGCACCAGTAAAGTTAAACTAAAGTTACTTTCCATACCTCATATACTGTGTGCACAGTGCACATCCCATAACCCACACACTGCACATCATTTCGGAGCTCATATCTTTGAACTGGTAAGGGCTAGTGTATGTTATAGAGATAGATGATAGACAGACAGAGACCATAGGATATGCCAGGTGATTGATTGAATACTTTATTGCTTCTTTTCCCCCATAAGAGGATTTTAAACCTAAGAAAGCCTTTATGGCTTGTTTCATTTAGGGTACAGTTCAGTTCAGATACAAGGTCTACTAATACCCAAGACAGCACAATGGCTTGTTTATATTGGGGTCCTTTTGTTCTCAATTCATAGAGAAAATGAATGAATGGCTGAAGATGAATGGCTTCAGCGAACCGTGGCATGAATTTTGAATGGGAGTGGTATATGTGTAACTCCAACTTGTCCCTCTGTACTCAGCTCTACTCCATCCAGGGTGGAGAAACTGAACTTCTGGAATAAACTGACGAAGAACAGGAACAACTCCATTTTTGCGAGGCTTTCTCCCAGACATACACGTTTCCCTGAAAACACACAGAACATAATCATGACCTTAGCCATAAACAAAAAGCAAGCACACACAAATCACTTACAGCATAGTACACACAAGCATAATGTAAATACTCCAACTGAAGCTGGTTGCACACTGCTGCGTTTTTCGGGCCGAATATCGGAGTGAATTTCGGAGCACGCAAATAAAAAATCAACCTCACGTTATGTCAGTCAATCATGTTTGCACACTGCCGCCCGTTTCACGCACCACTCGGTCCCTTGCTCTCTCTATCTCTCTCTCTCTCTCTCCTTGCCCTGAAAAACGCATTTCGCAACGAAAAACGCAGCTAGACTGATAGAAGTGTGGAATGCAGATTGTTTTCTTCCTGTAAAAGTACCTTGGGTATAGAGCCTGGAACCTGGGACATGTGGAATCAGATATCTATATAATATACAGTATACCTTTGAACTCTTCCAATACAGCACCTCCAAATATAATCTACTGCATTATGGAGGGTTATTGCTTGTAAATCCTAATGCAAATTTAGATTGGATGTAGTTCCTAATAACACAAACTACCTCCAACTGTCTATGCTTCCATCTTATGTCTGGCTTGTTTGTGTATACTGTATATTCAATTGATGTGTCGATATCAAACAATCAAACCAAGAAATATTAGTTATAATGTGAATTCCAGAAAGGGATTGTATTGCAAAGTTATATAAGCTTGTTTTTGTATCAACAGCTACAGCCAATAGAAGATGAACATTTCACATGCAGAAATCTGACGAACAAATTGCCCACAATTTTCACACATTGCCAGTTCCAATTTGCATTTGAGAAGTTTTACCTGCAGAGAAAGGCATGAATGCCTCTCTCCTCACAAACTTGCCATCGGCATCTAAGAAGTGTCCTGGATTGAAAGTGTCTGGAGTTTCCCATTCGTTCTTGTCAAACAGTACGGAAGTCAGGCTGGGCATTAATGAGGTTCCCTACACAACACAGGGGAGAAAACAACCATCTGTACTGGCTCCCATTTATTGTGAATCGATGGCTTGTAGTTCTTCATAGAGAATAGATTTGATAGAACATAGTGAGATACTTTATGTATTGCACTCCATACTCTTACTTAATTGTTTTTATCGCCTCTAAGGCATTTTGCAAACATTGCTTTTCTGGCTAAAATATGTCTGAAAAGGTGGACCTTTGGCAGTAGTAGAAAGTAGCCAAGTACATTTACTACATTGGTATTGCTACTTTTACATAAGTAAAAAAGAGCTTCCACCGCTGACCTTTGGTATGAAGTAACCACCCAGTGTTGTGTCCTTGGCTGCCCTCCTGAGTCCATTGAGAGGCACAATATTTCCCATCCTCTGGATCTCATGGATGACAGCGTCAGTGTAGGGCATGTTGGGTCTGTCGGCCATGTTGGGTTGGCGGGACTGTCCAATCACTCTGTCTATCTCTGCCTGGACCTTCTCTGTGTGACGAAACAGAAGGTTTTCATAGCATTCAATGATCAACTAGGAAGACGGAGAAGGAGATAAGCCGGAGAATCGGAGCAGCAGGAGCGGTTTTGCAGTAGCAAAATCGCACTGTAGGGAAGGAAAAAAGAGTTGAGCCGGAAGGCAAAGCTCTCTGTCTACCAAGCAATCTTCGTTCCTACTCTCACCTATGGTCATGAAGTTTGGGTCATGACCGAAAATATAAGGTCGCGGGTACAAGCGGACGAAATGGGTTTCCTCAGACGGGTGGCTGGTATCTGAAGTCAAATGAGCACGCACATCTTATAAAACTTTCCGGGTGCTGAGCTAAAAAAACATACCGAGTAGAAAGGAGGAGGCTCGCACACCGTCTTAAGCTCCCTTAGAGAGTATTTATTGCAACGTTTCGACCCGCAGTGGGTCTTCGTCAGGCATGGCGACATACAGAGAATGTGAATGTTAAATACACTCACAACAAGTGGTGAGTGGCAATGCGCACAGCTGATCACAATAGTGACATTAAGCAGACCATTTCTACTACCGCAACGTGAGGTGGGACTACGGCTGCTATGACGTAATCGCCGTAGCGATCGAAATGGTTAAGCAAAGCCTCGGCGGCGACGGGTTCCCACCCCTTTCATTGAACGCTTTGGTTCCCATGGCGACACGCACACGCAGCAGATGGAGTAGGCGCTACGTGGGAAGGGACCTTCTGCCGTAGTAGAGACGGCCGCGGCGACGGCAGGTTGATCTATCGAGCGCGGATCATTTCCGATTACCGTTGTCATCTGCCGTTGCCGTAGCGTTGCTTAAACTGGCTATTGTTACAATCAAAGTAACCCCTGGTATCTCCCTTAGAGATAGGGTGAGAAGTTCAGTCACCCGAGCAAGACTTGGAGTAGAACCGCTTGGTGGGCACTCTCCATTCCGACATTGACTTCTAATTGTCTGAGTGGCAGCACTTCCATAGAGGTTAGGGTTAGGTATAGGGTTAGTGTCGGAATGGGAGGATGTCGGAATGGCAGCATGTCGGAATGGGGGGATGCACCCGAAACCGCTTCTCCTACACTCGGAAAGGAGTCAGCTTATAGCCGGTGGTTCGGGCATCTAGTACGGATGCCCCCCGAGCATCTTCCTAGGAAGGTCCTCGTACACCAATCACAGCGCATGCTGCTTTGTGTCTGATTTAGTTTTAGTCTTAGTCTTTTGAATAACCCACCATTTAGTCTTAGTTTTCTGAAATTGATAGCAAAGATTTAGTCTTTTGAATATAACATTTAGTCAAGACTAAACAATTTCAGAAGAATAAGACTTCAAAGATCTTTATATTTTGCTAAATTGTAAATTGCTTAATGTATCAAAAACCGAAGCACCTTGATTTTTTTCCTGCATTCACCCAGCAGATGGCTTGCTGAGATGACTTTTTTTTAATGAGTTCTCAGTGGGGAGCTGTTAGGGGGCAAGCGTCTTGCAGGAACATTTTGACATCACATGTAGATGTTTATCATTGTTGGAATAAATGGTTTACATATACATACCAGCATACCAGTTTCCTGAGTGGTAACTAAATTTGACTCTGAGTTTAGTTTTGTAGGCGTTTGCATTTCACCAGACACTTGAATGACCTTGAATATGGGGCAACTTGATGAGATAAACCAGGGCCCACTGCAAAGTGGTGGAGGTGGTCTCAGTTCCAGCCAGGAACAGATCTAACGCACATAGAGCCAGGTTACTCTCCTCAAAGCCCAGGTCGGCCTCTCCTTTGTGCTATTGAAACATGGGGAAAAGACTCATGTGAGTTCAATAACAGACTGAAAGAAACAACAGTTATTGTGCAGTGTACTGTATAGCACAGTTTTCCCAGTCACCTTCTCCATTTCCACGATGAAAACATCAATGTAGTCTCTGGGATTACTTGGATCCAAGTCAAGCTTGTGCGTCTCCACCTCCTGACGAACGAAGGCAACCAAATCCACATAGATTGCAAACAATTTGTTGTGAGGACCTGGCAAGTGCTTCATGACTCCAGGGATTGCCTCATACATCTGCAGTGAGAAAACAGTTTAAGGTCACATTTCATTCATAAGATTTACTTTGAGTACACTGTGAGTCTGCGCCAAAAGAAATCAACTGCATCTTGTTGCAAGTTAATCCTGTGTGTCCATTAGAAAACAAAATGTGTATCACTAAATGTTAAGACTAAATAACCGGAATTAACCGAAAATGTCATAAAAATAAATAAAATATGAACAGAATGTTAATAGAATAAATCACTTAAATCGTATCTGTAATTGTTCCTCATACAATATTTTACAATACCTAAAAAAGATTGAAGAGAAGAAAAACAACCTTACATAAGATGTACAGTAGACCATTGTATGCTACTATTGATGACGTCATAGGTTAACTGAGCTCACAATCCAAAGGTTAAATGTACAGTGCAGTAGTCAGTGCAGTAGGCTACATGACAAAGCATATTTCTTACACAGTATAAACCTTATTTTGAGATAGGAGTTACTCATATGAGTCATACTCTGACTGTGTCCTGTGCTTACTATTGGAAATCAGTTCCTTCAGATCTTTCTCTTTACTGTTATGTCATCTCCTACTTTTTTATTTTTAAATGAGATAGAGAGAGAGAGAGAGATGCCCTATTGAGTTGTATGGATATTTCCTCACTTGACCCCATGCAGAGCCCTCCAGTTGAACAGCTTCGTTGATATTCTTGAGCAGCGTCTGAAAGTCATGGTCACTGTAGTCAAACCGTTTACCAAACACCATCTGGCAAATGATGTTGGACACAGCATTGTTGAGTAGGGATGCTGGGTTGAAAGGCTTGCCTGGGGAAAAAATGTAAATGTAATTATTCAATTTTGGAGTGTCTCGACCACCGTACTTTTCGTCGGAGAGTTTCGACTTTCCGACGTGCAGCTTTCCGAACTCTAATTCAGGGTAATGCTTTTCAGAAGATGCGAGTGACGTCATTTTGTAGTTGAACCAGACCTTTCCAATGAAAGGTTTGGTGGTCAGAGACAGTATGGACAGGCCTTTAAGTTAAGGCATAACGGCCTGTCCATAGTATCTCCGAAATGTTCGGTGAGTTGGACTTTCCAACGTGCAAATTTCCGAACTCTCTTTCGGTCTAATGCTTTTCAGAAGTCGCGAGGGACATCATTTCATGGTCGAAAAGGACCTTTTGACCGAAAAGGGCAGTTTCGGTCAAAGTATGGACAGGCCTTAAGAGCTGGTACTTAAGACAATCAAAATACAGCTCAGAGTCTAGAACTACAGATGAATACAAATAAAACGATTTTGGCACTTTCAACATAACTGCTGCCTCCTACCGTTCTCATTCTCTATCTCCTCCTGGAGATAGCGACACTCCTCATACAAACTCTCTTCCAGTGAACTCTTGCCCATGCCAAACCTACGCAAGGTGGACATGGCGAAGCGTCTCTGTGCCTTCCATCTTGGACCGCTGCTCGTGAATAGACCATCTACGCCACAAACAAACATGGAGAGACAAAACACAGTTAAATCCTCAGTGTTCATCTTTACTTTCAGGTCATTTGCTCTGAGGATTTTACTGTGTGTACATTCAATAATTATTTCAGTCAATGTGTGTGTGCATACGGTCACCTAAGCTTCCTGCATAGATTCTGTCTGCAATTGAGCTGAGTGGCCGATCCGCAAAGTTCTCTGCTTGTGTCACCAGTGCCTCCTTTACCATCTTGTATCCGGACACGACCACCCACTTATCAATGCCCAGACGCACACTGAACACATTCCCATGGGCCTCGGCTAGCTGTGGACGTTACAAGAGCTGATGTTATCGGATAATGTTTTTGTGACAAAATACTTTATTGATTTTAAGGTGTACGGTTCACTATATTGATTCTATTTTGTTAATTATTATGTATTGAATGAGGTATAGGTGTTTGTTGAAATGTCACAAAGTAAACAATATAAGTAGACATGCCTTGCCTTGCCTTACCTTGGTCAAACTAATGTGAGGGTGCTCCATGTCAATACTTAACATGTTCCCTACAAAGGGAAGAGCCAGGGGTCCCGGTGGATAGTTGGATGCATTCCTGTACTTGAGGTAATCAAATATCAGGAGAGAAACACAAATAAACAGCAGTATTCCCTTGAAGTCAAGGCCTGACAGAAAGGCATAAATCCACATTGTGAAGCTGAATCCGTAGTCAACAGTGTTGAAAGTTAAGCAGTTTTCTTCTCCCTCTCTTTAAAGCATAGTGTTGTGAAGTGCTGTGTGTGTCTGTACTGCGTGAGAAAGGAAAACAATGTACTGTACGCTGAAGCTGTCCTGAACTGTTTGTGTGTACAAAGGTGGTCAAGGTAATCTTAAAGCTGTACTGTACCAGAGCACTAAGCCACACCTCTTGAAAGACAGACACGGCTTCATTTCTCATGTTTGGCTACAGTATAGTATGTATCTTCCAAATGTATTTTACAGTATGAAACCAAAAACCCAATTCTCAATAATTGCCATTATATCTAAAGAACAAAGAAAACAAAAAAACTAAACAATAATGCATATTTCATGATCGGTACTGTGCCCATCACAGATATATGACTACTGTGTGCAGGTATTGTTTTGGGTAGCTCTCAACAAACGACTTGTGAGGAGATAGCATTTGTTGTTAGTCCATGAACCACGTGATATGATGACAGAGATTAGAAGTTAATGAATGGCCACTGAAAACAGTGTGGATGGGAATTGGAAGAGGAGGAAATCCTCATGTCTCAACTAATCCACTGGGTGTCCTTTAAAAAAAATCTATTAAAATTAAATAAATGAAATGAATAAAAATACATTTATTAGAATTCTTAATATCCATCAATACTTATCATTCAAATTATGACTCTGAGAAACTGAGAGGACTCTTTTTCTGTAATGTGTCTATAATCCCATATCGGATGGGCCAAAATGATGGCATGATACGAATAACGATTACATTGGGGAGAAAAGGGGAGGGGAAAAAATACATCAATAACACATACATTAACTTCTCTTACAGTACAGTACAAGGAACCCCAAGTTATGTCATGTTCTGTTATTCAACCACGTGTTTTATCGCCTTCAACGAAGATGTTTGAGGTGGTCCGATTGATCCATCTGTGATGATGTGTATTTAGTTGAAAATATACTGTAGTGCTTGATTGGAGATAATGGGGGACTGTCACTAATGTGGGTAAAATGACACATGTCAAGCTGCAAAGTCAGATTAAAGGGGTACTGTCACCTTAAGAAGTCATCTTAAAATATAAGTTACTATTTTTTATGATGTTATGTGCGCAATTATAAGCTAATCAAATTAATTGACTGTACTTAGACTACTTACTGTACTGGTCAGTTGTTGTTAGGGGGCGAGGGGGCAGATTACACTGTGTACACTTCGGAGAGAACACGTGACCTACTGTATCATACTATTACAATTTCGGGGCGTGTCAGCGGGCCTTTAAGTACTGATATTGACCCTAGCCTGCTAATTCGGGGCTCCTATCACCAGGACACTTATCAGAGTTCAACATTAATGGAAGCAAAGTCCATATCCTAATCTATCTGTTGCTGCTTAATCTTCTTGGCTTTTTAGTTTTCCCTTTGTTTGATTAAAGGTAATCTGGTTCCCAGAAGTTTTCTCATTTTAGTTGGGGTAAAGGTAATCTCATGTCAGCAAGAAGTACAAAAGGGAAATTACATGTCAAGTTCACACTAGTCTGCTCCAAATCTCCAAGGCAGAACATAATACGATGGTGTAGAAGAAAAGACAGTTTCAAGGTCTCTTGTGTGACATTACACAAAGAAACCGGTCAGGACAATGGACTCTTTGCTTGTGAGGACAGCTCTTGGCTGGGTTATACCGTATAAATGGGCCACTCAATTCAAACCATTCATTTCAGAAAAGGATGGATTACTGCTAACCAGATCTCTCTGCAGCACATAACTTAACCATACATTAGTATATCCACCATTTCACTGAAAGGAACTGCAATGGATGTCATTGGGAGGCCACCAACAGACCTTTTTAATGGCAGTCATAATGACAAAATAGTATTTTGATGGCCTTATTTAATGAGAAGGAGCATTCCGTCAATCATCTTTAGACCTCAACCTTTTTGATTTGAACAAACTCCAAAATGACACTATGGGCCCTATTATGATCCAGGTCTTATGCCTTATGCCTTAACTTCTTTGCCTTTTTTTACTATTTTGTTTTTGTTTTTTAAACATTTCAAATAGCTGATCTGCAAGTTCACAACATGCAGATGTAGATCAGCATTTGAAGTATTTAAAAATGTTTTTCAAAATAAGACCTGGATCATAATAGGGCCCTAAGAGTGAACATGGTAATGATCAATCATTCAGAAAACAGGGTCTGATCTAGGTTTTCTGGAAAACTTTATTTATATCAAAAATTAGCTAAAAAGCTAAGATTTTCATGAATAATCAAAAGTGACTTAATTAATAAATAAAAGAAAAATCTAAAAACAAATCCATAAATTAGAAAACAAATATTTAAGTAGTAGTGAAAATATCCGATCTACAAGCTCACAACACAACTCTTCTGCTGTTTTCACTAGTTTGGGTCCCGGGCAAACGTCTAATTTTTCTTTTTTGGTCTTGACCTGAAAAGTTAACCACTGCTGAAAATAGGAACCAGAACCCCAAAAGGGGTTCCCGTCCTAAATGGGTTAAGTTACTTCTGAACTCAATTTGTCAGGGCCCCACTGGCCGCGTTGTGAGCACACACATTAGCAGCAGCATGTGTACATACCAACAGCAATTACTCAACTTGTGAGCAACAATATAGAGAATAATGGATGATATTATATAAAACATAAATAAAATAAAAGCTTGATAAAGTTTGTCTGGCCATTTGTGCTTTGTCAGTCTTGCTAAAGTAAAAAAAAAAATAGGATTAGGATAGGAACAAAACTGAAAACATATTTTTAATTTGTTTATTTTATGTATATAAGTTATGTTATATATATATATGTCACGGTTTTAAAGAGAACCAGGGCATTCGAGACGCGGAGCACTCGTGGTGCGGCACGGGGCGGAGCAAGCGGTCGCCAATACAACGTACTCCAGGCGGTGCGCCGCTCTATTGTCCACGACACTGCGAGCGGCTACCGAAGCCCCCCTGTATCCACGAAGCCCAAACGAGTTACGAGGCCCCCCTGGGTCCACGAAGCCCCAAGCGGCGCGAAGGCCAGCGGACCTTGGTCCTGCTCTTCGCCCCCGAGCGCCGCAGGCGCGAGTGGCCGCGAAGAGCGGGCCAGGGCCGCGCGGCCGGCGGAGCGCCGCGCGAGTTACGAAGCCGTGGTGAATGCAATCGTTATATTTATGCCCAGGCCGTAAGGCCTGGGCAAGCGCACGTTAAACGCCCTGTCCAAGTGACTACAATGGAGCTAATGGCTAGGCTAGGCTAGGCTAGGCTAGGCTAGGCTAGTAAATAAAGAGTAAACACTTCCGGTCTGCGGCGAGTTCAAAGCGTGACGTAACTCTCTTATCCAGTGGCTGACGTCGCCATCTGGTGGTGATTAGTGTGTGGTGAACTACAAAACGAGCGCTCTTACCGAGGTCTCCCTGAGTTACCCATTTACCCTGTAACATATATATATACACACTATATTAAAAGTAAGTATAATCTTTATTTATCACGTTTACAGGTTGGTGGCCATTGAACCAAGCGAGCTGAACAGAGCTTGGTTATTTTTATTTTACTTGAAAGTAAACAGTGGTGCATGACAGCAGGGAATGTAATGTGCAATATTCAGTTAGATTCAGATTAATATTTTACAGCATGCTAACGTATTATTGACGTTAGCATACTGAGGGCACTAATCAGGACACATCATTAATGGAGGTAATAAAGTTCACATCATTATCCGTCCACTCTATTCAAGGCTCTACTGTCCTACATATACTGTAGGTATATCTTAACATACAGCCAGTAGCAGTCATTGGTGCCAATGAAATACATTTGTCCACTCATTCAGCCCCTCTTTGACTATGCTGGCACCTCCTGGTACTCCAACATCAAAATGTCTCCAAACCTCCCAAAACAAACTTCGACTTGATTCGTACTTCTCGACCATGACCCACCTTTTTTCCACACATTTTGCTGGCCTAAGACAGCTCAGGGTAGAAGACAGGGTTAAACAACTAACAACTAAAAATGGGATTGGCTTTCAAAATAGTCAATGCAACTCTGCCCTCAATACCCGCATATCTGACTTAGCACCTTCTCAAAATTAGCGACAGACACCCACAGCCTCAACACCAGAGGGAGCGCAAACAACAATCTGGTAACACACACCCATAAGACAAATATGGGTAAATTCTCATTCTATAACACTGCCAGTACACCAAATGTGAAATTCGTTGAACCCTTCCCTTAAAACATGTACTGTACTGTAGCTCGCTGGCCTCCTTCAAAACTGCCCTGAAAATGTACCTTTCAGGAGGCCAGAGGCGGAGGTAGTTATCACTTCCCTTTGTGTTTGATTGTACTTGTGCTGTACTAATTTTTTTGTTTTGACTGTACTTTTACTTTTCTTCATTTTTGTCTAATAACATATTCAATCAATCACATCATTTCCACCAATGAGTGTTACTGACTGAAGTGCTGTGCATTTGAAAAGTAATACTTAGGATGAGTAGATGAAAGGAAGAAAGAAAAAGCCCATAAAAAGAGCTATACATTCTATACCTATTATATTCATCCCTAAAAAAAACATAAAAAGAGTTTAATTTAACATATGGCATTATTACTGGCATATACACAATATTTAGTTGTGTATGCATACTATTCATCCCTAATGCAATAACATTCCTAATCTTTTTGCGATAATTGAATGTGCTTCCTCGTCCAATAACCACCAGGTAACATGTTTTCAACTGGCAAAAGTGTAGACATGGCTTTTTCCAGTTCACAATTTGTCAAGCAAAAGGCGGGTTGGGAATGGAGGTCATCATTAGCGAGCAGGGGCGTCACAAGGGGTAGGAAAGTGGGACTGAGTTACTGGGGCCCAAGGTGGAGGGGCCCTAGTAACTTTATCTATTGAAAAATAGCAGATATACAAGCTCACAGCGTGGCACCGAGTGCCGCGCTGCGAGCTTGTAGATCTGCTATTTTTGAAAAGTTGTGAAAATGTGTGAAAATCTTTGAATATATGTATTTTTTAAGCGAACATTTCTAACTCAAATTTTGCTTCTGGGGGTCCCTGGAACTAAATATTTTCAGATCGGGGTCCGTGGTCAAATACATATCATCTTGGGGGTCCTTGACATAGGTTTCTTGCACACGCGCTGTGAGCTTGTATATCTGCCATTTTTCAATAGTTAACATTCATGGGGGGCCCGCAGTGAATCCTTGTACCCAGGGCCCAGAATTTTGTGTGACACCCCTGTTAGCGAGGTACCGCCAGCATCCTGAACGCCTCTGGGCCGTTGGTGAAGCCCTCCAGACCCTCCATGCTGGGCATCTCTCCAGGGACCGGGGAGATGGTGAAGCGCTGCAGCAGGGATGCAAAGAAAACAAACAGTTCCATCCTCGCCAGCTGCTCCCCTAGGCACACACGCTTACCTGCAGAGAACCAACGATGCCATTAGTATATTGATAATTATGTTAATATAATATAAATATCATGCATAAAAGGGTATAAAAGGCACTTCTGAAAGCTGAATTGTATGGAAGGAGGGACCTGCTGAGAATGGCAGGAAAGCGTCTCGTCTGCGCAAACGGCCCTCGGAATCCAAGAAGTGTTCGGGGTTGAAGGTATCCGGAGTCGCCCACTCATTCTCATCAAACAGCACAGATGCAAGATTTGTAACAATAGCTGTGCCCTATAGAGAGATCAGGAGATGTTGGTGGTAAGACCCATACAGTATTAATGATTGATTTTATGACTTTCAGACAGCAATCTATCTCGTATGTTTGCTCGCATGTTTTGCTAAAACGATTTTACCTTGGGTATGAAATATCCTGCAAGCGTACTGTCCTTACTGGCCATCTTGGGGAAACCCAGAGGCACAATGTTTCCTCGCCTTTGGGTTTCGTGGATGACAGCATCAGTGTAGGGCATATTGGGTCTATCAGCCAAAGTGGGCTGGCGGGACTGTCCGATTACTCTGTCAATCTCTTCATGGACCTTTTCTGGGTGATAATGGTCAGAACAATGTAGATTTCATTTAAAGAAGTACACATACAGCAGGGTACTTGTTTTGTCCAAATGGGAATGTGCAGTTGCATGTGTGTGTGTGTGTGCACTGCAGTGGTCGTGGTGATGCTGAGCGTGCCACATACCTTGTACCTCTGGAAAGTTCATCATGTAAACCAGACCCCAGCGTAAGGTGGTGGCAGCGCTCTCTGTCCCAGCCTCAATGATGTCCAGGGTGCATATCCTCAATGTCTCAATGTTAAACCCAGCCTGGGGATCCCCCTTCCTCTGGTATTGTGACATCAGAAAAGATTGTGATGTTATGTGGTTGTATTACTACTTTTAATGTTGGATGCAATATGACATTTCATGTTGCCATTTTGAAAGGCAGAAAGAAATCTGAGAACAATACCTACCTTCTCTATCTCTGACAGGTATGTGTCTATATAATCACGGGGGTCCTCTGGATCCCAGTCCTCCTGGTGCTTCTCTATCTCACTCTGCAAGAAGACCGCGATCTGCGCATAGTTGGAGTGGATGGTCTGATGAGGTCCTGGAAGGTGCTTCAGTAGGCTTGGAAAGGCATCGTACAGCTGTTAAAGGTAATCAAGTAAGAACAGGTTACATACTGATATGATTGAACAAGCTGGTGAGGAAGACTAGCCCCGTAGTTGGAGCTGAACTGGACAATCTGGAGGCGGTGGATGGACTGACAGATGGATAAACAGAGTGAAAACATACCTTCCGGCCTTTTGGTCTGCCAGAGTTATGCTTAAGCTGGTACACTATTGTCTACATTTTTGATCAGTGGCACTTAAATGTCAGGGCTAAATTTCATTGACTATGTTTTGTGACTGTCAAACTGTAGTAATAGGATGCATTTACCCTTGATGTTTACATGGCACTGTAAGTTTGAGTTGTGCTAATAAATAATAAATGAGTCACCTGAGCTCTAGCTGAGCCAGCGAGCAACACAGCATCATTGTCCAATCGCAGAATGTTCTGAAATCCTTCATCACTGTAGTCAAAGCGATGTCCAAAGACCAGAGAGGCGACCACATTGCCCACAGCATTGTTTACGATGTAGTGTGGGTTGAACGGTTTTCCTGTGAATTATGATTGATTTGTTGAGAATTTAAACAAGGGTCAGGGAAATGGTCAAGAGTCAGGTTTCTGTTAAAATCTGTTATTCATAAGAGAGCTAATAGGTTCATTGCATTTCTCGCTAACCCTAAGCCTGTTCAAAGGGGAGGGGATCTACTGTATCCAATACAACAGTGGTTCTCAACCTTTCAGGCCGTGACCCCCCCCCCCCCCCCCCCCAAAATAAATATTTGAACCGAGGACGCCGCACCCTGATAAGCACTTGGAATGTGGGAGTTGAGGGCAGGCATAACATTTTGTTGGACTGTTTTGTTGTTCCACAGATACATATTGTGAAAATAGTAGATCTACAAGTTCATACTGTAGCTACAAGCTATTTATCTTTGTTACACGGCTTGGTTGAGTGCTTGATTCTGATTGGTCAATCACTGAATTCAGTGGTGTGTTATTTCTGGATAATGACCGCTGAGCTCAAGATCTCTGTCTACGCTCACCCCTTCAGGGTGATTAAATCCCTCTGCTCCGCGTCAGTATTCAATCACCCTGTCAGGGTTTATTTCTCAACAATGACCGTCTTGCCATCAATTATCCCTTGCTTAATCCATAAATAAGTGAAGAATTAAAGGGAGACTATAGGAAACTTTAAACCTATTGTTGTATGTATATAAATATTTTAGCTGTCATTTCCCTCTATCAGCCACTATATTAGTGTCATCCCTCTGGCTGTATGTTGGTTTTGTTCCACTGTTCATGTTGACGTTCCACTGTTTATGTTGACACTCATCCCTTGTAGGGACTTCTTTGTCTTTGAGGGGAGATGGGGTGGGGGGGGGGGGGGGGCTGGTCGGAGCTCTTAATTGCTCCCTTTGAACTTCAAAGGGCTTGCTCGTTAGTGCTCTCTAATCAAGATAGATACTTTTTTTTTCTTAAAAAAAAGATTTGTTTCGGACTTTTATCTCTTTATTCGACAGTAGACTGACAGGAAATGGGGGGAGAGATGGGGAGTGAAACGCTGCAAGGGTCGTCCGGATCGGGAATCGAACCGGCGACGCCATCAGGCATCAATGCCTATGTGGCAATGCCTATGTGGTATGTGCCTGGACCCGTAGGCCATGCAGCAGGCGCCCCCTCTCTTTGATGCCTGTCAGAGAAGGGGGGGGGGGGGGGGGGGGGTGTTTGTACACACAGACTTACATAGTTTACCCTTAAGAAAAAGTTGGTAGCACTTTATAATGAAGTACCTCAATAAAGGCTAATTAACAGCTAATAAGGCACTTATTAACAATGAATTAACAGCTAATAAGGCACATTAAGTCCTAATAGTGCATTTATAAACCCTTTACTATGCACTTATTATGAGATCAATTAACACTAACAAATCCTTAATAAAATCTCTATTATAACAGTATAAACAATTAATTAAGCCTTTATTAACACTTTATTAGGCAATTTAAAGCCACCTATTCTAAAGTGGGAACACATCGGGTACACCCGCCACTCTGACATGTCGGTTGAGTCCTAATTGTGCATTTAGAAACCCTTTACTATGCACTTATTATGAGATCAATTAACACTAACACATCCTTAATAAAATCTTTATTATAACAGTATAAACAACAACAAGTCATAATAAGTGCATAGTAAAGGGTTTATAAATGCACTATTAGGACTTAATGTGCCTTATTAGCTGTTAATTCATTGTTAATAAGTGCCTTATTAGCTGTTAATTAGCCTTTATTGAGGTACTTCATTATAAAGTGCTACCAAAAAGTTAATTAAATAGGTCTTAAGTGATTCATTCAGCAACACATGAATTTGATTGGCTAGTGCCGGGCGATGTCGTCCAAAGATACAATATGTATCTGCTATCGGCAGTAGTTGCCGGGTCCCATGGACAAATAACGCACTTCCGGAAAATACGTCCAGCTGTCGCCCACTGTTAAAACTCACCCATCAGTACTTAGTTACCTAATCTCTCTGATTCTCTGATGCTGCGCAGAAATGGAACAAAACAGAGAGGGCGCTATTTTATTTTCATGACGATGGGTTCCCAGATTGGTACTTACCCTGTTCATCTTGGAAAGCTTCACACAGAAAGGTGCTTTCCAGTTCAACGTGCTTCTCCAGTGACTTCTTTCCTCCTCCAAAGTAGCGAAGATGGGTGTTGGCAAACTTCCTCTGCATTTTCCATAAGTAACCGTTGCTTAAAGCTATACCTGTGAGAAAATGGATGATTTGACAAAGCCGAGAAGTATTATGAGTTTCGTTGGTGTCTATTTATTGTTTATGTTTAATATGTTATTTCTGTTACAGGACAGGTATAAATTATGTTCTATATTGCACTACTGCATTGCCAAGAATCAAGAGAGGAGATAATGTTTCAAGATGAAGATCAGCGTTGGCATCTTTTAGCTGGTAAGCAAACAGTAGGCTATATCTTTCACTCCTCCCCCTTTTTAAACTTTCACAACTTCATCTCTGAATGGATGTGTGTATTTTCACAATTCTTGTCAGGCTAGCTCACTTGTACTTAGACCCTTATTTTTTCCACTCACTTGTTCACTCACTTGTTCACTCACTCACTCACTCACTCACTCACTCACTCACTCACTCACTCACTCACTCACCAAGGCCTTTAAAGACAACATCAAACAGAGGGACAACAGGGCGATCAGCAAAGCTGTCCAGCTGGTTGACAAGAGCCTCTTTCACCATCTTGAACCCGTTGATAAATACCATCCTGGTACTGCCTCTCCTCAAGCTGAACACTGGGCCATACTCCTCAGAAAGCTGAAATGGGAGTTCATAATCTTAAATGGAATTCACATATTAGTGTATTAGTCACTCAATAATGTATCTATTAATTCACGGAACCTGTGTGTGTGTGTGTGAGTCTGTGTACATTGGTGTACATGAATGATTATTACATCAAAATAACACAAAAATATATTGTTAATTATATCTTCATTATGCATGACCAAAACCAATTATGCTCTAAAACTGTGATAGGAGAAGGTAAAACATCAACACACTGACCAAAAATATGCTTTATTACTGGCGCAAGTTTCAACCTAATAGGTCTTCATCAGGCAAATATTATACTGACAGACAAAGGAAATATACAAAAATCATTGGCTAATCATATTATATAACACACATGGGAGTCAGAGTCACAGCACCCTACTCCAATCCAGTGGTGTAAAGTAACAATTTGTACTTTACTTGAGTATTTCCAAT
Source organism: Nannobrachium achirus (assembly GCF_963921795.1). Taxonomy (NCBI): domain Eukaryota; kingdom Metazoa; phylum Chordata; class Actinopteri; order Myctophiformes; family Myctophidae; genus Nannobrachium; species Nannobrachium achirus. The sequence goes on from NC_137810.1 coordinate 50,296,424, forward strand.
TTCCGATACTTTTACTTCTACTTCACTACATCTTGGATCCAAATATTGTACTTTTACTCCACTAGAATTATTTGAAAACTTTAGTTACAAGCTAGATTTTGATTATTATTACAAAACATACATTAAACACTTCAGCCTTGTATACATTTCGGACATTTGAAAATAGACAAGCTACAAGCTCACAATGTGTTGCGATGCGACGCATTGTGAGCTTGTAGATCTGCTATTTTCTAAAGATTGTTATACATTTGAAAACTTGAAATGGGATGCATGATGAGTACTTTCGGTACTTTAAGTACATTTTAATGCCAATACTTTTGTACTTTTACTCAAGTAAAGTTTGAATTCCGTTGCTTTTACTTGTAACAGAGTATTTTTACATTGCAGTATTGATACTTTTACTTGAGTAAAAGAGAGTACTTTTCCACCACTGCTCCAGTCCCAGGGCCAAACACTCCACTCCCAGGGTCTCTCCACCCCTCAGAGGAATGTGCCTGGGTAGAAAATAGACTTTTCACACTTCTCACAATAAACACATTCAATAACAATAGTAAATAATAAGTGCATGTCTGAAAAATCAACAATAACAATAATTAAAAGTTATTTAGAGTTAGCCGGTTTTGTCAGAAGCACTTTTTAATACTTTTCATTGGTTCAATATTTTTTAACCAACACACAGACGTAAAGGGTGTTAAATAGCACTGATTCATGTATCAGTGTGTCAGTATGATATGTTTAGGGCTTTTCTGCCTCAACTCATAGTTAGTGGAGATGGACAGGTAACAGGGAGAGACAGATGGGTAGAGAGTAGAGACATGCAGTAAACTCGTTGGGAACGGGACTCGAACCCGCGATGCACTGTCAGGATACATTGGAGCCAAAGTGCCCAGAGCTCTATAGGCCTGTCAGTATATTTGCCTGATGAAGACAAATAGGTTGATTCTTTTTTTTTCTTTATTAGCTTTAAACATTGTGTGGATGTTTTACCTTCTCTTTGATGTCCAGCACCTGGCCTAAATACAGACTTAAAATGTTCACTTAATCTCCACTGTGAACTAAAAGTGTGATAAAACTCTCAATTCTCAATTCTCAAAAGGATTACAGTCATAACTCATGAAATAGCTTGAAATAATACTAACATCATTCATTATGAATGATGTACCTATACACAATACTGTCTTGTACATGCAATTATGGTCAGAGTGAGTAAAACTGTTAGTGTTTATTGAGAAAGAAAGAAAACCTTGGACATTGTTTTGAAGTCTGGTGAAATAAAAATATTCCCCAGGAGAGGTACAGCCCAGGGTCCAGGCGGGAAGTTGACAGGGTTCCTGTTTTTCACCAGGTCAGTCACCAGCAAAAACACAAAAATGAACAGCAGCCAACATTTAAGGTCCATACACTCAAAAAGAGTGTGCAGAATCATGTTGAGAATCTTGCTAATCACCACTGGAAGAATCCCTGTTTGAGCGGTGTGTTTTGTGAGAGGAGTGGAGAGGAAGTGAGTGAATAGCAGCACCAGAGCTTTGTTTATCAGTTAACAATGACATATTACATAACACAGCTGCCTCTAGGAGTCTCTCTAGGGGAAAGGGGAAAGCTTGACCCCTTCATGGGGCCAAGTTTAGTGATGAATGATCCTATCCATCCAAGTGTAACAGGACAGTGAGAATTAGGCTAGCGAACTACGACACCTAGGGAGGGAAAGGGGAATTCACAAACACCAGAGCTGATCTCCTCATGGGGACAAGACAAGTTAGTGATGATGTCACGCTTGTTGACGCTTCCAAGTGTACGTGTGTTAAGAACAGGTCATACCATTTCATAGATGATACACCAAGTTAAAATGGTATGACTGGTAGGTACCTCTACAGGGCTCTGTGTTAAGGCTTAGGGGGAGGGGGAACAACAGTTCAACCAAAGTTCATGAACACACAGGGGCCTAATTTCTGAGAAATGGAGTGGCCGATGGCAAGAAAGGGGAAGCTTAGTTTTTCTCCTCTCCAAACCACCTTTGGTGGAGTTTAGGTGGGCCTTTGCAGTTACTGTATGTTATACTGTAGCAATCACACCAATAGTACATTGCATGTCCTATGCTAATGGAGAGAAGATGTTCCACAATAACCCATATCATTACTGAAGAAACTGAGTAGAAATGCTCAATAGACTCTTCAGATTAATACTTTTCTTCATTGTAAATGTGTGTGCCAGTCCATGCTTCAAAGCAGCCATGGTCAATAAATTAATTTAAAGTTTCATTTTAATTTTAATGAAAAGGTTATGTTGATTCTACTGATACTGACTGCAAACAAACAATAATACACAGCTAATAATGCACCAGGATGAAATGAGTGAACTTAATGAGTAATGAATTGAATGACTAAACACACCAGGCTATTGTTTTCAAAATCAATAATCAATAATAATCAAAAGAACACTTACAAATCTTATAATCACTTACAAATCTTATAATCATTAAATCTAAGTACTATCACACTTACAGTACCGTACTTACAGTAAGTACAATATTGAGGTTTTTGTGCTTTACTTGAGTATTTCCAATTTCCAATACTTTTACTTCTCCTCAACTACATCTCAGAGACAAAAATATTGTACTTTCACTCCAATACATGTATTTGAAAACTTAGGTAGGCCTACTAGTTACTTTGTAGATTTGGATTATTACAAAACGTGGACTTGTAGATCTGATATTTTCAAAAGATTTGTATACAACTTGAAATGGGACATTCTGTCAAATGAGTACTTTCTACTTTTGGTACTTTAAGTGCATTTTGATGCCAATACTTTTGTACTTTCAGTGGTGGAAAAAGTACTCAAATGTTTTATTTAGAAGTAAAAGTATCAATAGTGCAACATAGAAATTACAGTAAAATGACGGGAATTCAAAATGTACTTAAGTATTGGTATCAAAATGCACCAAAAGTACCAAAAGTAGAAAGAGTCATTATGTTTTCGAATGTATGGAAAGAATAAATAAAAAATATCTACAAGCAAGCTCACAATAATAAATGGCAATCTTTTTTGATTGTCATTTACTTGTATATGACCTAGTTCAAGATTTATGGGCCAAAATGTGAAGTGGCCTGTAGTGCCACCATGAGGCCAATTTGAAAATGGGATGGAGGTCCATCCTTGGCCTACTGGCAGTAGTTTTATGCCGATCTGCCCAGGGTCAGGGGTGCTGGAGATTATCTGCTCACAGAGTCTCACAGAGACACGCCCCGGCCAGGTGGAGATAAAAGTATTGAAACACAGGGGAGGGGAGGGGAGCATTGCATGCATGGTTTCTGCACCCACAACAACTCATGCATTCATAATCATGAATATGGCAGCATTTTCTGACATTATGTTCACAATGCATAATGTGTTCATGTGGATGGATGCGGGAAGTCTAATCGTATTTCTATGCATGATTTTGCTTGTTGTTGATTTTCTGAAGAACAGAGTCCCGAAAGACTTTCCTCCTGGACCAGGGGCTCTTCATGGTATTGGCATTGACGCTTCCAAGATACACCTGCACTTAGCCCAGGTACTTCATTAACACAGTTATGTTATGTACAATACTGTACGTGCTTTCTCAAATTGCCTGTGAATATAAACTGCAACCAAATCAGCTGTGAATAATTACATTCTGCTTCTTATCGGTTTGTTTTTCTGAATTGTCGTACCATTGAAGTTGTTTAAAATACAAGTTTTGATGGCCTACATTACAAGTTTAATGGCAGCCTATGCACTATAGGGTGGGGGTTAGATTAGATGTATTAAGTGCATAATGGTCAGATTTATTAGCTCTACAGATTGCATAATGTTTGTTTTCCAGCCTTTTACAATATATTTTACGTAAACTACTGGTGATATTGAGTGCGGCTTCTACAGATAACCTGTCCTGATAGTCCAAGCGCTCTAGCTGTAACCTTGTTGTGATGATAGGCATATAGCCTGTATTTATGAAAGCAGCTGTCCTGTCAGGTTTTATAGTTTTAACACCTGTGAAAGGTCACATTTTCCCTCTCAGTTTGCAGAGGAATATGGGAATGTTTTCAGCCTTCAAATGTTTGGTAGAAGAAGAATTGTGATTGTCAGTGGTCACAAGCGTGTGAAAGAAGCCTTGATCCAACGAGGTGAAGACTATGTGGATCGACCTTCAATACCAGTGTTTCGTGACATGTATGGGAATAAAGGTACTCGCCCCTTTCCCTTTTTTTTCTTCTCCCCGGTTGGACCTTACAGCACCTTTTTATGGTAAACAACGCTTAACGTGACAATGTGTGTTAAAGAGGTGGTGCCATAGTTTTGTACTTTTTCTGTTTTTCATGTGTCTAGGAGGTTGAAAGTACTTCATTAGACCCCCTGGTGTGGTTTTTATGAGCAATTATGTATTCTCATGGTATTTGTTTGTTTTCTCTTGGAGGCTGCCACCTTGTGGTCAAAAGTCAGTTAAAAACACAGATACGATTACATCACAGAATCAACTCCTCCCCTAATTACCATTCACCCAACACTGTGGGGTGTGGCTAACTTCAGCTGGGTCACCACCCACCATGACATCCATGCATACTTAATGAACTGGGGGTGTGGCCACATAAAAACCCAATTTTAACTCTTTCTGTATACTTTTTTGGAAAAAATCTTCCTCCTAGTATAATCATAATACCTGATAATCATGTTTTAGAGGGGGGGGGGGGGGGGGATCATGGCACCACCTCTTTAAATGAAGGTGTTTCTGTGTGCCAGCATGGAGGTAAATGTACAGGAGCTCTCCATCCTGGAACACAGGCAGTAACACCTGAATGAAACACACACACATTTGTGTTTAGTCCTCAACATGATCACTGTGAGTTCTCAACGGGCCTGAAAATGAAGGCCCGGCCCTAACTGGGCTGGCCAGAGCCCCGGCCCGGCCCGATCGGCAGGATTTGAGAACTCTACTGTGAATTGAAAAGGGTCCACTATAGTCTTCTGCCAGTCCCCCTTGAACAATGTACTGGTCCCTGTCACTGCTAACCCCCACTGTTAGCCTGGATTACGTTGCGCCAGCTAATTGTAAATAAAAGTGACCAAGTTTGTGTGTAAAGTCTGGATAAGACATGACATAGGACGCAATGGGAGGGCAGTGTACCATCCTACCCTCCTATTCCTCTTTAACGTTTTGTTTTACCAACAGGATTGCTGTTTTCAAATGGCAAGCAATGGAAGCAACAGAGGAGATTTGCTCTACACACACTCAGAAACTTTGGTCTTGGAAAGAAGAGCCTTGAGCCTTCCATCCAGCTCGAGTGCCACTATCTAAATGAGGCTTTTGCCCAACATCAAGGTACAGTAGTTACAGTAAGTCTAATCCGTTATTTTAACCAGTTACACAGTACACTAAACAGGACGAGGATAAGTCAGGCTCAGAAAAAAATCAACACGACTCCTGTGATTATCTTTTTCGAGAGACACTATATGCCGAAATGAATTTATTAGGCCACAACAGATTTGGGCAATTTTCTTGTGTCAAGGAGCTGTTAATTAGGTTTCAAAGGTTGAAACCTACTGTAATTAGGTTTCTCAAACTGTCGGTCGGACCCAAATGTGAGTGAAACAATATTGAGGTTTGAACCAAACAACATTGCCAGCCTGAAGCACTGTGTTCTATCAATGAAATAAATGAAAAAAGTATTATTAGTGCCAGATTCTGGAGGTGTTGTGTATAGGATTACACATATTGTACCAAAAGAAAAAGAAAAAATCACACCCGTGTGAACTGAGCGGTGGAGTCTGTGCGCGTGTGTGTGTGTGTGTGTGTGTGTGTGTGTGTGTGTGTGTGTGTGTGTGTGTGTGTGTGTGTGTGTGTGTGTGTGTGTGTGTGTGTGTGTGTGTGTGTGTGTGTGTGTGTGCGTGCGTGCGTGCGTGCGTGTGTGTGAGTGTGCCTTGCCTGTTCTGGCCTGGCCTGAACAACAGCGCCCCTCCCTTAACATGTGTGGTCAGAAAAGGTACTACACCACAGGCTTGAGGCTACATACAGACCCACCCACCCACATACATACATACATACATACATACAAACAAACATACATACCTACACACACGGCCACGCTATGGAGACGGTGTGACCACCGCTCAAAAAGATTCTGAGACTCTGGCCAGTGGATGGTGTTAGGGCAGTAACTAGTTACTAGTAATATATTACTGTAATAATATTACTTTGCAGTAACGAGTAGTGTAAGGGATTACTCTGCCAAACAGTAATGTTATACCATATTACTTAAAAATAGAATATATGACAGATTACTTTTTATAACTTTCTTGTCGGCTGTATTTTGAAAACATTTCCTTTAAAAGGAGAGATTACTGCTACATTTTGGTTGATTGGTGACTCTTTCAGTTCTAAAAGGAGCTGGCGAAACAGACTGTTGTTGTACATCCCTTCTTTTTTTTGTTGGTGGTGGGGGTTCTTCCTATGTGTTTCACATTTTAACCTTTTGGCCTACAGTATGTATCAAAAGATCTGCATTACTTATCTATAGTATTATTTTTCAGGTGAACCCTTCAGTCCCCAGCTGCTGTTATACAATGCTGTATCCAACATTGTCTGCTGCTTGGTGTTTGGACAACGCTTTGAGTTTGATGATGAGCAACACCAATGTATTCTTCAAGATATCAACGAGATAGTGCTCTTGGAGGGAGGGGTGTGGGCAAAGGTGAGACAGTTTGGTTTTCATTTTCAGTGGCAGGAAGACTCCTATAAAAAAAAATTGGGCAGCCTGACATTTTGAAGAGTTTGTGGCCACATTCTCTAACAATGAAGACTACTTGTAAATTAAGATAAATGCAGATGTTTAACAATAATTTACCTCTTGAGAGTGTAAAATGTAACCAAATGTAAGACCATTTTACATTCTCAAGAGTTAAAGATCTATAAGGGTCCATTTGGTTTCATTTTACACTCTCAAGAGTTAGCTGGGGACCACCTGGAACCCCCTCAAGGACCACTGGTGGTCCCCGGACCACTGGTAGAAAACCAATTCCATATAGCCATAATAGCCTTTTGGCGGTTGTCTGTTTCTATGGTTCCTGTCAAAGAAAGTAACTGGCTAAAGTAGACTAAGAAAAACATTAAGTTAGCAACTTTTTAGACTTCATAGATCCAAAATGCATCACGCTTGAAGCAAAAATAAACAGTAGCTAGCTAAACGTCTGTGTATTCTGTAGATTTACAACATCTTGCCTTGGCTGAAGTGGCTGCCAGGGCCTCACCAGAGGATATTTATGCTGACAAAGAAAGTTGCTGACTTTGTTCGAAGTAAGATCAAAGAACACAAGGAAGACTATGACCCTTCACTGGACAGAGACTATATTGACTGCTTCATTTCAGAAATCGGAAAGGTATGTGTGTGCAGTGCACTGTGTTAACCGCTTTCAAGTCCCTTTTTGGCCATGCCATTATAGCCCAAAACTCCCAATAACCCCTGACCGTAACCTCAGAAATAACTAGGCTGGCATTTACTGGCACCGGTAAATGCACTCGCTCCTTCTGAAATGCTACTTGTCTCCCCCTTCTCCGCTCTCTCCATTGGCTCCCAGTTGCTGCCCGAACAGAGTCCAAAACAGAAAACACTGATGTTGGTCTACAAACCATTGGCAAGTAACCTCATACCTTCAAAGCCTGATACACTGCAACCCCTCCCAGTCACTCAGATCAGCCAACACAGGGAAGCTGTCTGAACCTTCCCTAAAACACCCGGGACACCGCTCCACACGTCCCAGTCTCTTCTCTCTCCTGGTTCCCAAACTGAGGAACTAACTCCCCATTGCAGTTAGAACTGCAGATTCATTCCCAATTCTCCGCTGTAATCTGAAGACTCACCTCTTCAGACTCCACCCTAGTCTGTAATTGACCTAGTCTTGGTGACCATGTATGTATGCAAAGGTTAAAACGTTATATACTGTAGCACAGGGTTCCCCAATTCGTTTTCTCCAAGGGCCGAATTATGTCTAGGGTACCAAGCCGAGGGCCACAACATTGCAGGGGGCGATGGTGGCGTTCCCGCTACTCCAGTGATAGTTCAGATATCGTTGTTGTCGGGTGAAAACCGTTCGTTTTCCATTTTGTGCGAGGCGTTGTTTGCTTGTAGATCTGCTGTTTTCACTACTTTTGTGTGACGGCCTTGCATGATGAAGCAGGGCTTTACTTTGCGAAAGAACGTACAAATTTGGAGATATAAGGTTTCCACCCGACAACGACGATATTCTAGTGTTGTTGCTGCTCTTATACCACCATTATTATTGGGGTTGGTGGGGGCCAGACAGTAGCCCCCCGCGGGCCGCAAATGGCCCACGGGCCGCCTATTGGGGAACCCTGCTGTAGCATGTAATCAGGTTCTAAGTGCATTACTTACCTGGTGGTATACTTGCACTATAGTTTAAATGTACAGATTAGGTTCTTGGTTTACCGGCGGTGACCCTACTGAGGCACTAGAGTCTCATTTGATATGCATATGTTTATCTTAAAAAATAAATAATCACTCTAGATTTGTCTGCTAAATGCCTAGATTTTAAATGATATACAGCATTTCCATGAAGTGACAGTTAATGCCACTTGATTCTGTATATTTTCACGTTTCCTTGGCAGAAAGAAGACCCAGATTCTGGGTTTGATCTGGAGAATTTGACTTTTTGCACCTTTGACCTGTTTGGAGCTGGAACTGAAACCACTGCCACTACTCTAAACTGGGGACTGTTGTATATGGTCCATTACCCTCACATACAAGGCAAGGTGTTTCTGTGTTGGTTTCTGTGTGTGCACTCTGCAATGCTGCACGATTAAACATGTTAGAAGCCGTCACTGGCATGAATTTCTTCTCATTGTTAAGTGTTAAATAATAAATATACCTTCATTTATTATTGTTATTTTGGTTTGGATTCATAGGTTTTCTACATTATTTGCCACGCCTGGAATATTATATTGATTTGTGACAACTAAGCATTCTTTTCATTTGCAGAGAAGGTCCAGGCCGAAATAGATGCCATTGCTTCATCCAGGGAACCCTCTCTGTCAGACATGGAAAACATGCCTTACACTGAAGCTGTCCTCCATGAGATCCAGAGGTTTGGCAACATCGTGCCTCTTAATATACCCCGTATAGCCAACAAGGACACCCAACTGGGGAGATATACCATACCAAAGGTACGAATTTTTTACCACCATCTCCAATTCTTTTTTAGTTTGCTTTTAACAGGTTTTGTGCTTTTTTACATTTTGACAAAATTGTTTTACAAGGGAAAAAGAGAGAAAAGCTTGATATGACAAGTGTCGCGGACCCAGCTGGACATGAAAGAGCTGAGAGGATTTTCCTTTATTCATAGTCTCAACGTAGAACTGACAGGAGGCATAAAAAACACATAATCATCAGAGAATACATAATCTCAATAAATGGCACCGTGGTATTTACATGTTCACATTAAACCCATACAATATAAACCATTAAAAAGAATACAGTGCATAATGCACTGCTGACAACAATAAACTTCAGACAATAAAACCCAACAATAAGAAAATAACTGACCGTGAACCATACAAGTTTGACAATAAAACAACAGTCACCTTGTTCCCATTCCAGCTAGGCACTAGGTTTGCGTGACCATGGCATGAGGTCCATCACTGAAAACAATACAAAGCCTTTAGTCAACATTCAGCCCAACTGCACTGTAGATCAGTGTTTTTTGGAGATCATGATCAATGACCAATAACAACTCACTTCTTGTAGTGAAACGTTTCTCCGTCCTTTTCCTAAACTGTCCGTGCCGTGGTTCCTTTCAAACATGTCCTTACTAAAATAGTGATGCCATTCTCACTCCTACCCCATGCTGGGCGTCGGTTGCACAGGTGAACCTGCATCAGTGTGTTCCTAGAGGCCTACTAGTTTGAGCAGGAAACCAGTCAATTTAAGGTCTGCCCAGAAGTTCCAACTTCTGGGCAGGAAGCCCTTCAAAGTAAAAGGATTAACATTTGCTAATATGAAAACCTCCCTGCGGGTCCGTTACAACAGGATGGAAAGTTATTTGATCAGATAACATGACAAAATATGTATAATGTAGTTCTGATCAATGTTGTGATTCCTTGTTCAGGGCACCGTGATCATTCCTACTCTGAGCTCAGTCCTACACGATGAGTCTGAGTGGGAGACCCCTCACACTTTCAATCCTCAACACTTCCTTGACCAAGATGGCAAATTTAGGAGGAGGGAGGCCTTCATTCCATTCTCAGCAGGTAAATATTGTTGCCACCCCGGACACACATGGAAAGCTGGGCAGAAAACATTTCTCAACCTCCCGGCCTTTCCGCCTGGCCGAGATACAGACTAGAATGATTGACTAGAAAATTGTCTGACCTGATGCTGGCTTGCACGCCTCATAACCTGGGGGTTTCATTGTGATTCTGTTTTTCCATAGGGGCTTTTAAGCCGTGACATCATTTTGTAGGCAGAGGAGAACAGCTGCCCCCAGAGCATTTTCTGTCCCTCGCTATTTCAACAGATCCGAGACAAAAATAACGACTAAAGTATAATAACACTTTCCTTTCAACCACAAAGAGAAGAAACATTTGTAAATAGTAAAAATAGTAGGCTAAAAAGATTCACGGAAACTGGGGGCAGAAATTCTCCTCTGCCTACAAAATGATGTCATACTTAACAGCCCCATAGTCTGTACATAGATATTATTGAGCACAGACATAGTGGACATTTTAAATAAAGGAAGCCAACACAGCCCCTCCCCTTTTGCCATACACACAACACTGTGGGTGTGGATAACTTCAGCTTGGTCACCACCCACCTAACAACCAGTCTTACGTAATGAACTGGTCCTAGTATAATCCTAATACCTGATCATGTTTTTTTTTTTTTTTTTTTTGGGGGGGGGGGTCAATTGTTCCTTTTCAGGTAAACGTGTGTGTCTAGGAGAACAGTTGGCCAGGATGGAGTTGTTCCTCTTCTTTACGTCCCTCCTTCAGAGGTTCTCCTTCTCTGCTCCAACTGGAGAGGAGCCAAGTCTGGACTTCAATTTGGGAGCCACTCGCTGTCCCAAGCCCTACCGCCTCTGTGCCATACCACGATAAACCACTTGCTGTCCTAAGTCCATGGACGGACTGGCTATTGGGACGTTCGGCAGACTACTAAACAACCAATCAATTCCAGGCTGAACTGGCTGATGTTTTATTTTAATCATTTTTATTTTTTAAATCTATATAACACACTCATAATTAAACAAAACATACAATATGACAATTTGACTTGATGGTGTCAACTCGGTGCTCGCATAATCTATATCACCATACTACTTTATTCTGTTGTGCAGATATAATTTGATGTGAAAAGGTTTAACTAATAATTGTTTGTCTGTTAATCCTTTGACAAACTGTAACACTAGAGGAAAAGTTTAAAGTTGATCATAGTTTAATCTTAAGTTGCCCCCCTTTTTAACAGACCACACTAGCTGGAAAGGTTTGACATTGGAGAATAATTTCTCTGGTGAAAGTATAACTAAATTTCACACATTTTGATTGTGAGTTTCAGTGCTCATTGTGTTGTGGTTCACACTGTGGTTGCACTAGTATCACTGAGGCTATGTATGTACTACACCATTTGTCTTCAACAGGGGGTCTGGGACCCCTAGGGATTCCTCAGAGTTACAACAGGGTGGCTGCCAAATTTCTAAATTTCTCTTGGGCAGAAAAGGTTTGGGATGCCTGATCTACAGCAGGATGGCATCAATCATTGCCATCTATTCTTTTATGAATTATGTAGGCATGTATGATCCCTTGCCAATTGATGGCAAATTCCATTCTCTCCTGGGTGGATACATCACATAAGATATTTCATGTCACACATTATTTGTCATATTCTTTGTATTCAAGCATTGTGATTGTGATCTTATCAAAAACAAAAAGGCCTTTTCAAAATGTCTCCTAAATGTTGAGTGTAATGTAGACCTGTATTTACATCTCTCTCATACTGTATGGGAGAGATGACTATTCCAAAAACTACAGTAGTGAAGAAAAGAAAAAACACTTGTGGTCTTTTTTGATCTGTTCTTACTGAGGGGTTTTCCCCTTAAAAGCTTTGAAGTTAAGAGATGGAAAGTGAGCGTCAACAATAAATCTAAAGTCTGGTGTGATTGAAGCCTAGTTTGTTCCCAGGCTCAATAAACACTCTAAAGTAATCTAGAGCCTTAGAGGATCATGGAACAGAAGCTCAAGGTCTGTCTTGTTTAGCTAACATTTGTTTACAGTCTTTCTATTCTATTATAGCGTGCTGTAGGCGAAATGTGTTTTACCAAAATACAAATGTATTATTTTGTTCCAGCACAGAAACAGCCTGTTTGATGTGGATGAACTTGCAGCTTTCATGTATTCTCTGGTTTGCGGATCAGCGTCATCATCCTTAGTCAAGTGTCAAAATAAGTTCTTAGGCGTCAGAGTAAAGCTTATTTGGCTGCCCAGTAGTTAAGGTGTAATAATTCACAAGTTCTTAATTGCAGACAAAGTGGTGGACAAAAGTAAATACTCAAGTAGGCCTATTCAAAAGTACAAATTACAAAGTTCATTTTCCAAAACATGTACAGTCACTCTTTGATAAACTGCTAACATCACACGTGCACTCACTCAGCAGATTGCAGAGTTTAATATTTAGAGTTGATAGAGTTAAACGTGTTTGTGGTGAATAGGTGGTTGCATATAAGTGGAACACCCAACTGGTTCAGCATGTTTCTCCTACGTAGAGATGCCAAAGTAGGTCAGTGCCCTGCTTAAGAGGTTTCAAAGTAAACGAAAAGGATCAGTTTAGACAAAAAACACCTTGCGAGGCTGTCTGAAAGTTAGTCATGGATGATAAAGTTACGAAGAAAATCATTCTTTATTTTGATAATATAGGCTATGCAGGATAAACCTTTTGTTGTTTTAACAGGATTTTAATAATGCTGGTGATCCAAACCTCTTGCTACTGTATCATGATTTTACAGTTTGTGATATAAGGTTTGTGATTACATTTGTTGGCTAGATAATGTTACATCATTTCAGAGTTTTAAAAATCAAACAAAAGGTTTTCAACATGTAGGAGGCCTCTCACAGTGTTGGCTGATTCAACAGGTAAGCACAACAGCATCTTTGACTTATGTCTTCTTGTTTCCATCAACTGAATTTACATGAATAATAACATAATCTTTAGCTTCTTCTTTCGTGTATCATCATCCTTGATGATTGGTTGACAACATTGTATTTCACAAGATTTCTTGTTACTTAGGGGAGGCCATGGGGCTGGAGCTAAATTCACACTTCTCATTTCAAGCAGAAGGGCATTGATGGCTGAGGTAAGCTTTGAGTCCTTTTTTGTCCCTGGGAGTATTGAAGGGTGTATACATAAATCAAATCAGATGGGAGTTTTAATCTACTTTAATCACCACTGATTGATCAATATCATTTTGCAGATGGTATAGCCTAATTATTGGATTATTTGTCATTAACAGGAACAAGATGAATTTCTACCAAACTGTTTGGGGGTGTACAGTTATATTCCTCCTCAATTTCAAATGTGAGTAGTTACAAGAAACATGGCTGTGTTTTGCCTTGTTATTACACAAGTGTTTTATTGTATGTTGCCATTAAATGTGCAGATGTTTTTATATACTTCATGTAAACCCGCACATTTTGGATGCCAATCAGCGTGGAATATATAAGAATTGCCATGATAAATGTTTATCCCGTGACTCCATTGATAATCTGTAGCAATTTGTGTGAGGTTTGGAAAAAATCTGTACTAGTTGTAGCAAACACACAGACACACAGGAGAAAACATAATCTCTAAAATAAAAACCACAGATTACATACTGTAGATAAGGAGGGAAATTGTTCCACATACCATAGATAAAACGATTGAAAATTTTCCAATGTTTTCTTTTTGCCCGTCTGGTCTTGCTTTTACAGATCTGGCTGAGGCACTTACAATTAATATTTGGCATTTAGCAGATGCTCTTATCCAGACTGATTTACAGTGTGTGAGATTTGAGTAAATAATAAATATAGCATAACCATAGATAACCAACAGCAGGGTACGCAGTCAAGTACAAGTAAGCTATACAAATGAACTAGGATAGCATTTAGGGTACATATAATAGATTTTGGGTATACTTGTTGCATGGTATAGTAGAATAAGACAGATATTGAGGTATGAGGGGGTAGCGTGTGATGTCAGTTCTTAACCTGAACAATTCTGAACCTACTTAACTCCCTTCAAACCCTGAAAAAGACAGTCGAAACATGGGTTTGTTTTATGAACATTTTTAATTGCATTGTGTGGCTTCGAGTTGTGCGACTTCTAACTTCCACCTGAGCTGAACCTATGATATAGTGAATAGGATGCAAAATAGCCTATCTCGGTCTACTGAACCACATAAAGTTCCAGAATTTGAACATACAGGATCTCTATTGTAGGCATGATGTTTGTGTCAAATACAATTTGACCAGTTTAATAATCTTATACCATATTTAAATGCCTTTAGAAATTAAGCTTGTTTGAACAAATCAATTGCATACAGACGTCACTGCAGTGAAAACCCATGGTCATCGTTCTGTTACAGGCTCTCCTCTGCTCCTTGTTGGCTGTCATTCCAGTGAATGCCAGGTGACAGTGGAGCCAGCGCCACTCTTCCGCATGGGCACTAACCTGACAGTGTACTGCCATGCCACATGTAACAGGAGGTGGGTACTGTATAGCATTATAGAAATACATAGGCCTATACTGTATCTGCTTTCCAGCACATACAGTACAGTAAAAGTAAAACGTATTGTTTCCTTCAGAAACTATGTAGTTGTGTCTGTGTGGTTTTGTATTGTCTGTCTGTGCTGTTTTCTTTGATTGTATTGTAATATTATCAACAGATACAAGTGAAAATATAGCTGCAAGCAGCGATAAAGTGGCCAAGCCAGAAAAAGCAGGAAAGAAAAAAATCTGCAACTTTCAAAGGCGCGCTACAGCGCCACCCTTTGGCCAATAGTTGCGAGTTTAGTGTTTTCGCTGTTTGGCATAGCCCTGGCAGAAGAATAAGAAAAACTACAATCTCGATAGTGGCTTACAAGCCCTTTACAGGGCTTGGCCACTAAAAAGTGTTAAATAACAAGGGTTTCAAACTTCTTCTTTTTTTTTCTTCTTTTTTTTTTTGCTCCCTTTTGTTTCAGTTCTAAATTGTATCTGGAGTGGGGAGATCAACCAGAGAAGGAGCCAGAGAAGGGAGGTAACTGCACCACGGCAAGATTCAGATTGGTCAACGTCAACCGGTCGAGTTCTTTCCTGCTCTGCATACGGAAGTGGATGAACGGAAAAGTTGACGTCATTTGTGGACTGGATCTCCACAGTGGATGTATGTACAAAATATTTTCTAGAGCAGTGGTGTGGTGTGGTGAAGCACACTGGTTTGGTTTGCCCCTGTTCTAGAGCTATTAGCAAAGTTTCTGTCATTGCTTGCTTGATGAGCCATACTGTACATGTACCGTACTATAAGATAAATTGGCTGAACACATGCGTGTTATGTTATCTCTTCTCTCTACTGTTGGAAGATATACTGAAATGGAATGTCCTTAATTACATTATTACTTAAATTGTCCTGTAAAATGTAATCAACAGGTCAAATGATATGGGATTGTGTTTTGTTTTGCTGTGCCTCCACAGTCCCTCCTGACAAGCCTACAGAGATCAGTTGTCAGACATTACGGAGTTCCAATGATATATACTGCTTCTGGGCCAGTGGGCAGAAGACATACCTAAACACTACTTACACCATCTCTGTCTCCAGGTACTGTTACTGTATACCGGCAAAGGTCTCTACTGTATACATTTTACATACATCAATGGTGAAAAATAAAACATCAGAAACAAGTAGCCTACTACAAAAGAGTGTGAAAACACTACAACTTGTACCATAACATAACAAAACAGTCCTGTCTCCATTGACAGATAGAGGTCTATATTGACAGTATCTTTGGTTTATTTGTATAGCACCTTTCACACATAAGATGCAGCCCAAAGTGCGTGCGTGCGTGCGTGCGTGTGTGTACATGCGCACACGCTTGCATGCACATGTGGTCGCACACACGCATGCCCACTTGTGTGAGTGTATTCATGTATTTATTTTGTGTTTATATTTGAATGTATGTAACGTTTTAACAGAGAGAATGGGACCCAGATACATTACAATGGAGTACCAAGCACAGACAATTTCTCTCTGCTGCCAAAGACACTGTTTGATGAACATGAGATGTACCAGCTGAATATCACTGCCACCAACGCCTTGGGAACATCAGAGGCAGACCCCTTCATCCTCTGTGTGAGGGACGTGGGTAAGTTCTGTCTTTCACACGGTGTTCTGTAGGTCTAGCAGTTTATGTAGGTCTAGCAGTTTACAACTCCATCTCAAGAAGCAAGTCATCCTGTGTGAGCTGTCCCTTTCAAGATGCTTAGCTGCTCTACATGTTATCACAGTTTGACTAGTCTGACCCGGTCAGGCATCTGTTTCGCTGTATTTGTGAAACCTCTCTTCTCTTTTTTATGCTGAATGATTTCACCACTGTCTCATCAATTCTGCTCTACCGTGAACTTTTACTGAGTTTGCAGCTTTTGCCATCTGTTGTTAGGACTAGTCTATGCCTTTTAGGTTCAACAATCAAATGCTGTTCATTTTTGTATTACAGTATATGAGTATTATGAGTAACCTTCCTTAATGCCACAATCCTTCTACTGAAGACCACTGTTAAGGAACTCACCTCATTAAGTCCCTGCATGCTCCCCCCCCCCCTCCTTTCCAGTGTTACCAGATGTACCAGAAATTAAGTTTGTGCAGATTGAGATGATCAATAATTCCATCACAGCTACGTTGCACTGGAAAACCTCAGAACCCTCAGAGCATCTCATGCCCCACACCAGGCTCAGGGCGGTGCCTATAAATGAATCCTGGGTAAATGTTTACACACTTTCATTCAACTAGGATCTATTTTCCACTGCATGGTAGACTGAACCCAAGTCAATCATTCGACTCACCTTTTTTGGTTTTCCATCGTGAAAAGGTTGTAAATATTTTGCAACAATAACATATGACCCATCATAACCAAAGGGATAAACAAAAACAAGCTGACAGCTTGTTTCCATTGAGGTCCCCTCTCTACCATGGTTTCCTGTCTCTCCTATCTAAGAAATAGAATATAGTGAGTAGAACAACAGATAAAATACAGAGTGTTTCTGTTGTTTTGTACAGGTAATCAGAAATAGAACTGAGCTCAGTAAGGGCCTGATCAGACTGAGGGGCTTGGACCCTCTGACAGAATATGAATTCCAAATAAGAGTGTGTAAAGCAACACCAGAACTCATCCCTGCCACGAGGCCCACCTCCACACCCAGGCCCACCTCCACACCCAGGCCCATCTCTGGCAAGAGGCCTCTCTGCAGCTCATGGAGTCCTCCTGTTCGGGGGAAAAGCCCTGCAAAAGGCAAGCCTGATTTTTTTTTTTAAATAATAATTATTTATACATTTTATAGCATATGGAGCTAGCAACAACAAAGCAACAATAACATTTATTTGAATGTGTGTTTAGGTCCTTTACATGTCTGGAGGATTTTAGGCGACAAGGAGACAAACATGCTTCAGGAAGTGACTATTTTGTGGAAGGTATTATGCATGACTATGACTAAAACTCACACATTATAGCCGTTTCTACATTAGATGAGTCAATAACGTTATAACCTAGTTTTAGTAGGAGACTCAAATGAACCTATACAATGCTCCCAACATGTTGAATGTGACATTCTCTAGAATGATTCATACTGTATCTATAGATATACAGTAGAGTATAGGCCTACTGTGTAGACTGATGAGACTGAACAAATGTATGGTTTTATCAGGATGCAACCAACTTAAACCAATCACTTCACACATTTTCAATCTAGGTTCATTGGGTCCTCACTGGTACCAGTTTTGTCTACTCACTCTGTGTCTCAGAGGAGGGCTGTGGTTTGGACAATTCACAAACCTGCCTACCAGTGACATCATCGGTAGGCAGGTTTTGGTCATTTCAAACAAAATATAAATTGTTTAAATTCATTTAATTTATTAATGTGAGGACAATGGCTTCTATTCTAGCGTGCTAACTTTCCAGGAAGAGAAAGACTGCCGTTTCTATTAGCTTGGAATCACCACTGATCATGTCTTTGGTAGCTAGGTTTCACTGTCCATAGCCCACGCCACCAATGAGTTAAAGAGTGAGTAGACAGAAATGGTGAAAATGTATAATGAGCATGGCTAAGGACCATGGTTATGAAGACTTGGCCGGTGCCCAGTCTAGCTGAGAACAATGCATGTCCCATGACCCATGACCAACCCGGTTATGTGATACCCCTGCACCCGTTGTTAGAATACCTGTTGTACCCATCTGTCTGTGTTCCTTTTGTGCCCATACATGGCAGTCTCTGTATCTGTCTGTCCTTGTCCCTTTTATGACCGTATAGCCATAGGGATGTCATCAGTATACCGGACCGGTATCGGTGTGCCCATATATGGGCATGCCCAAACAGTATATGGGTATATCGGTCAGATCGGCGGTCCTGGACAAACGACTATCTGAACGACTCAGCGATGGGAACAGCACTCTCTTGAGTCTACGTCGATGTGCGTGACAAATAGGAGATTTTGAGCGTTTATTGTAAGATAAGGTTGGAAATGGGTGAAGTGCTCCTTTATTGAATGAGTACTATTTCAGTGGTGGGCTTTTAAGTAAAGTGAAATGTTTTACCCAGGCCCTGTCTCCAGAGGACTACAGTGGAGAGGTCCAACGCTATGACATCTTCCTGGATAACGGTCAGAGACACCACATATCCTCCTGCCCTGCTAATGCGACCCGCTGTTCAGTTCAGGTTCCCCACGAGACACAGACACTGAGTGTCAGTGCTGTGACCTTGTATGGGGATACTCCACCTGCTGCTGTGGACCTCAGATGCTCAGGTACAGTAGGATTATACAGTATGCGTGTTTCCTAAACCCACCAGGATTGAGTTAAGACCCGCCTCGCGGAAACGCGAGGACTTCCATGAGTGGCTGAAATCCTTGCCGGACACATGGAGTCAGATTGATTGATTGATTGAAGACTTTATTAGAAGTTTGCATAGGAAAAGGTACAGTTTCATGACGGTACAGTTCACTGGTACAAGGTCTACTAAAAGGAGATCCATGAAAAGACTAAGCTTATTTCCACTGGAAACCATTGAAGTATCTCATATAACATTGAATGACAGACAGATAGAACACAGTACTATGCAGTAGATATGTAAAGAAAAACAAAACAAAGACAGTAATTCTTAAACAAACAGTATATACAAAGAAGGGGCAGGGGAGGGTAGGGTTGGGGCTAGGTTCATTATTACCAGTTGCGAACGGCTGCTGCCTGTAAGTGGCTTTTCAGGGCAATTTTAAAGGATGCAAGTGATCCACACTCCTTTATGGCCTTCGGTAAGGCTTTCCACATTTTGGTGGTATAGCAGAAAAAAGAGTTTGACCCTTTGTTGGTTTTGACTCTGGGTTGAAAGTGATCTGTGGCGCTGCCTCTGGTGTTGTAATTATGGACATCCTTAATGTTTATAAAGTATTTTGACAGGTACTTGGGTATCATAGTGGTGTAGTGTATCTTGTACACCAGGCCCATTGCAAGCTGCTGTACTCTGTCATCTACTCTGAGCCACCCCACTCTTAATTGGTGAGTAGCGGTGAGGTGAGTCTGATAGGGAAGGCTAAGCAGGACCCTAATTAGTTTATTTTGGGCTGTTTGGAGTTTAGTTTTCAGGGCTTGTGGGGCGTCACGATACCATACGTGGACTCCGTAGTCAAAGAGGGGCTGGATTATTGCACCAGCTATGGTCTTCAGTGTGTTAAAATTGACCATCGGGGCTATCCTCTGTAGGAAACGAGTTCGTTGGTTGATTTTATTTATTACTTTAGAAGTCATCTTTTCACTGGAAAGATTAGCTTCCAGGATACATCCTAAGTAAGAGATTTCGTTTTTTCGTGTTATGACCTTGTCACCCACTTTGATTGTGAAATTATCGACCTTTTTGAGGTTATGATTTGTTCCAAAGAGGATGGACTCCGTTTTTCCCAGGTGAATTGATAATTTGTTGTCGTTAAGCCATGTGCAGATCTTACTTAGTTCAGAGTTAAGTGTCTTCTCAACCTGCAAGTGGTCCTTGCCCGAGACTAGGAGAGCCGAGTCATCCGCGAACAGGAACAGGTTGCAGTCACAAGCAGATGCCATGTCGTTCACGTATATTAGGAACAACAGAGGCCCCAGTATGCTACCTTGAGGAACACCACAGCTTACTGGGAGGGGGGGGGACATGGTACCGTTAATCTCCACCACCTGTTCCCTCCCCACCAGGTAAGATTGCATCCAACTCACTGCTGCGCTGTCAAGACCGATGGCTTTTAGTTTCTCAATCAGAATAGAATGATTTACGGTATCAAATGCCTTCTGGAGGTCCATCATGACCATGCCGCTATATTTGCCGTCATCCGCTTCGCGTTTGATTTGGTCAGTCAAATAGAGAAGGCATGTGTCGGTGGAATGAGATTTTCTGAATCCAGATTGGAACTCGTAAATCAGATTATTCTCATCGAGATATCTTGCAATCTGTTCGTAGACTATTTTCTCCATGACTTTGGATATGGAGCTGAGAATGGAAACGGGACGGTAGTTTCCAGGGTCTAGTTTGCTACCTTTTTTATGCAGGGGGGTTACTTTTGCTAGTTTGAAGTCCTGTGGGACATGACCCTGTTCGATGGAAAGGTTAATTATGTGGGTAATGATTGGAGCAATGGTGGCGGCTGAATCTCTGAGAAATCTAGCTGGAATTTTATCAAGGCCAGTGGCCTTGTGCTGAGGTAGGGCGCTCAGTTTTTTAAACACTTCATCAGTTGTCACTGTGGCAAGTTTAAAACTATCTTTTATGACACCCAGTTTATTGTAGTATTTCTTAACAAAATTTATACCATACCGCCCAGATGGGGCGACCAGTCTTTCAACCAGTGAATGGGCCATGGTGGTAAAGGTTTTGTTAAGATGGGTAGCTACTTCACATTTGTCAGAAATGAGAGCGGCGTCCGTTTTGATGTTTATGCTGTGGCATATGTTTTTAGATTTTAAGCCTAATTGGTTGTTAAGCAACTTCCATAGGTCTCGTGGTTTATTTTTGTATTCGTCGATTTTGGTGTCGATGTAGTCTTTTTGGGCGGATCTACATAGTGCGATCGTCTGGTTTCTGAGTTTCTTGCACTGAGCAGTAAGATGTTTGATTTGGATCTTGAGGTCAGGGTTGAATTTTTTCCTAAGCTTTTTGCAACACTTACGTTTTTCATCGTACTTTTTGTCTCTGAGTTTAGCTGATTCGGCTATATCTGAGTTATACCATGGCTCTTGGCGGGCTTTAACCCTGGTGGTTTGCAAGGGGGCCACGTCGTCTAGAGCATTGGTCAATTTGGTTTTAAAACCACACCATGCTCCTTCGACATTTGTACAATTCAGTTCAGAAGAAAAGTCAGTATTCGCTAGTGTGTGATTTAATGCCTCACTGGAGTAGTTTTTGAGGCTTCTAGCTACCACTGTTTTGTGACCACTAGCCTTGGGTTTGTGTATTTTACGCGTACAGTAGATCATGTAATGATCACTAAGACCGCATACAATAGCCCCGCTAGCGGTGACTTTGGATTTGTCTGTGGTTACGATGAGATCTATGAGGGTTTGGGAGTGCTCCGTCACCCTGGTAGGTACGGTAACGAGCTGAGTGAGACCATATTGATTACATAACCCATTAAAGGACTTGAACAGGGGTGCTTCTTTACGCAAAGCACAAACATTCCAGTCGCCCAAAGCATAATACTCAATACCGTCCACCTTTGCTAAGCTCTCCTCAAACAGCTCAAAGAAGTCATTCTGGTCAGGGGGTCTATAGACTGCGCATATTAGTATATTTTTAGCATGTTCAAAAATTATCTCGACCCATACAGTTTCAAGAGAGCTGTGGTGTAGGTCAGGGCGAATGATAAAATTTAAATCATTGTGAATATACATGCAAACACCGCCTCCCTTCCTGTTCCTATCATTCCTAATGACAGTGTAATTGGCTATTTCAATGCTAGTATCTGAGAATGAGTCATCGAGTTTAGTCTCTGAGAAGGTTAAAATGTGTACCTTACCATCAAGAAACATAGCTTTGATTTGTTCCAGTTTGGGTTTCAAACCTAGTAAAGGCATGAAGACGATATAAAACGTGTAGGCTACTGAGAAAAGCCTGCATTTGCACAATGCACAGCTATTAATTTGTCACTACAGTGCTCAAAATAAACTGTGCAAAAAAATAATAATTGAAACTTACTTTGTACTGTGCTTAAAAAAGGTAAAACTTTGTAACTTTGCTAAAGAGAAAAACATACTGAGAAGCTATTAATTTGTCACTACTGTGCTCTTACTAATTATCAGTTAAATTGTTATAGTTTGGATATGGCTTTGGGCGTATTATGCTGTGTGTATTAATGTAATGGATCGGTAGCACGTAGGTACAGTATTGCTTTGCACTTGAGCGAGCAGCACTAACGCTCATACGCACTTTCATACTTACGGCCGGTCTACACCAAAAAATGCGCACATACGCGCGTACTGTCCGTGAAGATGCTCGCGTATGCGTAAACGCTCCAGGCTACATAGCCTACACCAAGGAGGGAGTATTGGCCGGACTACACCAAAAAATGCGTGCATACGCGCGTACTGTCCGTGAAGACGCTCGCGTATGCGTAAACGCTCCAGGCTACACCAAGGAGGGAGTATATGTGAGGAAGACCAGATAGTCTGTGTACAAAACGCATACGCCTGCTTAAAAAATAGAACCGATCCTATTTTTAGGGAATGCGTATCCGTGGTTCGCGCTATCCGTGCGCCTGGTGTAGCCGGCTGAATTGATATATATTGGATCTATCCAAAACGTGCATACGCGCGCGTGCCCCGCATACGCACGCATACGCACTGACGTGCGCGAAACGGCTTGGTGTAGTCCGGCCGTGAAGAATATTGAGAGGGGCGCTTCCGCGAGGCGGGTCTTAACTCAATCCTGGTGGGTTTAGGAAACACGCAGAAGAAAACGTATCTCTAACCACATGCATCCCTAGCATCCCTATTTTCTATCTATTGTAATAAGCTCACATGTTTTGTATGCTTGTACTGTAGGTCAGCTATTTTCCACGAGGAGATTTGGTGTGTAGGGAAATACTAGCAGACCTGGTAGAGAGCCCTGGGTTGCTCCGGTCAACTAAGTATGTACTGTAGCTTTAAGTGGTTTAAAAAGGTTACTCCATTCCCCTCGCCCTCTGGATCAGACTACCAGCCCGCCTTCATGTCATTATAATCTAATATCCTGGGCAGCCTGGCATAGGCTTGACCAAGGTCCCGTTCATGGGAAAGTGAAGCTATAGTGTAAGAAGAGTTACAGAAACACTGTTTCTGTAACTGTTCCTCCTCACAAAGGAGTGATACTTAACAAAAAGAGGGACATTGTTTGGGTGTTTGTGTGGTACAGAAGTATATGGTTCCTGCCCAACACCCGGGAGATCAGGGGTTCAAGTCCTAGTCTGCGGTGCATCTGGCTTGGACAGGCATCCATACGAAAAAACTGATGAGTGTTGCTGCTCTACTAGCAACTCCTACATGTTGGTGATTCAGTCAGGCAGGCCAGGGGAATACCAGAAGAGTCGCCGGAAAACACACTAGCCTGGGCTAATGGTTTATGCCTTTTGATTGATTGATTGAGGTATTTATTAGAAGTTTTGGATAGGAAAAGGTAGAGTTTCATGACAGTACAGTTCACTGATACAATGCCAACTAAAAGGAAAAAAGGCAAGGCTTATTTGTTATTTTCCATTGAGATCTTTAATATCCTTATATAACTCTGTAAACTATGCCTAAACGGTTAAACCTAACCTTATTCCTAACCTTAACCTCAGTAAAACGGTGCCAAAACCTAACCGTATTCCTAATCCTAACCTCAGAATGATATGCTTAATCCTAAAGTTATATCACACCTTATTCTCAGTAAAACAAATGCAAGAATAAAAATCTCTGCAAGTGTGTTTTTCGGCGACTCTACCGGCTACCGGCCAGGGCACCTGTTCAATGGGAGCACAGAAGGGGTCTGCAGCGACAAGGGATTACAGAGAAAAGGGGGAAAAATGTAAATGTAAATTGACGATTCAATTTCAATGAACCGTGGTTAAAACGTGTAGAACTCATCAAGTATCATATTGTATTTTACTCTTGACACTTTGAATTGACAGCTCAGCATACCAGTTCGAGTATTCTGGAAGCTCCGGGCACCTTTGCGAGAAAGCTTGGGAACAAGGTTAAATCTATCCTTGTCACCTCGATTCACATCCTTAGCTGTTAATCCTTATTCTTAGACTACTTCCTCCTTACCTGTTCCTCTAGGTTTGCACTAACATTTTCTTAACATTATGGCTCTGACCTTGAACTACATTTTACTTATTTGCAAGGTTAGTGATCTATCAATTGAAGCTTATTTGTCTACTGTTGATTGATTGATTGAAGACTTTATTAGAAGTTTGCATAGGAAAAGGTACAGTTTCATGACGGTACAGTTCACTGGTACAAGGTCTACTAAAAGGAGATCCATGAAAAGACTAAGCTTATTTCCACTGGAAACCATTGAAGTATCTCATATAACATTGAATGACAGACAAATAGAACACAGTACTATGCAGTAGATAGTAGATAGTACTATGCAGTAGATAGTTGTACTTGTTAATTATTTCTCAAGGTACGAGGCTCTGTTTTATGTTGTTTTTCTTTTGGTGTGTAATTGTGTAGGTGTTACTGGTCCTGCTCTGACAGAGTTGGCTCCTGCAGGAAATGGCAGTGCCGTGGTTGTCTCCTGGTCACTGCTTGGGGCTGAACTCCAGTCTGGCCCCGGAGATGACCTGCTAGGCCATGTGGTGGAATGGAGAAGTGGAGCTGAAGAGCTATGCTGGCAAAGAGTTTCCAAGGACGTTGGCACAACACTTATCACAAGTAAAGACACTATTCAAGCTGATAAGTGGATGTTTCCCTTTATCTGTTGTGGCTTAGATTCTATTCATAACCATGAAACAAGATAAAATGGTGTCCTCTTGTGGGCATGTGAGGTATAACATCTGTTTTCTTTTTATTATTGGAATTTCTGAGTGAGTCCAGGTTAATCATATTGTACAACCAAAACCAAAATGAATTAAACGTCAAAACATGAAAATGACAGTTCAACCCATAAGAATAGACCATGTAAGAGTATTTTGATTAAACAGTTTTTCCCCCCATACTGTCTCAGGTCTGACTGCAGGTGTGAGATATAATGTGTCTTTGTATGCTGTGACCACCAGTGGCGTAAGTGATCCATCAACTGGCGTGGTCTATTCAAAAGAACAGAGTAAGACTCACTACACTCAGCCGTTTTTATTTTCTCCTTACTATAGCGTGCAAACATGCCTTGTATATGTGCACCACCTGATGTTTACACTTGACTGATTTTACACAATTTAAATCCATCAGGAAACACCAATAAAACTGTTACATGCTGTTCACAAAATGACTTTTCCCCCCTATACATTACTCACACCATGGAGACTTGAGTTCAATAAAATATTTGTTGTGTTACCTTAACCCTAACCCAGACAATAATTTGATTACAAAAAATGTACCCCCATTGATTCCGGATGGGGACCCAGCATTTGTCTGGGTTATGGGCCGGGGTACATTTATTGTAATCAAATTATTAGTGGAGTCAGTAACGCACTTTTTACTTCAAGTCATGATGCAAAGCCATTTTTAAAATGGCTATAAAAAGAAAATGAAGGGTGATCGAACTTGTCTCTTTGGATAAATTCTTTCCTATGGCCCTAAGGTACTTCCATACCAAAGGGGACCTTTGCATCATGACTTGAAGTTAACAGCTTATTTTTCGGCGTTACTGACTCCACTATATTGTCTTAGGAAGTCTATTCTAAAAAGTCATTTTGGGGGTGAACTCCTTTAAGTACCGAGTATACATGAACCTAACAACACTCCAACCCTGTGTTTCAGGACCACGGTCTGGTCCTGTGGTGTTAGTACTGGTCCATGAGGCCAGAAAGATTAAAATCCAGTGGGAGGATCTGGCTGTAGACCAGCTGAGAGGCTTCCTAGTTAACTATAGTATCTACCTCAGGAGCCAAGACACCAGCCACACAGAACAGCACCAGAGTGAGTATCTACTGCAGTCTCTCTCTGCGCTCGCGCGTGTGTGTGTGTGTGTGTGTGTGTGTGTTTGTGTGTGTGTGTGTGTGCGTGCGTGCGTGCGTGCGTGTGTGTATATGTGTGTGTGTGTGTGTGTGTGTGTGTGTGTGTGTGTGTGTGTGTGTGTGTGTCCTTGAGAAAAAGCCTTACGCACAAAATACGTATGAGCGTGGGAAATACCTACTTTGTGGTGTATAGTATGCATAGTATGCATACGTTGTCTACCCTCCTCACTTACATAATGGAACATCATGTTCACCGTCTTGTGATACTCGCTCCACCCACAAACACGCAGAGCAGGGTTTTTCAGGTCTTGGTTCCAGTAATCCAGTGAAATGTGAATTGTAGGCATTCATCTTTTCTGATGAATGGTTATTCTCTACAGAGTCCCATAGGCTCATTCTGTGTTTTCTTCTTTTTCTTGTGGCAGATAAATGTAACCTATACATAGCCTACTTTATTAAGATAGATATTAAACTATGCTGTAACTGACCCATCTTTTAATTTGTGTAAATAACCATTTGGCAGGGTTAGTAAAAGACAAAAAAGATTCAAAGACACTGTAGTATGAGCTTAAAGAGACACAGGCCTGCTATTTATATTCTCAGGTCTTCAGCTTCTCGTTGTCTGTTATAGAACTTATGTTGACCACAAACAGGAAGTTTAGTGCATTTGAAACCATGTGCATGCATGCACACATCACGCACCCCTAAAAGCTGTTACTAACCAGCAACCACACTAAGCCTCACACAGTGAGGCGTTGTGTGCTTGTAGATCAGCTATTTTCACTAGTTTTGTGTGACAGTCTTGTATGGTGAAGCAGTAGCCTCGCAGACGCCAGGCTAGTGAAGCAGGACTTTACTTACGAAAAAAACGTACACATTTGAAACTTGGAGATACAAGGTTTCCGCCCGACAGTGACGATATTTCACTCACCCATTCCAGGAACTTCAATTCAGTGCTGTAGCTGCACAAACTGCCTGAAAGATTCTATTTGTCATGTGTTGTTGTTGTTGTTGCATAATATATAATTTGGACGCCATCATTCTGTTTAAATGAATGTCCATAATAGACAGATACAGCCTTTGCTAAATATTGCAGTCGCAATAATAAGAATATTGTTGCTGTCAGGTGGAAACCTCATTAAGTCCAAAACTGTTGCTTTTCAGAATTAGCCGATCTACAAGCTCAAAACGTGTCCCAAATGTGACACCTTTTTAGCTAGTATTTGCAAATGTTCTACTTTTTTGTCTGATGAAATCTAATGGACTGTGCTTCAGGTGCCCTTTGGAACACTTTAACGTGTTTAGAAAGGAAAAGCAGTGTTTAACATCAAGGATGCTACAGTATATAGAGTAATATAGCATTTTAGAATTAAATAACAGTCTGCTAACAACTTGCTTTCTCTCCAGCGACCGTATCTGGCTCTGAACCCAGGCAGAGATGGCTGGACCGTCCAGAAGGGGCTCTGGATCTCTCTATGTCTGCATCCACCTCAGCAGGCGAGGGGCCTCCAGGGAACGTGATCTCCTTGCATACTGTAGACCCTGAAGGTCAGTCATTCATATTTGTCGCATGACCATTTTGTTTGACAAAAAAATTACATTATTTCCCAATTGGTGGGAAAAGTGTTGAAAATATAAGTAAAGATAAGCATTCGGTTCCATCAACCTCGCATTTTGAAATT
The DNA here is from genome assembly GCF_963921795.1 of Nannobrachium achirus. NCBI lineage: Eukaryota > Metazoa > Chordata > Actinopteri > Myctophiformes > Myctophidae > Nannobrachium > Nannobrachium achirus. The sequence continues at coordinate 50,324,506 of NC_137810.1, forward strand.
GGTGTATTTGGGAGTTTGGTATAATAAACAGTAAACACACAGACCAATAAATTATGTTACAGCTTTAATAGTTCCAGTTGACAAAACAGAAATCTGACTAGTGATTGAGTTGTTTCTTCATCTTCTGGTACCCTCTAGTTGGCTGGTGGCTGACTGGTTTTGTTGTCATTGGAGCCTTCATGATGCTTGTTGTTGCCAACTTGATGTGCGGTAGTTGTCTGAGGAACAGGTAATAGTTGTATATCATATGCTCAACCTCTTGTAGAATGTAACAGTCTTGTTTTGATAACAGTTGCATTTGAGGCCAGAATAACTGCCAGTGTGGTTTTAGCACCTGTTTCACATGCTATGCCATAGCACAACGGTTAGCAGAAAGAGAAGAAAAGCTGCAAAACCTAAAACATACATACAAGTGTCCAACAGTCTAAAGGTGGATTTATATTCAGAGACACTTTATACTTGTGTAATGTATTGTGATATTTGCATATTAACTGCAATAAGAACACATTTCAAGCTCCGCCTTCTCTATTCACTTTTAACTACGTCACTTTTATTATGCATGGGCCTTCATCGGACTGTCCTACTCTTAACTGTGATTCTTATAATGACTTTGTGTCTGTGGAAGAACATGAAGTATCATATTTCGGTCCAAAACACAACATATGCACATAATCATTTGAAGATGCACCATTGTCAAATGTAACTTCCTTCTCATACAGGGTCAAAGGGATGTGTATATCCATGGGACCTGCCTGGCTTGTTGAAAACGTACCAAAACTGGGAAACAGTAATGCCATCAAACGACTTAAGGTATAATGGTATACTATATAAATAATATTGTTTATGTTAGCACCAATAATGAAAGCAACCGCAACAGCATTATGATTATACTGGATCAAAGATAGCTGAAGGAAAATAAATCATATTTGCCATTTTCTTAAGTTGTAGGGATGACAACCTGAATTTAGCTGAAAACGCGAGTACTCAAACTATTCAGTTCTGCAGCTGGAACCTGGAAGTTGAATCAGTTGTTGCTGTCTATTCCTTGCTGCATTTCACACACATCTTGCAACATCTGACAACAGCTACTTGGTTTTGATATCAATAACTTCAACGGGTGCTTTTGACAGATATTGCTGCTTAGAATTTGGCCTATATTCCTAGTATCACAATCAATTGTTTAAATATGAAAGTGAGAGGTTTGTTCTCTGGAAACTGGATTATTAACTGTTCACTTGCAATGACTCATAGGGGGAAATGTTTTTGTTTTTGTTTGTTTTGTTAGGATGTAGCCCGTGCAGCCCATTTTTATTCATTGGGATATACAGTAGATGGCAGGAAAGCTGAGAGGGTGACAGTGTATATTGTAATCACTAGAGGAACTCTCAGACAAGCATCTCAACCACAACTTCGTCAACAGGCACCACCACCCTGACCTTATTAGCTCTGACACCAATGTTCCCTTGATCTCCAGCAGGAGGAACTGAACCCTGGGCCATTCTGGTCGTCACTCTCCTACAGTGACCCTGTCTTGTCCCTCATTGAGGAGGTCTCCCAGGAAGTGCAAGAGGAGCAGTACCCCCTTGTCCATGCACCGGGGCCCCACGGTGGTCCAGGACAAGCTGCGGTGGATGGCACATCACAAGAAGTGACGGATGATGGGAATATGCCCTCAGGCTACAAACCCCAAATAACCACCTCTGATCTACAGGACGGCAGACGAGAGGAAGGGAACGAGGGAGACGGAGAATTGGACGGAGATACGGCAGCCTACTATGAGCAGGGAGACGGGTGCCCAGCACTCCCCGGGGGATTACTGGGAGGCCGGCTCTCCGGCGTTGGGACGGATTTCTCCAGTTGCTCTCTGGGACTTACTCTTGACTTTTTAGGTTCCAACACACCCCAGATATCAAGTCTCCTCTTTAGACAGGACACTGTGTGTCGAGAGAGTGAGACGTGGCTTGATGAGACACAAAGCTGTCTGGCTCAGAATATGGTGGAGACTAATGGTTATTTCCCTCAGAGAGCTACTGTCACCCAGTGCATATGGGGTGATGCACAGCAAAGTGCTGAATGTTAATTTAACTAGAAAGTGTGTCAAAATGGACTTGTAAGGGTCACAATGACACTGGATTTTGCTGCAATGATTGGAAGCAGGGAAATGGACATTCTGCAATCTGCACTACTAAAGGACTTTCAAAAGCATTATCTGAAAAACATGGAACGGGCTGACATTGTGTTGAACTAAGGACCAGGCTTTAATTATCCAGACCTTATTAAGCAAGAAGTGTTAAATAATCGGCAACAACATTTTGCTATGTCTCTATTTAGTGGGTTCTCTCTAGCTACAGTAATCTGTTAGTTGATCTGCTCTGTTACGCAGACGCAACTCCAAGTACTGTTAAGTTGATTTATGTACTTCCTGAGCAAGGGGTCTCTCTCACCCCTACCCCCAATGTCAACAGTCCTTAACTTATGAATCAACTCATAGCATTTCCTGAAACTTGGCCTGCAGGTGCTCTACCGTGGAAATATGAACCACAGTTAATAAACAGTTAATACACAAGGTACCACAGTTAATACAACACAAAATATAATAATATATGTTTTATTCTGACTGCTGCCATCACCAAGTGTTTTTGATGGCATTGGAGTTCTGAAGGTAACTCTATTAAAATATCTCTTCTGATATGTTTTCACAAACGTGTGTTTTGGGGACATGTACTGCTGAAGGGTTTTCTACTGTCATTTAACACCCAATATAATGTTAATATATTTGTTCATGTTGGAATTGGTTGTTGTTTGTGAGACATACACAACATATTGCAGTGCAGTTCTGCTAGTCTTTAGTTGTAGACGTCACTATTGGGGGAAGTCCCTGTGCTAGGCTGATCAGGCTGTTGCATGGGCTTTGGGCTGTGTGCCATTATGAAAAGATTCAAGGCTCTGTGTGTGGCCATTTGTGGAACTATGAAAAGTTTGACACAGCCTATCATCGAACCATAGCGGGTTTGACCACACATGTATAAGTAGCAGTCAGACAGACGCGGACCTTATTCACTACCAGACCCACTGGATGCTCTGCTCTAATTAAATACAATATGTCTAGTTACAACAGCTTGAGCTTCATTGAATTGAATAATCAAAACCGTGTAAAGATGGGAAGTCTCTGTAAGTATTGCCTTCACTATCACCGACTAATTTCTTAGTCATATTTTTAAGTAGGTGAGGCTACTGAATTGTTGTGATAACGTTATTGATTGGTCAGTCAACAACATGTATAGCCTATACGATAGATTTAAGCTAAGAGGACGGATAATAGCATATGCGCTAATAACTTTTATGCATAGGCATAAGTTCGATTTTTGAGTCTATACTGGATGGATACCATATGGACTTGATTTTAATATTACATTAATTTCTTCCGAAACATGGATATTCATTATATGCATTTCTTTGTCTTTTAAGAAACATGCTGCTATGTGAGAAACACATAGCAAGGAGACATAACGGATGATGACTCATGGCTACAACACCCTACACATGGGCCATTACTATCATCACTGTACTGGCTGTACAGTCTTGCATTGGTACAGTATGTTGTTGTCTCCCTGTTGCCTAATAGGCTATAAGTGTATGGCATTGGATTTTAGAGTTGTCTGAGCTGATATGGCTTTGTGATCCTTTAAATGTTCAATCTACAATTGCCTACTCTGTGATGATATGGACTTTGGCACAATAATCCGATTACGGTATACAATATTGGCCTATCAAAAACCGAATTTTCATTGCAAAGTTTGAAGTGAACTGATGTTGCTGTGAGCTGTGTAAGATATTCACTTGCTTTTATACCTGTAATCTTGTCTGTTGACAGTACTGTGATTATCAGATTCAGCCAATTAAAACAAATTGTGAATGCCTTAAATAGAACTAAATAACCAAGACAAATGTAATGCATGTTGTAAGCTAATTGTAGCCTTGTCCAACACACTCATATGTCAATGCAGAGCGAAGCCCTGTGAGCAACATCTCAACGGCAAGATTGTCAACTGCATTATTGTCAACACTTGTATTCTTACTTTTTACAGGTAAAAGGTCATGCACCATATGGACCAGTGTGGAGAATGTGGGGAATGTGGTGCAACGAGGCACCAATTTGACGGTGTACTGCACCTTTACCTGCAAGCATGGCACGTGCAAGAAATCCATGATGGAGAACGGGATACCTCGGCACCACAAAAATCTAAATTCGTCTACCCTATATCTCAATGTGAAGAATGTAACAATGAGAGAATCAACCTATAGCTGCCGTTGTAACAACTGCAGGCCGGCAGTTATTCATACTCCCTGTGGAATAGACATCCGTACAGCATGTAAGTACTGTATGTTTAAAACAGATAATGTTCTTCTGACAGGATCGCAAACAAAGAACAACTTCAACGAAAGAAGATGGTGTTACTTTAGTCCAAGTATTGCATGGCCCTTGGCAGGACCATGTATAGAATGCAGTGGAGAACAACTGGTTTAATAAAGCATGCTGTCATCCCTCCACTGGCTTTGTTTGCATTGTGATTTACTGGAGTACATTGTTTTTCTATACATTCCTGAAACATATATTCAGAGCTTTTGACACAAAGACAAGCCAGTATTACCTGAAAACAAACCATTTGTTTTACATTACTTTACAAACAGGATCAACACTGAAACAGAACAGACTAGTATTCTGAGTAATGATTCACTAAACCTTGTTTTCAATTGCAAGTCAAGCTCCTAACAGTATGTGATAATCATGCATACATAAACTGTGCCCAATAACTTTTCATTGAAGGACTGAGAAGTAGTGTGTATTATAGTGTAATGCTCATTTTAATTTGAACACAGTCAGTACATCTGAAAGAGCTGAAAGCAAATAGGCCTAGATACTGTAGTTCTGCATTTTCATTATTGTATGAAGCAACAAACAAACTTTTGGCGTGCAACAGAAATATGTTGTTTGGTGTGACCAGAGTGTTAACTGATTTTAACTATGCGTTTCATTCCTATTCTCTTTGCATAGTTTCACCAGACATCCCTGACGATATAAAATGCCAGTGCAACCAAAATGTCACACACAGCGAAGAGAGAGAGATTGTGTGTTCATGGCATAGTGGAAAGGACACATTAATTAAGAACACCTCAAAGCTGTGGTGAGTTTGAAAGAGAAAGAGAAACGTTTGTTAGTTCACGAGTCACGCAACCATGTTTCATAACATATGGAATGTGGAACATATGGGATTTCACTTCTCACTTTAAGAAAGGCAGTGATGTTTAAAAGGATGAGGCCGCACAACTCTTAGCCACGATGCAAAGGTTTATTAAAAGGTAGAGCAAAGCAACGTTTCAACCCACTTCCTCAGGGTTCCTCAGAAAAGGTTTTCGAAACGTTGGTTTCCTGTACCTTTTAAAAAGCTTTTGCATTGTGGCTAAGAGCTGCTAAGAGCTCATCCTTTTCAACATTATTACCTGCCGTGGTCAGCACCTCATCAACACAGGTGTCCACTCCCTCCTTTGGGTTTGCAAGAATCTGATGCTGATTTTAGCATTGTTACATTGTTACGCATTATTTTGTGCTTTAACTGTTGAAAAATAGCAGGTATACAAGCTCGCAGCTCGGCACCGAGCTTGTAGATGTGCTATTTTTGAAAAATCATGAAATTTGTGCAAGTTATGTAATGTATTTGGCCACATAAAATATTTAGTTCCGGGGCGTCCGGTGGCCTACTGGTCAAGGTGCATACCACAAAGGCACCTGCGCCACATAGGCATGGTTGCTACGGCGTCGCCGGTTCGATTCCCGATCCGGACGATCTTTGCCGCGTGTCACCCCCCGTCTCTCTCTCTCCCCGTTTCCTGTCGGTCTGCTGTATACTATCAATAAAGGCATAGAGGCCAAAGAAAATCATAATATATATATATATATATATATATATATATATATATATATATATATATATATTTAGTTCCAGGGACCCCACAGAAGCAAAATTTGAGTTACAATGTTCGCTTAAAAAATACATATATTCAAAGATTTGCACACAGATTTTCACGACTTTTCAAAAATAGCAGATCTACAAGCTCACAGCGTGGCACTCGGTGCCGCGCTGTGAGCTTGTATATCTGCTATTTTTCAATAGCTAAAGAAGTATAGATTAATGAAGGCCCCTCCACCTTGGGCCCTAGTAACTCAGTCCCACTTTCCCCCCCTTGTGACGCCCCTGCCTGTGATGAAAGAAACCTCTCGTGTATTCCAGGGTGGTGAGGAGGACAACATCCAGAAATCACACAGATGAGCCTACGTCCTATTATGGATCAAGCGATGGATCAAGGCTCTCTGCCCGCTTCAAAGTGAACCCCTCTGTCCGGGAGATCTCTGTGTGGGTCCATGTTAACAGCATCCTGGGCTCTGAGGTGTCCACTGTCTACACCTTCACAATCAGTAACATTGGTATGACATTTGCACGTTTTCAGTCTTATTCAAATCACATAATCACATAATTTTCTTTAGATTACTCTGGCCTTGGTCATTCATGTTCAGAATCAGACAATTTTATTGTCACAGTTACAGGTGTACTGTAAAAGCGTGGGTGAAATGTTTTTTCTTCTTTTGTGCAAGCTCTCAAAATTGCAGTTATAGGAAGAGTTAGAATATAGGGAAGAGAGGATAGAGAGGAGAGGAACACAACAAATACAGTAACATGTCAATTAGCAGGAAGGCACAGCCATATCAAATATAAAAAGTCATACAGTATATACATAAGATTAAGTGAATTAGCAATGGATAGATGGCACTATTCTCGTGCAGGTGGGAAACCTATGCAGCATAAAAAATATCAGCAGGTATCTAACATTACAGTTTCATGTGCATGTTTAAAGTGACATGGGGGGAAAGGGTATCATTAAGATTGACTACTCACAAACGATTGCATTTCTCAGTTTTCTCACACAGTCCTCATCGACTTTATTCATTCATGGGAAATTATGTAATAGGTCCCTATAAAGCTTTAGCATGGAGGGAACTGAAAAGCTGTTTTGGCTGGATATTACTGTATGTGCTTTCTTGTTTGGTTGCACTGGGGTTGATAAGTCTTGTGCTGGTTGCGGTTTGATAAAACACACCATCTCTCATATGTATCTTGATTTGCCTGATTTTAGCACTGTCTCCCTGCATTTTCTGTGTTTCCACAGTGATGCCATCACCCCCTGTTTTAGCCTCAGCTGAGTGCTCTTCCCGGGGCTGTGAAATCAAGGTGGAACAGGCTCAAAGGACTCAATACCTAGAGATGCAATACAGGATCACAAGTCAACAGACATGGAAGACCTTTTCAAACTCTGTAAGCTCTCACTCTCACTTTGTATGCTACATATACGTTTATTTGCTATGAATTGTGGTCGTGTTTTGGTCGTGAAGACTGTCAGTGCAACCTTGCAAAAGATATTTCAGGAAGTCTCATAAAGATGCAACTTTTTAAGATGAACCCACCCATGGGGGTGTCGCAACAAATTCTGAGCCCTGGGTACTTTAACTATTGAAAAAATAGCTAAAGTATAAAATAATTAGGCCCCCTCCACCTTGGAGCTTAGTAACTCAGTCCCACTTCCCCACCCTTGTGATGCCCCTGAACCCACCACTCCACCACCCCACCACCCCACACCTCCACTTCACATCGTTGGCCTTTACTTGATGGCATCTGATCTGACTTGAGGACAGCCAAAGTGACACAGTGGGTTCCGGGGACGGGTCCATTTGGTTCCATTTGTACACTCTTGACAATATTGATCAAAATGCCATTAAATGTGGGTCCATAGCCTAATATGCTGTCAAACTAGGGGTCCTTGGAATTAAAATGGTTGAGAATCACTGAAAGATCTTCTCTTATGGGGGTCCCTGGGATATATATTTTACACGGGGGGCTAGTAAGTGTCAATTTGGGGGTCATTGACATGTAAAAGTTTGAGAACCAGATGGTAGATGGAAATAAGGTTGAATTTGTTCATTCACAATATACATGAAGGAGAACAGGCTGATAACAGAAGTATTGTGACTTGCAGACGAGTCCGTTGAGTGTCCAGACGGTCTCCTTTCTGGATCCCATCACTCAGTACGATTTCAGAGCAAGAACCAGATTCAGCTCCGGACTGTGGAGTCAGTGGAGCAAGAGTAGGACTAATACCACTCAAGAGGAAGGTAAGCAAACCACAACACACACACACACACACACACACACTCTGAAATGGGCCATTTCGTGAGATAATAAAAATAGCAGACCTCCAAGCTCACAACTCTTCGCAGTGCGATGCGTTGTGAGCTTGGAGGTTGGCTATTTTCGGAGCTAGATACCACACTGAACTAAGCATGATCAAGTCAATATTGGAGACGTGGCGTACGGAATGGATTTCTACACAGAGAGGCATGGGGAAAGGGGGCATTTGCATTTCTTTCACCGTAGTATAAACTGCATTCATGGTCTGGAGAGGGTACTTTTTACAGGCGGATAAAAGGGCAGGGGCTCGTTCACGTACCTGCTTGTACTTCCAAAACCGTTCGTTTTGTATTCCTCATTTAAAAAAATGATTTTAAACTAGTGAAAATAGCCAATATTGTGTGCTTGTAGATCTGCTATTTTCACTCGTTTTGTGCAGCAGTCTTGTATATGATGACGCATGTGCTTTGCTTTACGAAAAACATACAAATTTGAAACTTGGAGATATAAGGTTTCTGCCCGACAGGAGCGATATGCAGTCTTCCTATAGAAGCACATCAGCCTCTAGCAACATCCAATTTACCTTTGTTAACTTGTGCACAGAAAGACACAGAATATTTGTAAAAAACATATACTGTATATAATCTCTGTGGTTCATTATCTACATAAGCCAGTACATAACAAACACTTGCTACTTTCATTTGGTTCTGACATTGGTAGATATTCGGTTCAGCGTTGATTATTTTGCAAGATACCCAAGCCACTGATCTCTATCTCTATCTATCTAAAACTGCCCTGTGGAGTTGCAACGGAAGCTTTACGAGCATAGTATGTGTAGTGTACAATGTTATCTACACTCTACAGTATCATGATCAATAGAATCATGATAGAATACAGTTCAGAAGCATCTTCCATAAAACCCTAATGGGCTCGGATATTTTATAAAAGCAAAAGTTACTGATTACATGGTACTATTCCCATACGGTACCTACTTACACCTATTTCATGGTATTCTATTTTTCAATTTATCAATGGAACCAGACCCCTCTTTATCAAGATTGACATATGGCCAAGATAGGTATTCGATTTGTGCAAGTACGAATTAAGCCTTGCCAAGCCATGAGGCCCATAGGGCAGGAGCCCATCTCCTGTTTCTGTAGCGTGAGGCAGCCAAGCTTGATGTACAAGTACACCCCTGGACATGACGCTAGTTTGTCGCAGGGACTTACTCCCAATCCAACCCTTGATGCTCAGAGTCTTTGGTATGACCCAGCCGGAGATTGAACCCAAACCTCCCAGGCTCAGGGTGACCACTGAGCTGGTATTTGTGCAAGTCAATACATAATTAAAATGTTTCAGACAAACAGACATGTCTCAGTTCTTCTCCTGGTGCTCTGAGTTTGAAATGCAACAAACAAGTAAAATAGCTTCTACATGCTTACAATGCTATAAGGCTAAGATGACGCAAATTACCACAGACAGGAACATTGTGTTTTGTGACACCTTAGGACAGAATGTTCAGTACAACTTGGCATTTCCTCTTACTCAGTTTTGTCTGGTCTTTTACTGAGAGATTTTCACTTTTCTTTTTTTGAGAAAAACTAGCAGTGGTTTCCTATGGAGACACAAAGAGTCTCTTTTGTGTCTCCATAGGGAACCGCTGTCATCATCAAATGATTGGCTTAGGAATGTGACAAAAACTAAAATATATCCATGAATTCAAGTCTTCATGGGGTCATTGATAGAATTTTGTTTTATTTATGAGACATTTCAGATATTCTTTGTTTTTGCTTTCAAACCTCTGGTTTTATTTTTTATTTATTTTATTATATTTAGTCTGCCTGCTGTTCTTTCTAAACATAGTTTTTGAAAAGTACTATACAGAATATAACAATTATTATTTGTTTGACAAACAAAGTCATACGGTTTTACAGCCCCCAAAGAACTGGATGTTTGGTATTGTAAAGCTTCCTCTGAATCAGATTCCATAACCGTACACTGGAAGGTAAGCAACAAGTTTATTTTCTTTCTAACAGTCTCAGTCATACTAAACTGTGTGTGTGTGTGTGTGTGTGTGTGTGTGTGTGTGTGTGTGTGTGTGTGTGTGTGTGTGTGTGTGTGTGTGCGTGCGTGTGCGTGTGCGTGTGTGTGTGTGTGTGTGTGTGTGTGTGTGTGTCCAAGGTGACTGTTAACATTTATTGCATTAGTCATCATGACTGTCACTGGTGCACTGGACTCCTGCACTAAGGAACTTGCTATATTACTGTCACTCTCACAATGCACTCTCACAATGCGTCACGATGCGACACATTGTGAGCTTGTGGATCAACTATTTTCAAATAGCCGATGTGCATATATAGGGCTGAAGGGGTTAATGTTAATGTTAGTAATAATACTTTGCAAAGTAACTAATAACTAACATTTTCAAATAAATGTAGTAAGAGTACAATGTTTGGATCCGAGACTTTACACCACTGCGTGGAACACTACCAATGTACATTATCATGAGAACGTCTTTGCCACAGACACAGCACAATGTGCTCTCTTTGTCTCTGTTCCCCTTCCCTTTCTTCTGTTCTCTCTGTCTTGTCAGTGTGCATACAGTATGTTTGGTGTCCTAGCCTTGTATAGTTAAACCTCCTGATCTGATTTCACTTGTATTTTCTACATGAGCCTAAAGGTCAACTCTCGACCACTTATGACTTATGAGGTGTAACAATAACTCCCCCTCCAACCACATACGCACGTCCTCACACAGGCATACATAGTAGGCCTACCAATATGCATGTACACACACTCACCTAAACTAACACAAGTATGAGAGGTAAGTGAAACCCAGACTAGACTAGAGACACCACACAACAGTTTCAGGTTACAAGAAAAGGGAGAGCTTAAGAGAACTGCTGGGTCCTCAACACTATTCGTCCTTTCTACATACAGCAGGCGTGCTGTATGCATGGTGCACTGTGCAGGGCATACAGGTCCCAGCGACATGTACATTCTCCCTTCAGTCTCTCACAGACAGGAGTTCCATCCCTTGTTTCTTTTCTTGTGTGTCTCCTTATAGCAATTTTCTTTTCCTACAAAACATTAAATGTATATTTAAAAAGATGGAAAATCTTTTGGAATATCATTTTATTTTTAGAAGTAAAATAATGTAAGTATTTTATACATTTTCAAACAAACAAACAATCACATCTAAGACATTCCAGAAATAAAATATAACAATAATTAAAAAGTAGTGAAAATAGCCTCACAATAAGCTCACAACGCGGCACGAAGCAATGTGTTGTGAGCTTGTAGATCTGCTGTTTTCACTAGTTTGGGTCCCGGGCAAACGTCTAATATCTCTTTTGGGTCTTGACCTGAAAGGTAATGGGAACCACTGCCTTATATTATGTGATCATCATGAAGTGCAAATAACAAGATTGTTTGTGACAGAGAGTGGTGGCAGACCTAAAAAAATATAATTATACCTTTTCTTTCATGGCAGAGGGGGATTGCCTCCAGCCCCAGAGGGAATATATCGGGATACACGGTCAGAGTTCACAACCCCAATACAGGAAATGATGCAGAAGAATACCTCCCTCATCCTGCCAGTTATCATTCAGTCGCGTCCTGCGTCAGTTGTGAAGTGACAGTGTTTGCCAACAACTCCAAAGGCCAATCTCCGCCTGCCAAGATTTCCACTCTTCACCAAAACACAGGTATATTTCATACTCCTCTGTGGCTTCCTACTGTCACAGCGCATGCACTAAGAGAGCTGTTAAAACCACACATGGGCCTAAGGTAGTAACATTTAAGGGATGAGACTTGGAGTAGAACCGCTGCTTCTACACTTGGAAAGGAGTCAGCTTAGGTGGTTCGGGCATCTAGTATGGATGCCTCCCGAGTGCCTTTCTAGGAAGGTTCTCGATGCACGTCCCACTGGGAGGAGACCTCGTGGCAGACCAAAGACGAGTTGGAGGGATTATATCTCCAAACTGGCCTGGGAACGCCTCAGTATACTCCCAGAGGGAGTGGAGGAAGTTGCTCAGGATAAGGAACTCTGGATTTATGTATATGCATCTCTGATGTAGCTAATTCAAGTCCAGTTTTGTCAAAGTTTCTTTGCCCATCAAATTGTATGAGCAGAGACATGCCTTCATAATGTCCAAAAGCCGTGCAAGCTTCCTAGACCCAACATGTAGGCAGCAGGCTACCAATCGACAGAAAATGTAATATTAAAGCAAAATATCAAATTAAGAACAATAATTGCCTCTGTTGTTGTAATGTACTTTTATTTATTTATAATATGTCTCCTCCTCTCCCAGGTGAGCCCCCTCAGGGAGTTCATGCGATTGTAAACGGCAGTGTCGCCATCTCCTGGAGAAAGCCTGAAACGACAGCACTGCACACTGGATATCTTGTAGAGTGGTACCCAGAAGATCAGAAGAATAAAGAACTGCAGTGGGTCAGACTTGGCAAGGATAGCAACCATGTGGTCATCCCAGGTACAAGAGAGGAGGGATGCTTCATTTAACCCCCGCTTATGATTTCACATCCAAACCACATCTTTCATATTTCAGTTAATCACTTTACACTACAGTCTACACTCAGGGTAAATGTAATTCCGCCAGTACATTCTGGTAAAAAATTACTACGAACCTTGCCGTCAGACTTTTAACAATAAAACACCACACAGTGCCGTTTTAACATAAAAATAATTTCATGCTTTATGGCTGCACTTAAACACGGTTCATGTACTGTATGATATAGGTCTATACACTGTGACACTTTTTATTGTGAACAACCTATAATATTGTTGGAAGAATGAACTTAAAATGCTAGCAGGGGTAAATTGGAAGTGTTACTGATGAGTAGTACCATACATGAATGGTTTCCTTCCCTAATGTATTTTTTTCCTTCACACCCGTTTCTGTTGACTCTATTTGTACTGTCCATCCTCTGAAGACATGAAGAAATCTGAGTGCTATGACGGAGCAGTCTATGTGTTCTACGAGGGCTCTGTGGGCAGATCTACCTTTATGGATGTCTGCACTTCAGACTCAGGTAAGACCTGAGAGGAACTGAACCCTGTATGGGAGAAAGTATGTCTTCGTCAAAAAATTGTATATATTTTATTATTGCCTCGAAATTAATGTGCAGTGGCACCGAGGCATCACAGTAGCAAACATGAGTGGTATTAAATGCACATAATGCCACTAGACATAAACTAAATTAAAATGTATTTGTATAACCCATAACCACAGTTCTTTTGTTGCTAGTTGATTGGCTATTACCGATATATTATTGTATGCAGTGCATTAGTATCTAGTATTTGTGCTATTTTGCCATTAAACGTACGTATTTGTATATCCCATAACCACTTTGCTTTTGTGTCACTTGTTTATTGGCTATTATAGTTGGCTATTATAGTATTTGTGCTATATTGCCATCATACCTTAATCAATGCTTTCTAATTCATTAATCAAGTCACTCTTCTGGTGAAAAAGGTTTAAGAGCCTAATGTGGCTATTTTGTAATGAAAAAAAAGGCCCACAATTAACTAAGGAAACCTGTCCATTGCTCCTCAATTGGGTGAGGGAAAATAAAATGTAAAAGTGAATCAGTTATTTTCACATCCTATCCAACAGCTTCACAGGTTTCTTCAGGCAGAGTTAGACCTAGTTGCATGTGGTTGGTGCATACTGCAAATAGCTGATCTACAAGCTCGCAGTGTGTAAGATATTAATGGTGCGCGACACCCAACTAGCAAATAAATATAACTCTTTTTCATGTGCTTTACAGCTCCGGCAGGAGGGCCTCCGGTCAAAGTTGACCATGTTAACGGGGACAGAGTAACTGTGACCTGGTCAAAGATCCCCAGGGACCAACGAAGAGGATGTATCAGCAACTATACCATCTACATAACAAACATAAACAACTCAAAAGATCTTCCCCCCTGTAAGTTTAAGTGATTTAACACAATAGCGCTTATTCCACAAACAATCCGACCCTTTCTGGTTCACAGATCGTAGTTGTTCATTGATTGATTGATTGATTGATTGATTGATTGATTGGAACGCCTATACCTCAATCATGGCATGTGGGTCGTAGTGGGTGCCTCTGGGATGCAGACTGTGAGATGTGTTGGTTTGGTTGTCTATTATATTCATGCAAACAAAACTGACTTTGGAAAATGCACAAGGTTGAAAGAAAATATTCCTTGATTATCGGCTTGCCACAGTGCTCTTCAGTTTGTCAGATGTAGTTTAGTCCCTTTTCTGAGACACCGGGCCTGCAAATGTAATCAGCTGAATGTTCTTCTATGCATATTATGTTCCAGATCATATACGATCCTCAGTGATGATGTATCCCGTGCCGGTCCTGGCTCCTGGCAGCTATCGTCTGCGGATGACAGGTTGGAATGCCAAAGGAGAGGGCCCTCCAGGTCCTGATGTCCTTTTTAACATCCAGCGTAAGTATTTTTAATTTGGGGGACTTTTTTGTGGTTAAATTTGTCCCATAGTTATTATTGTAACTATTTATCTGAATAAAGGGTCCTATCTTCGGCTCAGCGAAAGGTAGTGCAACAATTTAAGTGATACGGTACTGTTAGCCTATACCACAAATACATTTTGTGCTCAAACAGTAGTTTAAATATTGTTCAAGCACTTGATTCTTCGTCAATACTACTAGGAATGCGAAATATATGCATGCTTTGCACTTGTTTTAGACTGTGACTGCACAATGTTTTATATACTGTAGGATAATAGTGTGTGTGTGTGTGTGTGTGTGTGTGTGTGTGTGTGTGTGTGTGTGTGTGTGTGTGTGTGTGTGTGTGTGTGTGTGTGTGTGTGTGTGTGTGTGTGTGTGTGTGTGTGTGTGTGTGTGTGTGTGCGTACACACACATGTAACAGGCAGACAGGCAACCAGGATATTAGTCTCCATTGCTTGTAAGACTGCTTGGTTGGTTGGTGGAAAAAGCTATAGAGATACTTAAGCTTGAAATCCTTTTCTTCTGTCATTATTTCAGAGGAGAGACAAACAACACTTATTATGGTTCTAGTGGCCATACTCATCATCATGGTTATTCTGTGCATGATCTCAGCACTTTGGAGGAGGTAACGTTTACACAGTGACAAATGACCATCTTACACTGTTGAAGTGTCTATAACTTTGGGGAACTGTCATCATTACATTGGTTCTGCACTAGATACATGAGAATGTTAGGCACTCATTTACAAGTGAACCACACAACAAAGAATAGTAAAACTGTTGCCACATGTTGCATGTTTAATGGGAAATGTCTACACCTTCTTATCTTCTTTAATTCTCATCTTGTTCCGCCAGGTTCTGGAGGATTTTTGGTTGCTGCATGCCAGATACTGTACCAGATCCCGCTAACAGTAAATGGGCAAGGGAATGTTCCACAGAGAAGGTATAGTTTGGATCAATATACTGTACTGTACAAAGACATTATTGTCTGTCAGGCAGAAACCTTGTATCTCCATATCTCATGCTTTAGTGTTTTTTTGTTTTATAAATATATAACCCTGTCTTATACATCATCATGTCAGTCACACAAAAGCAGTGAAAAAATCTACAGGCTTAGCTCACGACACGTCGTGATGCAACGCATTGTGAGCTTGTAGATCTGCTTTATAGAGACGCCAGGTTGGTAAGTCTGTATGTGGATTTCATAACTACATTGGATCCATTACAAAGGTTCTTTTTGCCCGGACGGCTAGGGTAGAGGCTGATTGACAGCGTGTTACGGGTTCGAATCCTGTTCCCGACAACCTCTGCTGCGTTTCACTCCCCATTGCTGTCTCCCCCTTTCCTGTTAAACTACCGTATCCTATCTATTAAAGGCAAACCCCCCCCCCCCCACCTTTTTCTGAAAAGTAGTGGTTTTGGACATACGATGACATGCATTTGTATTTTGAAGTAACGAATTGACCGGCCTCACCTTTCCCCCTTACTTAACCCTGTTCGCTCCCAACAGGGCAAGCTGAACCTCCTGCTCCAGCTGAGCACCTCCAGTGTGAGTGAGGAAGAGGAGGCTGAACCCAGCACCGTGGAGGTTGAGGAGCTGCAGGTTGACAGCAGCAGCATCAGCAGCAGGAGCTCCACTCTTGGAGTTGCCGCCACCGATGTCTCCTCAGTCCTCCTCCCCACCCAGGCCAGCCTGAGCCCTGTGACGGAGCCGGCCGAGGTGCAGCAGCAGTATCTGCACACGTCCTACATCAAGAGCTACTCCCACGAGTCGGACAGCTCCGATTACACACACAGCTCGCGGGACACCACTGTCGACTATGTGTCGTCGTCGCACAGATCGGACATAGGAGAAGAGCAGAGCGAAGAGGATGAGGACGAGGAAGATTGCATGGACATGATGACGGGCTTCCTCCCAAGTGACAATCCCTTCTTGGGCTCTGTGGTGTGCGGGGGGAAGTTGACTCTGGATGCTGTCAAAATCGACTGCACCGACTTTTTACACAATGCATAGCAAGAGTGCATATCATAGCACAAGCTGAGACTGGAGTTTCTGCTTTTTGTTTTAACATAAGACATGTCTACATGTCATAGATTAATAGCTGGAATTGGTGTTTTTTCCAGCTGAAATGAAAAGATGAAAAGTGGTCTAATTTGTAATTTATTTGCATGATGTCGTTGCATGACTAAGGTATTTTCAAGTAGCGTCATCAGCTATTTGTGATGACGATGGATACTGTCATGCAATGGATCATAACTTAAACCATAGTCTGCACATTTTTTACCTCAGCTCATATTCATTCAGCATTTACGGTTTAATTGATCCTACTCTATGTAGCCTATTTGGTCAGTTTCAGATGGGCACACTACGTCATTGCTCTGCTCTCCACATTGAAACTTGAACGCACTATATATGGATTGCACATCTTGTTTTCCTGGATTCTCAGTCCTTCTAGCTCCAGTACAGTAGCTGCAGTATTGTAGACTTAAAGCTATACTATGTAACTTTTTTAATAAAATAAATCTTAAAATTGTCCTAATTATTAAATCGCTAAAGTTTTAGAACACCCACTCTGTTAATTTCAGCCCCAAAGCCTTTTCTTTATATGTGTTCTACTGAGCCCTGGTGGCCGTGACCGGGGCTGTTTTTCCTGGCAAAATTAAGTCATATACATCATTCTGTACACGTGTCTCCCTACCGGCCAATCACAGCCCAGATCATACACTGCCGAGCTCTTCAGGAAGTACACTGCAGTGTTTACACTGGTCTAAGGCTGGACTCACACATATGCGTGAAACATCTTCTCCGTATCGTCTGAGAATGGCCACTGGGAGCGCCTTACTAATGCATTGTCAATGGAAGGTTGTTTGGTTTTTTGTCGTTGCCGTGTCTCAAGCTCAACCGCAGCCTGTCTTTTGGCCAAGAGACACGGCAACGACAAAACACCAAACAACCTTCCATTGACAATGCATTAGTACGGCGCTCCCAGTGGCCATTCTCAGCCGATACGGAGAAGATGTTTCACGCACATATGTCTGTACAGCGCCTAGGAGTTTACCATGTAAGTCCCCAACCGCTGCTCGTAGAGGGACACGAAAGACCTCTATGGATGCGTCTCGGCGAGGCGAAAAACGGCCGAAAAAAGCAGACGCGACCGCGGTTTGCTATACCACTACTGACCACTAGTTGAGCAACTTACACAGTATAGCTTTAACATTTGGACCAACAGTATTTTCACTCCATGTCACGCATCCATATCACGCAATACCAGTACACTCTGCTCTACAGTACAGCAGTACTGCAACCAAATTAAACAGCAGAGCCAATACAACAAAAGACGTTGGATACTGTAAGTTATGTTCAGATTACAATGAAATGTAGGCCTATGTGTTTTCTAGGCTATATGAGTTACGTTCAGGAATTAGGTTAGGTTTTAGCCTCAAAAGTCTAGTATCTGCCCTTGTTCCATAGGGATATCCCTTTGGAGTAATGGTTAAGATTTGTGTGTGTGTGTGTGTGTGTGTGTGTGTGTGTGTGTGTGTGTGTGTGTGTGTGTGTGTGTGTGTGTGTGTGTGTGTGTGTGTGTGCGTGCGCGCGCGTGCGTGCGTGCGTGCGTGTGACTTTGTATATTATATTATGGCTTAATAGTATTTTTCTTTTAAATATCCTTGACATGTGCTGTGCTGTGCTATCTGCTGGTCTTATGCTACTGTGTGTACTGTATGTTATCTGTTTGTTTTTCTCATTGACATGCTTTCCATTTTCTCCCTGCTCTGCTCTCCCCATCCCCCTTCTTGTTCTTCTGCCTGCCTTTCTCAAAACAACAAAATGATGGAGCTTGCACAATTCTATAACACATTTCATCCACTTCAAGAAGTTCACACACCAGTGATGTGACAATAAAGTTCATTATTGAAAGCAGTAGGACAGATTTATTGATATAATATAGTATAATACGTGTTTTATGACAGGTATATTTCTATCTGTCTGTCAGCTTGTCAGCTGCGAGCTTGTAGATCTGCTATTTTTGAAAAGTCGTGAAAATGTTCGCAAATCTTTGAATATATGTATTTTTTTAAGCGAACATTTGTAACTCAAAGTTTGCTTCTGGGGGGTCCCTAGAAAGAAATATTTTGAGATGGGGGTCCGTGGTCAAATACATAATTTTGGGGGGTCCTTGACATGAAAAGGTTTGAGCACCACTGACATAGAAACATATAGGGTTGTCAAAAAACATTAGAAGGATTTGAAATATTCAAAGACTTGCACAAATCTTCACGATTTTTCAAAAATAGCAGATCTACAAGCTCGGCTGTGCGCTTGTATATCTGCTATTTTTCAATAGTTAAAGCACAACATAATGCGATCCCAGTCTAAATCTCCCCCTATGAAGAACATTCATGGGGGGCCCGCAGTGAATCCTTGTACCCAGGGCCCAGAATTTGGTGTGACACCCCTGTGTGCGATGGAAGTACTAATGTACTGATAAGACCCAAATATTGAAATCCCAAATAGGGAATAGACTATCACCATGCCATATTTAATGCCCGTCTTAACCTCCTGGAAGTCTTAAAGGGATATTCCACTTTCAAAAAGCTTTTGGTCATTTTAACGTCTAGTCAGGCTTTTGGAATCACCCTGATCAGTTTTTAATTTGCTTCATTTGGTTTTTAGATATTTGATGTAAATATAGGAAGAATAGAAACCCCCTGGAACCCCTCCACTACACACCCATTGTAACTTCAAACTCCATTTTAACCATGATAGATTCATTAAAAACACCATTATTTTTTTCTGGTGACTCATAATGCCCTCCTATACGAGCAGACTGTGTTTTTTCAATACCCTTTTTCAATTATTTGTAATAATGTTTTGTTGTATTACATTTTTTCCATTCCAGTTTTTATGGACGCATTTGGGCATTGCTTCTGAGATATTTCCACTCATTTGAATCATCCGCTGCCTTGTATATGGTACATGACAACGTAGGCCTACATTTAACTTAGTTTTTAACCACATTTTCTAGGTTTATATTTTAATTTAAAAAAGAAAATGCTCAAAACTAAATAAAATGCCATATGATCCATATGTGTGGGGTGTTGCCAGGCAAGACCACCAGGAAAAGTAGTGTTGCTATGGCAATACTGGCAACATAGGCGGTGGCAGCCATGAGAGATCTCTCTCTATAGCGCTGCTGCTAAGTCAAAGATTGGCCATTTCAGATCATGACAGACAAGCCAGAGGGGCCAATTACATGAGTTATATTTACTTTGTGGGCCACCCAGCCCTCAAAATGGAACGAAGGCGGTTACCATAATTACCAGCGGCCAAAGTTTTTTTTTTCTTTCTTTTCTTTTTAATTGCCGGCTTGGACCGGCCGGGAATGGACCGGCCGTTCGGGAGTTGTCCCGCTTTTCCCAATGGCCAGCACGTCCCTGCACACACAGGGAGGCAACAGCTTCGTGCTAGAACTTCGAGCTTGTGATCTGACATTTGTACTAGCTTACTTCTTACGTTTTTTTGTTTTTTTTAATAGAATTTATTTTATTTTTATTTATCAAATATTTTATTTTTATTTATCAAATTATCTAGAAAAGATGTTTTATTTATTTATGAGAATGCTAGGTATTCTTTTTTTGCTTTTTTATTTTATTTTTTGCTTTTGGTAACCTGGTTCCAGTCCCTGAGTGTCAGGCTATAATCTTTTGGAATACCGACCCAGTGAAACGCTGGTTATAGATCCACATATATATGTTTCCACTGAGTGCACCTTTGCAGTTTATCTACGTTTGTATTATTTAAGTCTAGAAGAGGGTCATAATGGGATAATAAACCCGTGGCTTGAGTGCTCAGGATGCAAGCTGCCCAAGAAATTGTGCACACAAGAACCCTCCATGCAATTCTTTTGTCCCCACATTATTTCTTAAATATTTCAAAAATATATATAGATTTTTTAAATTATGATTTCATTTGATGTTATGTGGGTCCTTTAACTTTCATTTTATAAGTGGCAGTTGGATAGGAAAATATCAGATAACATCTGAGGGGATTATAGATGGACAGAATGGACACACTTTTCTAGAGCGGCTTTCCCCCCTGTAGCCACAACCAAGAAGGCTCAAAGAAGGAGAAGACACCCACCCGGAAGTTGGCACACCACGGTCCATGCGCCATGACACTTTTGGGTGGCGGAAGTGGCACCGATAATGTTATTCACCGAACCTCCGGTGCCACTTCCGCCACCCAAAGTGTCATGGCGGATGGCCATTGGCCATGGAGCCTAAAATGACGTCGGTGTCCATTCCTTCTTTGATCTTCCTTGGCCACAACTAGGAAGAGAAAAAAGGCGGGGAAAAAAAGTCATTGTGGGTAGGACAGTTGCGTGGCTGATGATGTGACATGGGACTCAGTGAAGGGCTGCAACAGTCAATTATTTCCGCTTATTACTTTATTGAATAATAGAGAAGCAGTGCCTTTTAAAGAATATCATAATTTCATGAAATGAACTAGCACCGCTCACTTCACACTAGGTAGGTGTGTTTTTTTAAAACATATATATCAACGAATCGATTAATGACTTAAGCTCAATTTTATACTTTGTCACACAACGGTGTCATGCAAGAGATAGTGTAAATACCAGATCTACAAGCTCAAAATGCGTCAAAACCCATCGCAAACTTCAGATCAGATGTTTCAAATGGCATGCCAAAAAGAGGGATATATTATCAATCAATTATTTTATTAAATTGTCAACTATTATCCTTTTTTTGATCATCGATTAAATCGATTAGTTCGATTAGCTGTTGCATCCCTTCTGTCCTTTTTTAATCATCTTCTTTTTCTCCCTATTTAGTTTTAATCTCAATGTTCACAATGTCCCCACACACACATAGTCCCTGTCCATTCAGTCTCCTTGGTTTAACACCCACTTTAACCCTACGTTGACCGGGGTCACCATGGATCTTTGGAAAAAAAGAGAAAGAGGAGCACTCATCAGTGTGTCGTTCAAAAAATACTTCTAGTTCTGGCAACAAAGAACTTTTGAAAAAGAAAAGCAGGAAACCACAGCACTCAGTGAGGGCTGGTTTCCTTTTTCAGAAAGGTGATGGACACTGGTCATTGCTCGGCTGATACAGAGCAATGCTGTCTACAATAAATAAAGACAAGCACGTGACCCATCTGATACCCATGAAGTCGCTATCTGCTTCCTTTCAACATGACAGTGAGGGGGACTTTCACAGAGAGAGAGGGCTGACCTCTTCTCCCTGCTGAACAGGCGCCCTGACCAAGCCGTAGGAGTCGCCGGTGACGAGGCAGAGATCGCCCTCTCCTGCCGGCTGCGTCTGGCCGAGCGGGACGCATCGCAAAGAACTCAAGCCCACGGCGGTGGGCGGTGAACTTTCCGCCGTGCCACCGGGAAGCACGAGATCTCCGTACGTGAGCTTGGCGTTGTCTCTGACGTCGTCAAACGTGCATGTCTTCACGATCTTGCCATTCTGGAAAACCGTTTGCAACAGGTCCGGGCCGTACTCCCCCAGGTCTCTGTCTCCTTTTCCCTTCTCCAGCGTGACAAACTCTCCGCTCTGCATCCGGTGCAAGGACAGCCGGCCTTTCTTTGACCTCTTGTCGGGCTGAGCCACCGGGTCCTTGAACACGTTGACCCCCAGGCCGTTGGTGACCACGTAGCTGCACTTGAACGCGCAGCTCAGCAGATCCCGAGACAGCTTCTGCAGCAGGGCTCCTCCCGAGCCGAACGCTGCGTTCTCAATGGACCACCCGTGCTGCTTCATGCCTTCCACAAGCTCCTGCAGGGTGTTAATGTCGATTCCATCTCCTTGTATGACTCTGATGTACGGAGGCAGAACCTTATAACCTTTAGAGTTCTCGGTGGGAGGGAACTTCTTGCCCAGAATCTCTAAGACCTTCAGGACCGTGTCCAGAGGGTTTCCGGAGTCCGGTCGGATCACCAGCGGGGCATCTGCGCCGCGGCTTTCCACCAGACTCCTCAGCTCCTCCCCCCAGATCTTCTCACAGGCATTGTATATGTCATAGCTGTCACTGACGATGGAGACGGGAATGCTGGGGAACTGCTTCATAATGTGCTCGTAGGCATCTCTCTCGTGATCCTTGCCCCACGCCGTGATGGTGCTATGCTCTGCAGCGGGGATGGAAAACCCGGGCATAGGATCTTTGGTGCCGTAGTATTTCTTAATGATGCTGCAGCCGGCTATCGTGTCTGTCCCCCTAAAGTTGACCAGGTGGGCAGACCCTCCTATGCCGGCGGTCTCCTGCGAGGACACTCCCCTGTAGCCAAAGTCGTGCAGTTTGTGCTCCAGACCCTCCAGGTTCCCGGATGTCTCCAGCAGATACTTGGCCAGAATCTTCTTCTGCTCCCTGGAGTTGGTGGCCACGGTGATGGGGTACCAGATTTGCACCAGGATGGTCTCCACCCAGTTGGTGAGCCAGTAGCACTCTGGGTCCGTGTTCTCCACCGTGAACAGCACGTTGCCTCGAGGAATCACGCTGCCTTCGGGGGCGGCCTTGATCTCTATGGGCAGATGGCCGTTGTGCTTCTCCAGGATGTAGTTCCAGCCTTTCTCGTTGAAAATATCATCCCGAAAGTGCTCTCTGTACACTTCCTTGGCTTCCTGGATCTTCTCCAGAGTCACGACCTTCCCCTTGAGATACTTGTGGAGAATGTACTGCAGTCCATAGAAGACGCATTCATCGTACTTTACCTTTCTGTTCTTGGCGGAGTCTGTCCACTTCTCACGGCACTCAAAGTAGGAGTACACCTTACTGGTGTGGGGAGGGTACTGCTTGTAATGCGTTACCTTGTAAGAATCGGTAGCCAGCAGTATGCTGAAGTCTACGTCTCTGTGCTCCAACCTTGCCGTTTCCATTATTCAGGCGCAACAGCTGTTCAGTATTATCTT
Source organism: Nannobrachium achirus (assembly GCF_963921795.1). Taxonomy (NCBI): domain Eukaryota; kingdom Metazoa; phylum Chordata; class Actinopteri; order Myctophiformes; family Myctophidae; genus Nannobrachium; species Nannobrachium achirus. The sequence goes on from NC_137810.1 coordinate 50,348,163, forward strand.
CAACTTCTACTGTTTTCCTTTCTCAACAAGATCCAGGAAGAAAGTTCAATTTGCAACAACTTATGTTGGCTGAGCAGCACTCTGGTCTGACCAGTGATGTCACTCAAACTACAAACGGTTGCCATGCATGCTTAACAAAGCCGATTTGTGCATGCCCTTTGTTGACAATGCAGAGTTGAAGTTGCCTGTGTGTGTGTGTGTGTGTGTGTGTGTGTGCCTGGATTATGCCCAAATATGGGCATTCATAATGTCACAGTGCTGATGTCATAGACAGCTGATGTCATAGACTGGCCTCGAAATACCAGTATAAAAGGAGACAGACACACTACTTCTCACACAACTTCTCAAGCCCAGTGAACGACTGGACAGAACGGATATAGCGACGAAACCATTTAGAAAGATGCAGATCTTCATTCGTGCCCAGACTACCCACACCCTGGAGGTGACCGGAGAGGAAACCGTCAGAGACATCAAGAGCCGTGTCCAGGCCCTGGAGGGCCTCGCGGTGGAGGAGCTGGTGCTCTCGCTGGCCGGCCGCCCGCTGGAGGATGACAGCTGTCTGGCCTCCTGCGGCGTCTCGGAGCTCCGCACCCTGGAGGTGAGCAGCCGGCTGCCTGGAGGCATGCCGGTCCACGGCTCCCTGGCCCGCGCCGGCAAGGTGAGGGCGCAGACGCCCCAGGTGGACAAGCAGGAGCACAAGAAGAAGAAGACCGGCCGTGCCAAGTGCCGCCTCCAGTACAACAGGCGCTTCGTGAACGTGGTGCCCGCGCCCTTCGGCCAGAGGAGGGGGCCCAATTCCAACTCATGCCCCCCTAGTAAATAAGTACAACTGGGGGAGGGTGATATTCGTTACTGTACGGCGTACTCCTACTGGCTGGGGCGGTAGGACGAAGGCTCTACTTATTCCCAGGTGCATGGAGCTCCTCACTGGCAGGTGGGTCAGTAGGATACGACAGCAGTGATGGCACAGCCACAGAAATGCATGTGGGGAGGAATTCGTTGGAATAATATAACTACTAAATTGGGGAGAAAAAAGGGTAAAAACAGAAGTGAGGGGTGCTATTTGAGTTTATTTCATTAAGCATCCCGCAAAGCTTGGCCAATGTATACAAACAGACACCAATTGACCAATGACAGGCCGGACAGACAGCGGACAAACGGACAAAGCCAGATGTAGGAGCAGTTAGCACCACTCAAAGAGATTAAAAAAAAGGGTATATACAGATGACATCAAAAAATACAGATGACATCAAAAACAAAAAGGGTCAAGGAATTACAGATCCATGTATCTGCATAAAAAGGACTGACAGACACAGAAATCTATATGGGCATAAAAGGCCAAAGATAACAGAGACAGGAGCGACATGGACTGACAGATACAGAGATCTCCATAAATGCAATACCAATTGGATTGGTGGTGTGGTGCCATTGCGAACTCAGTAGATGTGATGAGCTACTAGAGGGTGGGGCATGCCCATATATGGGCATAGATGACATCAAAAACTAAAGGGGACAAGGACTTACAGATAGATGGCCTACATAAATATCCATGTATGGGCATAAAAAGGACAGGGACTGACAGTCACAGAGATCTCCATATGGTCATAAAAGGTCAAGGATTCACAAATACGGATAGCTCCATATATGGGCATAAAAAGGACAAAGATAACAGAGACAGAAGAGACATGGACTGACAGATACAGAGATCTCCATGAATAGAATACCAGTCGGATTGGCGGTGCGGTGATATTGTGAACTCTAGATGTGATGAGCTACTAGGGGGCGTGGCATTGCCCAATTCATATATGGGCATATATACAGATGACATCCAAAACAAAAAGGGACAAGGACTTACAGATAGATAGCCTACAGAAATATCCATGTATGGGCATAAAAGGTCAGGGATTCACAAATACAGAGAGATCCATATATGGGCATAAAAAGGACAAAGATTGACAGATACAGAGATCTCCATCTATGTGTTTTTCCTTTTTGTAATACGTTTTGGCAATACGTACATGGAGATCCATGCTTATTTGTTTTATGTTAATTGTGGGCCTGTTTTTAGAGAAAAATGCATTGTCTGACTTAGGATACTAGTATTGTGATCTGTGTCAGTCCCATTGGTAAATCCACTAATGGCTATAGACTAATGATGCAATTATTCACATTGATGTAATAAATTCCAGCACTTGTTTTTATATGTTACTGTATATCAATTAAGCAATGCACAACAAGGATATAACATGCCACCTGCATCCAAATGACATTGAGTTTGGTCGGGTAATCATATTCCACCCAGAGGATACTGACTGTGTTTATTGAAGACCAGGGTATGTGATGACTATGCTATATAATCATCTTGAAATTGTTCAATGAAATTTGCATCCAATTGTCTACTGACTACACTGTTGAAATACTAGTATGCTATAATAGCAAAGTGATTAAATGGGCCTAAACCTAAATTAGACCCAATCACAATGCAACACATTATTCTGCATTTATGATATCAGGAATCGCATGGTGATGATGCACACAGACAGAAAGCTGGGTTATCAGATACAAACGTATGGAATAGCTGCTAAGTGCTAACCTCTAAGCCTCTTGGCTTGAATCTTCTTGTCTCTTGACCAAGAGGCTTGGAAGAAACATGAAACCATGTGACTTCCATAGAGAATGAATTGGACTCACCCTTCCCTGGTCCCCCCTCATTCTCAAACGACACGGAGATGATATTATGACTCTTTAGTGTGAATGCGGCCTGAGAGAGAGAGAGAGAGAGAGAGAGAGAGAGAGAGAGAGAGAGAGAGAGAAATCTTTCAATAGAGAGAAAGACATCGATAGATAGCTAATTGGATGGATGGATGGATGGATGGATAGATATCTCCATATCAGTTGCATCACTAGGCCTAACAATAATTTATAATAACATAAAAACAATAACAATCGTCATAGTAATACAACAATAATAACAATAATAATAATATCTGGATTCAACACATTATTGACAATAGGCTATGTCAATTCTAGTTTTCTCTCTCACTCACTCCTCCAGTAGGCCTACGTGATCTGGTTGACTAATGGCACGCCGAATGACGCTTAAATGCAGCAATGCTGCCACCGTGTGGCCACCACTCAGCATTCGATCCATTTGCTCAGTAGGCTCATGTAGTTTACTAAATAATATCCAATAATATAGCTTAAGTTATATGCCTAATAGCCTATAATATATAGGCTATTTCTTTCTTTTATTTTTCAATTAACTTGGTTCTAAATGTAGACTCTGGCAAATTATAGGTAGTCAACATCTGCAGGTTGAGGTGGAAGTGGAATGCATTAGGCTACCATTAACTTTAAGCCACAATTGTTGCTTTAGTCATTAAGTGCCTTTTTGCGAGATAGTTAGCCTAATGGTGAATCTTCGATTAAACTTCACCATGCTGAATGAAGCCTAAGCCAAGCGCAATAATTTAGTGGTGTTGCACGTTTTTAAATAAAATAGGCTAGTAGCTCTATAGAGCTACAAGCTCACAAGTCACAACACAATGCACCCGCAACAAGTTGTGAGCTTGTAGGTCGGCTATTTTAGGCGCTCGACACCGTCGTATGACGAAGTAGAATCACCAGGGATGATTATCACACCCATAAACTCCACTGCCTGTCAGCGGGACTCAGCGCACTGCACAGGTGAATTGGTTCCCTCCTGACCTATTCACTGTCTAGTCATCATCATGGCACTGACTCGTCTAGAGGGGGTCCGTGCGTGGCTCCTGCGGACCCTCATGGGCTTTTTCTACGGACTGTTTTTGCTCCTGTCTCCCCGGAGGCGCTCGGGCTTGGGGTCCAGAAAGATCCCACCTGTTACAAACCCACTGCTCACACTGTCTGCCACGCAGCTCGCACACAAGATTCGGCACAGAGAGGTATGTAAATGTAAATGTAGGCCTACATGATTTATGTATTTATTTTTCTGATTTGCTTCCAGTGTTTCCTGATTTTTTTCTTCTTTTTTTAAGCTCTTTAAATGTAGCCTAAAGAACTTTGAGCTACATTATGTTGTGCATGATAGTTGACATTATTGTATCAGGAGTGTTTTAGGCTTTGTATGCCTTTATTTGATAGGATAGTAGACTGACAGGAAATGGGGAGATAGATGGGGAATGACATGCGGCAAAGGTCGGCCTGGATCGAGAATCGAACCGGCGACGCCAGCAGGCATCATAGCCTAATATGGGTGTCAGGCATAATCGCCTATAACATTTTCGCCAGGTCTTTTCGCGGGGCACTTTTGCCATGGAGGAGAGTCTTTTCACCTACCTGTCTGAGCCATTTCGCCTACCCTCAATTATGCTGTCAGACTGTCCATGTTTGCAAATTATCTCTTTGTCATTTAAATATTATAGTGACTGTGACAGTGGTGTTACATGTCAAACCTACACACGGCTATCCTATGCACTCCATAGAAATCACATAAATACAGAGCTATTGGAATCAGGTGCGCCCAAATAATTAATTAATCCATGTCCCGATACTATACATTCTTTGGTGCAGTATTTAACAGTATTGTAAAATGAACAGTGTTGTAGGCCTATATTGTTTTAACATTAGGCTATACAATATGTAGGCTATTAGCCTATATGGGTCTATATAAGATATGCTACACCTAAATAGCCTATAGAATCAACCTTGCCTGTCAACAGGCATAAAAAACTATTTTGCCATTTTTTAGGAATAAAATGTGATGTAAATAATAAATGTCAAGTAAACTGTTAGATTCACTTGACACCACTGTCACAGTCACTATAATATTTAAATGACAAAGAGATAATTTGCAAACATGGACAGTCTGACAGCAGAATTGAGGGTAGGCGAAATGGCTCAGACAGGTAGGTGAAAAGACTCTCCTCCAAGGCGAAAATGCCAGGCGAAAGGACCAAATGCGTGTAGGCGAATATGTTATAGGCGAAAGTGCTGGTGACCCCTAATATGTGGTATGCGCCTTAACCACTAGGCCAGCGGGCGCCCCTTTAGACCCTTTTAGGTGTCTTTTGTGTGCGGTATTTATTTTAAAAATAAAACTATCACTTTTTATTAAAGAGGTGGCGAGACAGGGAAATGCCTGTCACTGAACATACATAGGCCTACACTCTATCTCAAAAGCATTAGCCTACAAAAGCAACTGTCATTGCCACCCTCCCCTATATTATCCCCACCAAACTATTCATATGACAGCATATGATCCCCCCCCCACACACACACACACCTTTCTGTTTTCCAAGAAGTTAATGTGATATTGTTTATTTGTGTTTTATTAATCCTGTAAGCCTTAAATGAGTAGTTCACCCCAACATGACCTTTTTTCTATTGATTACTCAAGCCATGGAGACTTGAGTTCAATAATTATAATTTGGTTACAATAAATGTATCCCCATCCGGAATCAACATTCACATTTTTGTCTTGGGAAGGTGACGAATACAAAAAAATATTATTGAACTCAAGTCTCCATGGCATAAGTAGGCTAATCAATATAAAATAAAATAAAGTCATTTTTGGGGTGAACTACTCCTTTAAGTGATGGGTCTTATGACAAGACACAGAATTAAAAATGTATTTATTAATTCTCTCTCTCTCTCTCTAAAACACAATCTCTCTCTCTCTCTCTCTCTCTCTCTCTCTCTCTCTCTCTCTCTCTCTCTCTCTCTCTCTAAATGTCTTTGTCCAGGTGTCCAGTGTGGATGTGGTGCAGGCTTATATTGACAGGATTCAGGAAGTCAACCCATTAATCAACGCCATGGTAAAAGACAGGCAAGTGTTATGAAGGTAGCCACTTTCAACCTGGGGTCCCTTTGGGGGTCATAAAGTCTGTCATTACTCATTATAGGCAAAAATGTTCCACAAAAGTGTCCTGGGTGAACCACTGGGTAGATGCCACTGGTTCTAATTCTTGCAAGACACATTCTTGGACACTGCTCCTACAGATTTTGTCTCCCGATTTAGGGAGTCTTACTGGTATATAATGTATGTTTGTGTTGTTGTTCTTTTAGGGCATAAGCACAGCAAGGCAACACTGTGGTTTAATACACATTATACAATAATAAATAAAAATGGGTGTTTATTCCACAACATTGGTCCACAGTGGCTATGGCCTTCATGGAATTCCTGCCCCAGTACATGCTACAGTATATCCAAATTTGCACAACCCTGAATGTAGTTTGTGTTCTTTTTCCACAGTTCCTGGAGTTCCATATTAGTGCTTGTTGCTACAAAAGTATTTAGATCTCAGATAGTCTGGTACATCTTGTCCTTTTCGGTTATTATGAGCCAATTTTCTGACCTTGAGGGAAAAAGGCAGACATGTGTGAACAGCTCATGGAAATAATGAATGAATAGAACTTAAAATAATGTAGGCCTATTGGTATTTAAAAATGACCAATATTTGTACCAGCTCATACCAGCTAAGCCTTGGACTAATTTGAAGATGGGAGTTGCAGTGTATGTTTTGGATTACTTGGACACATACAAGTATCTCACATAAGTGAGTACACCCCTCTCATTTCTGCAAATATTTAATTATATCTCTTCATGGGACAACATTGAAGAGATGACACTTTAATATAATGTAAAGTAGTCAGTGTACAGCATGGAGAACAGTGTCATTTTTTTGTCCTCTCAAAATAACTCAACATACAGCCATTAATGTCTAAAATGCTGGCAACAAAAGTGAGTACACAGGGGTTAAAGTTCTCAGTCCTGGGGACTGATTTCAGTCTTGAAAACTTCATAGGGGCTATGTCTGAGATCAGTGTAGATCCACAAAAGAAAAAAGAAATTAATAAAAAATAAGCAATGTACTGTAGATGATGATCTCCAAACTAAAAATCAGTTATAATTACAAGATATGAGTATTTGAATTGGCCAGACTTGCATAGAATACAACAGAACTTCAGAAGATACTTCTATAAAATGAAGCATGGATTTTTTTGGCACACACATTCAGTGAAGGCAGTTCAGAACTTCAAGGAAACACCCCAAATATTGGTGTGCGCTGCATGCGCCATGTTTCAAAGTTGGAGTTCACCAGAGCTTCACAGGTTGCCACTGGAACCCTCTTCCACTCCTCCATGACCTCCATCCCAGAGATGGTGGATGTTAGAGACCTGGTGCTTCTACACCTTCCGTTTGAAGATGCCCCACAGATGCTCAATAGGGTTTAAGACTTTAGGTCTGTAGACATGCTTGGCCAGTCCGTCACCTTTACCCTCAGCTCCTTTATTAAGGCAGCGCTCGTCTTGGAGGTGTGTATGGGGCCGTTGTCATGTTAGAATACTGCCCTGCGGCCCAGTTTTTAAAGGGAGGGGATCATGTTCTGCTTCAGTATGTCACAGTACATGTTGCCATTCATGTTTCCCTCAATGAACTGTAGCCTCCCAGCCCCGGCAGCACTCATACAGCCCATGACACTCCCACCACCATGCTTGACTGCAGTGAATACACACTTGTCTTTGTACTCCTGACCTGGTTGCAGCCACACATGCTTGACACCATCTAAACCAAATACGTTTATCTTGGTCTCATCAGAACACAGAACATGGTTCCAGTAATCGATGTCCTTTGTCTGCTTGTCTTCAGCAAACTGTTTGCAGGCTCTTTTGTGCATCATTTTTAGAAGAGGCTTCCTTCTGGGATGACAGCCATAGAGACCAATTTGATGCAGTGTGCGGCGTTTGGTCTGAGCACTGACAGGCTGACTCCCCACCCCTTCAACCTCTGGGGCTGTCAGCACTGGGAAGCTACAGTTCATTGAGGGAAACATGAACGGAAACATGTAATGTGACATACTGAAGCAGAACACGATCCCCTCCTTTCGGAAACTGGGACGCAGGGCAGTATCCCAACATGATAATGACCCCAAACACACCTCCAAGATGACCGCTGCCTTAATAAAGGAGCTGAGGGACTGGCCAAGCATGTCTACAGACCTAAAGTCTTAAACCCTATTGAGCATCTGTGGGGCATCTTCAAACGGAAGGTGGAGAAGCACCAGGTCTCTAACATCCACCATCTCTGGGATGGAGGTCATGGAGGAGTGGAAGTCTGGAAGAGGGTTCCAGTGGCAACCTATGAAGCTCTGGTGAACTCCATACCCAAGAGGGTTATAGCAGTGTTTAAAAGTAATGGTTGCCACACAAAATATTGACACTTGGGCCTGATTTGGACATTTTCACTTATTGGTGTACTCACTTTTGTTGCCAGCATTTTAGACACCAGCAAGGCTCCCTAATCGGGAGATAAGCGACCGTAGGTCACTTATCTCCACAAATAGGGCCAAAATGTGTTTTGCCAAAATCTTCCTGATCCATGTTGATGACATGAGTGTAGACATACTGTGTAGTGATTTTCGTGATTTTAGGGCAAAATCTGTAGGAGCAGTGTCCAAAAATGTGTTTTTAAAAATCGGCCTGGAGGTGGCGCTATATGGGACAGATTCATGTTGATGGGATGAGTGTAGACATACTGTGTACCGATTTGCGTGATTTTAGGGCGAAAATTGTAGGAGCAGTGTCCAAAAATGTGTTTTGCAAGAATCGGCCTCATGGTGGCGCTAGAAGAGGGCCATGTGAGAAATGAGGGGTGGGGTCTCCGCGCCGGCAAGGCGGACGAATAGGTACCGGCCCCGGCTGTCCCGGTCGCTCCTAGCCGGAGTTACGGCATTTTATGTGAGCTGCAGTGTAGGGGGTCCTCCACTGGGGGCGCCACCACTTTTGCATCCGTTCTGGAGCACAGAAAACAGCTCATCCTAGCCACTCACGTTCCTTACCTAATCATACACACCTGATGGCTCTCAGCCAATCCACACGTAATCGCCACAGTATAAATACGCCCCCATTTCGATCCTCTCACCTGTTTGCTTCCTCTACATGGAAGCCAAAATCCCTCCCCCCTCCCCAATCACCTCATACCTCAATACTAATAATAACGTTTAATTTTCCATTCCGTGTTCTCTACTAACGTTTATTTTTCTCCATCCTCCAGGAGTCCCGAGGTGGGGCAGCGTTTGGAGCCGAAGCGACCTGCCGCTCCCGAGCTGAGCAACCGTGGTCGTCAGCTCCTAAGACTGCTTCCCCAACCTGAGTCTCGCCCTACCTCGGGCTCCTCATCAACGCACACACATACATCTCACTTTATATAATAAAGTCTGTTTAACTCGAGCAGAAGGTGTGGTTTATTTCTAGTGAATGCTCTGGCCAAGAGCCTGGTCATTAAAACATCTCCATGAACTGTTTAGTAACAGCTGTGATGTTCTACAATGACACACTATGAGCCCAATCATGTGTCCTTCACCACACCAGGTTGTATTGTTCTGAAGGAATTAGAGTAATCATGTACAAATTAAGTTTCTATAGGAACTTGAATGTGTCTTAATGGCTCTGCTTGAATAACAAGATGGAGATGAGACTCTCTTTCACACATGGGCACATTGATAGTTGTTTAACATGTAAATGACAGAACAGATGCAGAATGAATAGCAGGGACCTTTACAAAGTCACAGATTTGTGAAGTCGTCCCCCATTACTTGTGTATAGATTTCCAAGTCCAATCAAGTGCTTTTCCATGTGTCATACATTCATACATTACAGTCAATTTAAAGAAGCTAGCCTAGTTATGTCACTTCTAGTAATAAAATTGTTATAAAAAGAGGCTTTGGTAGATTAGACTTTCATTAAGGGTTAACACTGAGACCACCCCTTCTTCTTTATAGGATTAGAGATTCCTGCTTTGAGCCTGACGGTGTCTTTACTTTTGGATTTCTACTGACTCCTGCATTAATATTGTTGTATTGATATGTGCTTCCATGTAACTCAGATTGTTGAATCCTGTTGACACTACATTATATTCATGTCATTGATTGCATTTGCCCCATAGTTTATTTTCATGCATTTATTCAAAGATAGGGACATGTTATAGAGATAGTTTAATCTATTGGTATTTTTTGTCATAGGGAGATTGATGATGCTGTTAGAATGTGATTGGTTAGTGTTCTCCCATTACCTTTTGAGCTCTGGTCAATACAGTGGAATGACCATGTGCCAAATAAAATGCATATCTTCAAATATTGATGGAGTCCACAGAAGTTATATATATATATATATATATATATATATATATATATATATATATATATATATATATATAGATATAGATATTATATATATATATATATATATATATATTTATTTTATAGTAATTACAAAAAAAGTATTAAGAGCAGGCTTCCTTTCTGTCTCCCTAGTATAGGGATACTCTAATAGCTGAACATGTGGGAAACATTACAACAATGGCAAGGGGGGCAGTTGGTAAAATGACAACATTAATGACACTTGATAACTTCTGTTTCATTGGTACCTTATATTGTTGATCTTAACAACTGACACTGTTTTCTGACAAATTAAACATAGTGTTTAATATAGCCTATTGATATCTTTGTCATAGATAATGTTGTTGCTAATTTTGTAGAAGGTTGCATGAGCATGTCTGGGGGGAGGAGGGAGGGGTGGAGCACAGTATGTTAGATTGTGATTGGTGGAGAGATGGTTCTATTGTTGTCTTTGGCCAATCATTTAGAGCAGTCAGTGTTTTCACCCCAGACTCTCTAGTATAAGAAGAGTTGGTCTGTTTCATTTCTCCACAAGTCTTCCAGGATAATCATTTCTGCTCAGATCTGACTGTGGACTCCAGACTTCAGGATAAGATGAACTCTGTCAAACTCAACTCTGCTGAACAGGAGGAAAAAAAAGACCTTGGTATGTTACTTACTCTACCTCCATTTACCCTGTTGGTTTTCCTCAATATTTTTTTTATTCTCAATATGCCATTGGTTTCATTGTAATTCAACATTTAACTCTGTTGTAGATTAGATAGATTTTCATAAACATGGTCCTCACTAATGATAAAATAGCACAATAGTTGTCTATTCAGTCTGTGTGTAGGGATTCAGAGGGATGTGATCATTTCAGAAACCTGCCTACTAGTGACATCATCGATAGGGAATCCAAGCTGCAGGCTTCCTATTTATGAAAAGTTAACATGATATACGGATGGATGAATGACATGGATCCAAGCCATTTTTCTTACCTAACAGTGATATGTTTTGCCATTTTATAGTGAACATTTGTTTGGACCAATTATATCAAGATAGGTTTAAAAGTGGTGAACTTGTCCTTTAACAACCTTTCTTTGTATCCAATCCAGTGTTGCCTCATCAGCCTGGCCTCCCTGTCCTACCAGAGGTGAATGTAGAAAGACGGTTGGCTAAACAAAAACAACACAGCTGTGATCAGTGTGGAAAACACTTCCCTAGCATCTCCAAACTTAAAACACACCAAAGAATTCACACTGGAGAGAAACAATATGGCTGTGATCAGTGTGGACAAAACTTCTCTAAAATGTCCAACCTTAAAATCCACCAGAGAATTCACACTGGAGAGAAACCCTATGGGTGTGATCATTGTGGACATACATTCTCAGAATTGTCGAATTTTAAACACCACCAGAGAATTCACTCAGGAGAGAAACCCTATGGATGTGATCATTGTGGAAAACATTTCTCTCGAATGTCCAATCTTAAAAAGCACCAGAGAATTCACACAGGAGAGAAACCCTATGGATGTGATTGTTGTGGAAAACACTTCTCTCAAATGTCCAGCCTTAAAAAGCACCAGAGAATTCACACTGGAGAGAAATCCTATGGGTGTGATCAGTGTGGACAACACTTCTCTCAAATGTCCAGCCTTAAAAAACACCAGAGAATTCACACAGGAGAGAAACCCTATGGATGTGATCATTGTGGACAACACTTCTCTGCTATGTCCAACCTTAAAAGCCACCAGAGAATTCACACTGGAGAGAAACCCTATGGATGTGATCAGTGTGGACAACACTTCTCTCAAATGTCCCACCTTAAAAGCCACCAGAGAATTCACACTGGAGAGAAACCCTATGGATGTGATCAGTGTGGACAACACTTCTCTCAAATGTCCAGCCTTAAAAACCACCAGAGAATTCACACTGGAGAGAAACCATATGGATGTGATCACTGTGGACAACACTTCTCCGTAATGTCCAGCCTTAAAATCCACCAGAGAATTCACACAGGAGAGAAACCCTATGGATGTGATCAGTGTGGACAAACCTTCTCTCAAATATCAAACCTTAAAAAACATCAGAAAATCCACACAGGGGAGAAACCCCATGAATGTGATCAGTGTGGATAACACTTCTCTAGATTCTCTAGTGTTAAACACCACCAGAGAATTCTCACCGGAGAGAAAGGATGCAAAATCAGTGTATCAATACTTCTCTGAAACGAAGGGCGTTAAAAGCTACCTGAAAATTCACACAGGGGAGACCCTTTCTGAAATGCCAATAAACCTTAATTACTTTGTAATGAACTAGAAATTATGTTCCTGCAGAAACTGTGTGGGCTCTCTGAAAACATGCACAAAGTATATTATGTTCTGTAGAAAATTACACATCCTTCCTTCCATGGACTTTTTATCCAGTTCAAGCCCAAGCAGTAATATAACAGGTAAAACAGAACCCATTTCCCAAAACAGTGTATTCCTCACTGTTTTTGTTAAAAAAAAGAAAAGAGGAACAGTACAAACAATAATATTGTACCTGTGTAAAGCTGAACAGATTGTGTTAGAGCAAATGTAAATGTATGTATTATCATGTAGTATATGTTCCATTGCATCTACCCATATTATTAAGGACATGCAGAATGATAGCATCAACCTTTAGAGAACATGATTGTATGTGTATTCCTTTATTGCTTTGTTAAAAGTAAACAATGATTGGTACAGATTGTGCAGTCACAAATAAAGACAACATTCAAGTCAATATAGCTGTTTTGGGTGTTGTTTTGTTATAGGAGTGCGTGCGCGCGTGTGTGTGTGTGTGTGTGTGTGTGTGTGTGTGTGTGTGTGTGTGTGTGTGGTAAATATAGCCACAGTAAATATAAATTGTAAGGCATTAACACACCTTATAATATCCTTTGGGATACACAAACATGTCAGTGTGTTTTTGGACACACTTTAACACAGTTACTGCACTTTGGCTTTGCAAGGCAGAATAGGTGTTTCATTACACCTACACCTTTAATGTTTATATTTTAATTTCCAGTCAAAGTCAGAGCCAGGTTGTGCGGTGGTCTCTCCTTACCCTTTGATATATCACGTGTAGCCATGAAACAAATATAACAGATCAGTAACTTTGACTATGCCACCTTGGGAGTTTCACCCAAGCCAAGGCATCAATTAAAGTGCTAAAGTAACACACAGCGTAGCATGATATCCATTAAAACTTCTTGATTAGAATAAAAAGGAAACTGTGAACACAGGATATCTCTACTGTTGTGTTGACAGGAATCCCGGCAGCGTTGATCAGAATTAATTCAGTCTGTAGTGTGTGGTTAATTGGAGCTCATTGGGTATGCTAGTTTTTAAACATTCCAATGAAAAATACATGGAGTGATGCAGGCCTATCACGAACACAACAAGCAGTTCTACATTCTAACATGTTGGATAATGTGTCCAATATAACCTACTGTGTGTCTTTGTTTGCACGTCCTTCAACACACCAGGTTGTATTGTTCTGAAGGAATTCAGAGCAGTCATGTACAAATGAAGTTTGTATAGGAACTTAAATGGCCTTGAATGTTTCTCAATTGCTCTGCTTGAATAACAACATGAAGATAGATGTTATGTAAATGTCAGAACAATATGCAGAATGAATAGCAGGAATCATTACAAAGTCAAAGATAGTTTGCAAAGTGGCCCCCCATTACTTTTGTATAGTTTTCTAAGTGGTACATGAAAATTGTACATCTTGACCTGTAGTCAAGTTAGCCTAGCTACATCGCTTTAAATGATAAAATGTTTACAAAACAAAGGCTTCCGTAGATTAGACTTTCACTGTTAGATTTGACAAGGACATTCTTCTTAGTGTGTGGTTAATAGGAGCTCTGTGGGTATGCTCATTTCACACCATCCATTTCAAATGACATGCTGTGATGTAGGCCTATTACACACAGTTCTGCATTCTAACACATTGGATAATGTGTCCAATATATCCTACTGTGTGTCTTGATTCTTTTGCTCTGGCCAAGAGCCTGGTCATTAAAACTTCGCCAAGAACTGTTTAGTAAAAGCTGTGATGTTCTATAATGACACATATGATCCCAACATACCAATCATGTGTCCTTCACCACACCAGGTTGTATTGTTCTGAAGGAATTGTGTACAAATGAAGTTTCTATAGGGACTTGAATGGCCTTGAATGTGTCTTAATGGCTCTGCTTGGATAACAAGATGGAGATGAGAGACTCACACATGGGCACATCGATAGTTGTTTAACATATAAATGGCAGAACAGATGCAGAATGAATAGCAGGGACCTTTACAAAGTCAAAGATAGTTTTTGAAGTGGTCAAAAAACATCACTTGTGTATAGATTTCCAAGTCTGTTAAGTGCTTTTTTCATGTGTCATACATACATTACAGTCAAGTTAAAGAAGAAGAAGCAAGAACCTAGTTATGTAACTTTTAGTAATACATGCAGGGCAAGAATTTCATGGAGGCCATGAAGGCCATGGCCTCCATGGCCCCTCAGTTTGGCCTTGTGCCCCTCAAACCAATGGCATGACCTGAGGCCACAATGGCCTTATTGTCCAAGCTGACTGTACCACTTTCTCCTCTGTCTCCTTCCTGTGAATATGTAGACAGTAGACACTGGTGTCTCTTTCTTGTCATGTAGACACCAGTGTCTTTTGTTGCGATGTTGAGATAGGGACTCCCCCGAGTCCCCATCTTTAAACCAATCCAGTGACTTTGATTGGTGCAGGGTTGGTGCAGGATTGTAAATATCGTCATTTTTGTATCCATTTCTGCAGATTAGGTTATCATCCCTAACATTCAACAAATTATTTAATTGGACTAAACTCTTGTTATAATTGATGGCCCTCCTGCCCTGGCATTTGGCCTTTGTGCCCTCAAAAATGGACAACACCAAAGGCCAAGTGGCCTTGCCCCTAAAATGACGAAATTCCAGGCCTGAATACATGGTTAAAAAAAGAGGCTTTGGTAGATTAGACTTTCATTAGATCTGGACATGGTCTCCTCTGCACCACACAAGGGTTCATATAGAGAACATACATCCCTTTTTCTTTAGGATTAGAGATTCCTGCTTTGAGCCTGAGAGTCAAAATTCACACTGGAGAGAAAACATTTGAATGTGTGATCAATTTGGACCACCAGAATTTGTTTTACAGTGAATAAACCCTTGTTATCACTGTGATATGTGTGGAAAAGCTATTAGTCAATTAAATTGTTCAGCCATTCAGGTTGTACACACAGGGTTTAAACTGTTCCCTTGTGGTCATTGTGTCATTATGTCACTTTTAGTAATAAATGGTTACAAAAAGAGGCTTTGGTAGATTAGACTTTCATTAGATCTGGACATGGTCTCCTCTCCACCACACAAGGGTTACAAGGGGACACTGTACATTATATTCATGTAATTGATTGCATTTGTCACATTCATGTTACATGTTGTAATGACATGTAAACAAAACAACATGATTGGATAGACCAGGCTTCCTTTCTGTCTCCCTATTATAGGGATACTCTAATAGCTGAACCTGTGGGAAACATTACAAGAATGGCAAGGGGGCAGTTGATAAAATGACAACATTAATGACGCTTGATAACTTCTTTGTTTCATTGGCATCTTATATTGTTATTTTAACTGACACTGTTTTCTGAGTCGGTGGTCCCCGGGAATTCCCCGTGAGCAGCCCCGTTGGGGTGGTCATTTGGTCATGTTTGCGCATTTGGTCATTTTTTACATCTGGGGGTCCCCCAGGGACCTGGGGGTCCCTGGAGCTCCGGGGGTCCTTGGAGGTTGTAGTTTGGCAGCCAAGGAACGTGTGTGCAAAATTTGGCATGGATCGGGGCAACGGTTGCGGAGATATAAGCAGGGAAAAAGTGTGACGTGTGAGGTGTGACAGACAGACAGACAGACTGACGGACGGACTGACGGACTCACTCACACTTTGTGCAGGTTTTGATAGTAAATGCGACCTACGGTCGCAATTATCTTTTTAAATAGCCAATGTACAAGCTCACAACACATTGCAATGTGACACGTTGTGAGCTTGTAGATGAGTTATTTTCTAATAGTATACAGGGTTCAAGTAGTAAAAATGTTTTTTTTGTAGATCTGGTTTTCTTACTTCTCTCTTGCTAAATCTGGCAGCACTGCTCCCAGGCCCTCACAGAGTTGAGACAGAGTCCAGTCAGTGTGTCAGGCGGCCCTCTTCCCATCAGAGGCCCAGCCCAGGTCATGGTTTTGCTGACCCCTGACCGGTCATCAGAATTTCCCAAAAGCCTTTGTGGTTTGAGGTCAAGCCGCAGATGATGCAATAATGTACCACACCCCCCTCTCCCCCCTGCTCCGCCCAGAGAGCAGGGGGGGAGAGAGAGAGAGAGAGAGAGAGAGAGAGAGAGAGAGAGAGAGAGAGAGAGAAATCTTTCAATAGAGAGAAAGACATAGATAGATAGCTAATTGGATGGATGGATGGATGGATGGATAGATATCTCCATATCAGTTGCATCACTAGGCCTAACAATAATTTATAATAACATAAAAACAATAACAATCGTCATAGTAATACAACAACAATAATAACAATAATAATAATATCTGGATTCAACACATTATTGACAATATGTCAATTCTAGTTTTCTCTCTCACTCACTCCTCCAGTAGGCCTACGTGATCTGGTTGACTAATGGCACGCCGAATGACGCTTAAATGCAGCAATGCTGCCACCGTGTGGCCACCACTCAGCATTCGATCCATTTGCTCAGTAGGCTCATGTAGTTTACTAAATAATATCCAATAATATAGCTTAAGTTATATACCTAATAGCCTAATATATAGCCTAGGCTATTTCTTTCTTTTATTTTTCAATTAACTTGGTTCTAAATGTAGACTCTGGCAAATTATAGGTAGTCAACATCTGCAGGTTGGAGGTGGAAGTGGAATGCATTATTAGGCTACCATTAACTTTAAGCCAAAATTGTTGCTTTAGTCATTAAGTGCCTTTTTGCGAGATAGTTAATGGTGAATCTTCGATTAAACTTCACCATGAATGAAGTAGCCTAAGCCAAGCGCAATAATTTAGTGGCGTTGCACGTTTTTAAATAAAATAGGCTAGTAGCTCTATAGAGCTACAAGCTCACAAGTCACAACACAATGCACCCGCAACAAGTTGTGAGCTTGTAGGTCGGCTATTTTAGGCGCTCGACACCGTCGTATGACGAAGTAGAATCACCAGGGATGATTATCACACCCATACACTCCACTGCCTGTCAGCGGGACTCAGCGCACTGCACAGGTGAATTGGTTCCCTCCTGACCTATTCACTGTCTAGACATCATCATGGCGCTGACTCGTCTAGAGGGGGTCCGTGCGTGGCTCCTGCGGACCCTCATGGGCTTTTTCTACGGACTGTTTTTGCTCCTGTCTCCCCGGAGGCGCTCGGGCTTGGGGTCCAGAAAGATCCCACCTGTTACAAACCCACTGCTCACACTGTCTGCCACGCAGCTCGCACACAAGATTCGGCACAGAGAGGTATGTAAATGTAGGCCTACATGATTTATTTATTTATTTTTCTGATTTGCTTCCAGTGTTTCCTGATTTTTTTCTTCTTTTTTTTAAGCTCTTTAAATGTAGCCTAAAGAACTTTGAGCTACATTATGTTGTGCATGATAGATAGGGTGACCAGATCCAAACTGTTGATTTGCATTTGAGGGACAGAAGTAGGCTACCACTTGTGTGGGACAATGTGGGACGGGCGGGCAGGGAGATTATTATATATTATATTATATAGCAAATTATTACTTAAGTTGCTAATAAATGCTTATGCTTTGATGTCATATTCGACCATAGCCCTAATACTGCCTATTAATTGTTATTTACCCCCCTATAGGGGATATTTCTCTTGTTATTTTAATAACTTAAAAACATATCTTGCAGGTAAAATAGACAATGAGATATTTACATTACAATGGAATGCCCTATAACATATTAATATAGTAGTCCAGTGTGGTCCAGTCTAGCTTGCTGTGAGCTCATGTTAAAGAGCTTCAGCAACAATCAGCACACCAATATCAACACCTGCCAGTCACAATGTGGGACAGAGTCTCAATTTGGGGGACGCCTGAAAAGTCATGGAAATGTGGGACTGTCCCTCGCAAAGGGGGACATCTGGTCACATTGTATCAAGAGTGTTTTTAGGCTTTTTATGCCTTTATTTGATAGGATAGTAGACTGACAGGAAATGGGAAGATAGATGGGGAATGACATGCGGCAAAGGTCGTCCGGATCGGGAATCGAACCGGCGACGCCAGCAGGCATCATAGCCTAATATGTGGTATGCGCCTTAACCACTAGGCCAGCGGGCGCCCCTTTAGACCCCTTTTAGGTGTCTTTTGTGTGCGGTATTTATTTTAAAAATAAAACTATCACTTTTTATTAAAGAGGTGGCGAGACAGGGAAATTTCTGTTACTGAACATACATAGGCCTACACTCTATCTCAAAAGCATTAGCCTACAAAAGCAACTGTCATTGCCACCCTCCCCTATATTATCCCCACACACACACACACACACACACACACACACACACACACACACACACACACACACACACACACACACACACACACACACACACACACACACACACATTTCTGTTTTCCAAGAAGTTAATGTGATATTGTTTATTTGTGTTTTATAATCCTGTAAGCCTTAAATGAGTAGTTCACCCCAACATGACCTTTTTTCTATTGATTACTCATGCCATGGAGACTTGAGTTCAATAATATTTTTAGTTTTTTGTTGCATTCCTAAGACAATAATTTGGTTACAATAAATGTATCCCCATCCGGAATCAACATTCACATTTTTGTCTTAGGAAGGTGACGAATACAAAAAAATATTATTGAACTCAAGTCTCCATGGCATAAGTAGGCTAATCAATATAAAATAAAATAAAGTCATTTTGGGGGTGAACTACTCCTTTAAGTGATGGGTCTTATGACAAGACACAGAATTAAAAATGTATTTATTAATTCTCTCTCTCTCTCTCTAAAACACAATCTCTCTCTCTCTCTCTCTCTCTCTCTCTCTCTCTCTCTCTCTCTCTCTCTCTCTAAATGTCTTTGTCCAGGTGTCCAGTGTGGATGTGGTGCAGGCTTATATTGACAGGATTCAGGAAGTCAACCCATTAATCAACGCCATGGTAAAAGACAGGCAAGTGTTATGAAGGTAGCCACTTTCAACCTGGGGTCCCTTTGGGGGTCATAAAGTCTGTCATTATAGGCAAAAATGTTCCACAAAAGTGTCCTGGGTGAACCACTGGGTAGATGCCACTGGTTCTAATTGAAATGGCTTTTCATGTTTTGTAGAGGTTCCTCAATGTGTGATTAAAATTGGGGTAGATCAGATCAGTCTGTCAGTCTGTCATATCTCCGCCACCGTTGCCCCGATCCATGCCAAACTTTGCACACTCCTTGGCTTCCAAACCACAACCTCCACCTTATTTATCACATGGCCCTCTTCTAGCGCCACCATGAGGCAGATTCTTGCAAGACACATTCTTGGACACTGCTCCTACAGATTTTGCCCTAAAATCACGCAAAGCGGTACCCAGTATCTCTACAGTCATGTCGTCAAAATGCATCTGTCCCATCTAGCGCCACCATCTGGCAGATTTTTTAAAAACACATTTTTGGACACTGCCCCTACAGATTTTGCCCTAAAATCACACAAAGCGGTACACAGTATCTCTAAAGTAATCAACATGGATCTGTCCCACTTCCCATATTAGATTGGCTACCATTGCCTTCTAAAGTTTGTGTATGCGACCTGACGGTCGCTTATCTCCCGATTTAGGGAGTCTTACTGGTATATAATGTATGTTTGTGTTGTTGTTCTTTTAGGGCATAAGCACAGCAAGGCAACATTGTGGTTTAATACACATTATACAATAATAAATCAAAATGGGTGTTTATTCCACAACATTGGTTCACAGTGGCTATGGCCTTCATGGAATTCCTGCCCCAGTACATGCTACAATATATCCAAATTTGCACAACCCTGAAGGTAGTTTGTGTTCTTTTTCCACAGTTCCTGGAGTTCCATATTAGTGCTTGTTGCTACAAAAATATTTAGATCTCAGATAGTCTAGTACATCTTGTCCTTTTCGGTTATTATGAGCCAATTTTCTGACCTTGAGGGAAAAAGGCAGACATGTGTGAACAGCTCATGGAAATAATGAATGAATAGAACTTAAAAGAATGTATTGGTATTTAAAAATGACCAATATTTGTACCAGTTCATACCAGCTAAGCCTTGGACTAATTTGAAGATGGGAGTTGCAGTGTATGTTTTGGATTACTTGGACACATACAAGTATCTCACATAAGTGAGTACACCCCTCTCATTTCTGCAAATATTTAATTATATCTCTTCATGGGACAACATTGAAGAGATGACACTTTGATATAATGTAAAGTAGTCAGTGCATGGAGAACAGTGTAATTTCTTTGTCCTCTCAAAATAACTCGACATACAGCCATTAATGTCTAAAATGCTGGCAACAAAAGTGAGTACACAGGGGTTAAAGTTCTCAGTCCTGGGGACTGATTTCAGTCTTGAAAACTTCATAGGGGCTATGTCTTCATAGGGGCTGAGATCAGTGTAGATCCACAAAAGAAAAAATACATTAATAAAAAATAAGCAATAGGTAGGTAACTGTAGGTGATGATCTCCAAACTAAAAATCAGTTATAATTTCAAGATATGAGTATTTGAATTGGCCAGACTTGCATAGAATACAACAGAACTTCAGAAGATACTTCTATAAAATGAAGCATGGATTTTTTTTGGCACACACATTCAGTGAAGGCAGTTCAGAACTTCAAGGAAACACCACAAATATTGGTGTGCGCTGCATGCGCCATGTTTCAAAGTTGGAGTTGGAGTTCCCCTAGAGCTTCACAGGTTGCCACTGGAACCCTCTTCCACTCCTCCATGACCTCCATCCCAGAGATGGTGGATGTTAGAGACCTGGTGCTTCTCCACCTTCCGTTTGAAGATGCCCCACAGATGCTCAATAGGGTTTAAGACTTTAGGTCTGTAGACATGCTTGGCCAGTCCGTCACCTTAACCCTCAGCTCCTTTATTAAGGCAGCGCTCGTCTTGGAGGTGTGTATGGGGCCGTTGTCATGTAAGAATACTGCCCTCCGGCCCAGTTTTTAAAGGGAGGGGATCATGTTCTGCTTCAGTATGTCACAGTACATGTTGCCATTCATGTTTCCCTCAATGAACTGTAGCCTCCCAGCCCCGGCAGCACTCATACAGCAGTGAATACACACTTGTCTTTGTACTCCTGACCTGGTTGCAGCCACACATGCTTGACACCATCTAAACCAAATAAGTTTATCTTGGTCTCATCAGAACACAGAACATGGTTCCAGTAATCGATGTCCTTAGTCTGCTTGTCTTCAGCAAACTGTTTGCAGGCTCTTTTGTGCATCATTTTTAGAAGAGGCTTCCTTCTGGGATGACAGCCATACAGACCAATTTGATGCAGTGTGCGGCGTTTGGTCTGAGCACTGACAGGCTGACTCCCCAACCCTTCAACCTCTGGGGCTGTCAGCACTGGGAAGCTACAGTTCATTGAGGGAAACATGAACGGAAACATGTAATGTGACATACTGAACCCCAAACACACCTCCAAGATGACCGCTGCCTTAATAAAGGAGCTGAGGGACTGGCCAAGCATGTCTACAGACCTAAAGTCTTAAACCCTATTGAGCATCTGTGGGGCATCTTCAAACGGAAGGTGGAGAAGCACCAGGTCTCTAACATCCGCCATCTCTGGGATGGAGGTCATGGAGGAGTGGAAGTCTGGAAGAGGGTTCCAGTGGCAACCTGTGAAGCTCTGGTGAACTCCATACCCAAGAGGGTTATAGCAGTGTTTAAAAGTAATGGTTGCCACACAAAATATTGACACTTGGGCCTGATTTGGACATTTTCACTTATTGGTGTACTCACTTTTGTTGCCAGCATTTTAGACACCAGTAAGGCTCCCTAATCGGGAGATAAGCGACCGTAGGTCACTTATCTCCACAAATAGGGCAAAAATGTGTTTTGCCAAAATCTTCCTGATCCATGTTGATGACATGAGTGTAGACATACTGTGTAGTGATTTTCGTGATTTTAGGGCAAAATCTGTAGGAGCAGTGTCCAAAAATGTGTTTTTAAAAATCGGCCTGGAGGTGGCGCTATATGGGACAGATTCATGTTGATGGGATGAGTGTAGACATACTGTGTACCGATTTGCGTGATTTTAGGGCGAAAATTGTAGGAGCAGTGTCCAAAAATGTGTTTTGCAAGAATCGGCCTCATGGTGGCGCTAGAAGAGGGCCATGTGAGAAATGAGGGGTGGGGTCTCCGCGCCGGCAAGGCGGACGAATAGGTACCGGCCCCGGCTGTCCCGGTCGCTCCTAGCCGGAGTTACGGCATTTTATGTGAGCTGCAGTGTAGGGGGTCCTCCACTGGGGGCGCCACCACTTTTGCATCCGTTCTGGAGCACCAGGAGTCGGTGGTCCCCGGGAATTCCCCGTGAGCAGCTCCGTTGGGGTGGTCATTTGGTCATGTTTGCGCATTTGGTCATTTTTTACATCTGGGGGTCCCCCAGGGACCTGGGGGTCCCTGGAGCTCCGGGGGTCCTTGGAGGTTGTAGTTTGGCAGCCAAGGAACGTGTGTGCAAAATTTGGCATGGATCGGGGCAACGGTTGCGGAGATATAAGCAGGGGAAAAGTGTGACGTGTGAGGTGTGACAGACAGACTGACGGACGGACTGACGGACTCACTCACACTTTGTGCAGGTTTTGATAGTAAATGCGACCTACGGTCGCAATTATCTTTTTAAATAGCCAATGTACAAGCTCACAACACATTGCAATGTGACACGTTGTGAGCTTGTAGATTAGTTATTTTCTAATAGTATACAGGGTTCAAGTAGTAAAAATGATTTTTTTGTAGATCTGGTTTTCTTACTTCTCTCTTGCTAAATCTGGCAGCACTGCTCCCAGGCCCTCACAGAGTTGAGACAGAGTCCAGTCAGTGTGTCAGGCGGCCCTCTTCCCATCAGAGGCCCAGCCCAGGTCATGGTTTTGCTGACCCCTGACCGGTCATCAGAATTTCCCAAAAGCCTTCGTGGTTTGAGGTCAAGCCGCAGATGATGCAATAATGTACCACACCCCCCTCTCCCCCCTGCTCCGCCCACCACCTGTGTCCTTCACCGCTTAAAAGGTGTTTGCTGTAAGTGATATTGTTGATGGGATGAGTGTAGACATACTGTGTACCGATTTGCGTGATTTTAGGGCGAAAATTGTAGGAGCAGTGTCCAAAAATGTGTTTTGCAAGAATCGGCCTCATGGTGGCGCTAGAAGAGGGCCATGTGAGAAATGAGGGGTGGGGTCTCCGCGCCGGCAAGGCGGACGAATAGGTACCGGCCCCGGCTGTCCCGGTCGCTCCTAGCCGGAGTTACGGCATTTTATGTGAGCTGCAGTGTAGGGGGTCCTCCACTGGGGGCGCCACCACTTTTGCATCCGTTCTGGAGCACCAGGAGTCGGTGGTCCCCGGGAATTCCCCGTGAGCAGCTCCGTTGGGGTGGTCATTTGGTCATGTTTGCGCATTTGGTCATTTTTTACATCTGGGGGTCCCCCAGGGACCTGGGGGTCCCTGGAGCTCCGGGGGTCCTTGGAGGTTGTAGTTTGGCAGCCAAGGAACGTGTGTGCAAAATTTGGCATGGATCGGGGCAACGGTTGCGGAGATATAAGCAGGGAAAAAGTGTGACGTGTGAGTTGTGACAGACAGACTGACAGACAGACGGAGGGACGGACGGACGGACGGACGGACGGAGTTACTTACACTTTGTGGTGGTTTTGATAGTAAAGTGCGACCTACGGTCGCAATAAAGCAACGGTTTACATACAGGGATCACAGTAATTCACTCCCCTGGGAGAGGGAGAGGGAGAGGGAGAGGGAGAGGGAGAGGGAGAGGGAGAGGGAGAGAGAGAGGGAGAGAGAGAGAGAGAGAGAGAGAGGGAGAGGGAGAGAGAGAGAGAGAGAGAGAGAGAGAGAGAGAGAGAGAGAGAGAGAGGGAGAGGGAGAGGGAGAGGGCAAGAGCAAGAGCAAGAGCGAGAGATAGAGAATTACCTGACCTGACCTTATCTTTTCGCACCAGGCACCTGTTTAAGTTTCAGAATCTCATCTTTTAGCAGGTTTGAAAAACACTGTTTATGTTCATACTAAGTTAAGCTGACCTATATGAACTGTGTCGTTAACGGCAATCCAATAACACTCCAAACATACAAATGATAAAAATACAAAATTAATTTATATTTATCACACAGAGACATAGTCTTTGCAATCCGGCCTCTCAGCCTGGCAAAGACAAAATGGAAGAAGAAAAAAAGAAAAAAAGACAAGAGACAAATACACAACAAACACCTATCCCACTTAGTAACCCCCAGCCCCCCACCACCCTGCCACCCACAGTCCCTGGGAACGAGGTAACCCCTGCAGGTTATCATTCTAAAAGGCTTTTAACATTCCTAGAGATCGAATTCTGCATGTCTATAATTGACTCCTTCACCCCATGCATGCACAGACTGTCGATAGCTCTAATTGCACAATATCTAAGTATGTTTGCACCTGTGCTCGAAAAGGAGAGGTGGTTTCCTGAGAGTTAGAAGCAAGTAAGGAACCATCTTCCATAGTCTGTCTGGCCACATGAGGGTATTCCCAGAACATTATGGAAATACGTACTGATAACCTCTCTGTCTGTCTGACTGTCTATCTCCTCTATTTCTCCTTGTATGTAGGTTTGATGCTGCCCTCCAAGAGGCAGGTGAGGCAGACAAGCTGATTGCAGAGGAGACGGGTGGGGAGAAGGTCCTGGAGGACAGACTGCCTCTTCTGGGTGTCCCTCTCTCTGTCAAAGAGGCCTTCGCCCTGCAGGGTACCTAAGCTATCTGCTAACCTATAGTGCAATGTATTCATTTCCCATTATTACATAAAATAATATCTTTAATGGCTTCAGTGTAGTGTGATGACCCAAAAATGAGGCATGCACCGATATATATTGGGATTTGGTCTTTAAAAAAGCGAATTCGGTATCACTGATATTTTTGTGGACGATGTTCAAAAGCGATTATGTGTGGTAAACTAGAAACACCATTTTTGTTTGTGTGTTTCCTGTTTCATTTTCCAAGATGCTTGTTTTATAAAACCTAAGTGCTGAAATGTTTGTTGTAACTCCCCTATACTAGTAATGACATTACTTGATTATCTAAAGACATGTCTGAACAACATAACTAATTTTGCACATGAATTTAGAAAGATATCTGTCTTTTCTGATCACATGACGGTATCTGCCTCAGAAAATAGTAAATATCGGTGCAGTTCAGTTGTCAGATCTCTCAGTTCCAGCTTAGTGAGACTCCACCTGTGTTTAATAGTTTTGCTTTGTTTCTCTCTTTCTACCAGGCATGCCTCATACGACAGGGCTAGTTTCCAGGCATGGAGTGCTAGCTGCAGAAGACGCTCCACCGGTCGCCCTGTTAAAGAGAGCCGGGGCCATCCCGCTGGGCGTCACCAACACCAGCGAACTGTGCATGTGGTTTGAGTCCAACAACTACCTGTACGGCATCACCAACAACCCATACGACCTGGAGAGGATACCAGGAGGCAGCTCAGGTTAGCAACTACTTACTTGTTTAGATATTGTAGTAAATGCCCACCTCCAGACAAGTTTTAAATTAGGCAAAATGTTGTGGTTTTTCCACATACAAATTACAACAAGGGGCAACCTGAGTTATCTGAGTTGTACACCATTGGTTTAAATGGCTGGTTTCAGCAAGTGGCTTTGCATATTGGACCAAGGTAGCCTTTACGTATGATTTTGAGGAAGTACAGGTAACCACCACCAGTGTAAGAAGGTGAAAATGCTCTGGTGGTAAGTTCTGCACATATAACAATCTCAAAGTCAAACTTGTTTTGTCGTAAGCTTATTGGATTAATGGCATACTGAAAAGTATTACCCAAACGTTCCTTTAAAATAGGCCATATATGGCCAGCCCAGAATAATTTATTCATATTTGACAAGTTAATTATATGCATTTTCCCATTCAAGTCAATGGAGAAGGTTAATTCACGAATAAATTAATATAATGAAACTATTTAACGTATCGCTTAGCAAAATGCCACCAAAACTGGGGAGGAGAAGCGCAGCAAAATATAGTTTATCCGGAAAGAAAGAAAGAAAGGTCGGACAAGTACTATAGTCACCGTACTAATATTATCTAATAATATAATAAGGTCCATACTGCATCAGTAGCCACAACGTCCATCCTATGAAGTCTCCCGTTTGCAGTCTTGGGAGTGAGAATGTTTTGGTAGCCTAGTCATGGCAAACCAAGGACAGAAAACATTAGCCTTGCGCAGCTAGACAAACCACCCATGTTAAAACAAGGAGGGGATGTGTATATATACTGCATTAGTATATAGTCTGGCCAAGCCAGGCTAAGGAAACATCACTCTAGTCTACATGCATCGATTGGTGAAAGGTTCAGCACCACAGCTGGTGGACAGCGACAGGCCACGCACTGTGATCCAGCAGCTGTATGTCTATTTTACACCAGACAAGAGACCAAGGGGGACATGCAAAATTACTTGTTCAAAATTCAGACCGTTTTATTTCTACAGGAAGCTGAAACCAAGGATTCAGTAGCAACTTAAATATGCACCTTATGCATGTTTTATTCCCATCAAACAGCTTCACAGATAGGATAGGTACTGTATAATGGAAAGAGTCATTGTCCGTTAAGCGCCTCGACAACAGCCACACCAAACTACCCCAGTGCAAGGAAGCTGTTTAAGTCCAATTTCAGAAACTGGCTTTTAGACAGTAGACAAATGCATTTTTAGATTTGAAGTTTTAGATTGTAATAAGTAAAATATATATATTTTAATGGCACGTCCGGTCTTTTTTAAACATCTGTGATCATGCTGAAAGCTGAATAAACATAAACATAGGACAGTAAACATTACTCTAGTCTACATGCATCGATTGGTGAATGGTTCAGCGCCACCGCTGATGGACAGCGACAGGCCACGCACACTGTGATCCAGCAGCTTTATGTCTTGTTCACACCCCAAATACACAAGAGAACAAAGCACTGTGAAAATCTCACCAAATACACATTTCTCTTTAAAATAAAAAGATCAGAAGGCATAGACATGGCAGCCTACTAGACATTATCAAAGATAAAGTAGACATGGCTGTACAGTGAGGGGAAAGAGTCGAAAGCAAGAGAGAGAGATACAGTGAGAGAGAAGGTGAGTGAGAGGAGCTGCCGTGATGCTTTGTTTTCTTTGGTCTAGGTGGAGAAGGGAGTCTGCTGGCAGCAGCAGGTGCAGTCATCGGGATCGGTTCAGATATTGGTGGCAGTATTCGTATGCCCTGTTTCTTTAACGGGATATTTGGCCATAAAACCTCTCCAGGTGAGTGGGTTTTACACATACACACACCTGCCTTAATTGGGACCGAATTTTCTCTGTATCCTCAAATGCTTAATCTATGCTGTGTTGTATGAAGGTGCTGTATGCTGACAGTAGCGAGTTTAAGCTAGATGATTTTCACGACGGCAACGCCAGGCGGACTACGGCTGCTATGACGTAATCGCCGTAGCGATCAAAATGGTTAAGCAAAGCCTCGGCGGCGACGGGTTCCCACCGCTTTCACTGAACGCTTTGGTTCCCATGGCGACGCGTACACGCAGCAGACGGAGTAGGCGCTACGTGGGAAGGGACCTTCTGCTGTAGTAGAGACGGCTGGGGCGACGGCAGGTTTATCTATCGAGCGCGGATCATTTCCGTTTACCATTGTCATCTGCCGTAACGTGCCGTTGCCGTAGCGTTTGCTTAAGGCCGCTACAATTTACGGCGTGCAACACCGTCATGTGACTTGTCTAAATCATCGTCATCAATCAGTATCATTTCATTGTAAATCTTTAAAGTCTGGACATACACAGTATTCCCAGTGCACACAGCTTGCATTTACTGTACACCCTAGTGAATGCAATTATATGGATGCATTCATGTGTTCATGCGATCATAACCGAATCAAGTTTCCCTCAGTGGAAATTGCATGTTGTAGGACGCTCTTCTTAAGATGTGTCTTTTTGCAGGTGTGGTGTCTAATGACAACTTTTACCCTCCGTTCACGGGGAGTCAGGGGGAATACAACAGTAATGGCCCAATGTGTCGCTATGCAGAGGACTTGGTGCCCATGCTTAAGATCATGGCTGGTCCCAACGCTCCAATGTAAGACATAACCTGTTTTTACACCGTCTGTTTATATCTGTAGGGACAGCCAATTTGTTTGTTTGTGCAGTAGAAATGTAACTGCATTTTGCACTGTTCTCCTGCATAATCATGTCTAGTTTGTACATTTAGCAAAACACAAAGGGAGAAGTGCACACCTAAGTCGGTGAGGTGCTGACCACGCAGGTGAATACTGGTTTAGAAAATAGAGGCCTCTTTCTTCTTAACTAGTTTGTACATTTACAAATGATGTTAAAGGCTAAGACATTTTGCAGCCTATGAAAACAATCTGCAGTGATAGGCTAAAGAGGTGGTGCCATAGTTTTGTACTTTTTCTGGTTTTCATGTGTCTAGGAGGTTGACAGTACTTCATTAGACCCCCTGGTGTGGTTGTTATGAGCAAATATGCATTCTCTTTTTATTTGGGTTTTTAGCTGGAGGATGCCACCTGCTGGGTCAGACGTGCCGTTCCAAAAACAACCCTACTTATTACATCATAGAATCAACCCCTCCCCTAATTACCATTCACCCAACACACGTGGGTGTGGCTAACTTCAGCTGGGTCACCACCCACCATGACAACCACGCATACCAATGAACTGGTTGGTGTGGCCACATAAAAACATAATTTTAACTCTTTCTGTACACTTTTTTTGGAAAGATTCTTCCTCCTAGTATAATCATAATAGTAGATAATCATGTTTTATAGACCTTACCCGTTCGAAGATATGTGCTCCAAAATATGTCAAACGCACCCGGTGAAAGTGTGTGAGAGAGAGAGAGAGAGAGAGAGAGAGAGAGAAACATTCCTAACTGTGAGAGAAAGGGGTGTGTGTGTGTGGGGCTACAGATCCCATGGCCTGGAGGAACGGACCGTAACCCTGGCAACAGACAGCAGAGTTCAACAGAAGTGGTTAAGAAAACGCTAATTTAAACTGCTTTAATTTGGGAGAAATGAAATTCGGGCTCCGTCAGTGTTGGTATAATGCTAATGGCCAATACCATGTGAACTTTGGGATCAGTTGCTGAAGCGAGTGAATAGATAAACGTAGATAAGCGTGAGCGTTAGAGCGTTAGAGCGTGAGCGTTAGAGCGTTAGAGCGTGAGTTTGCTCCTTTATTAGTAGGATAGAGGGGGAAATCATGGCACCTGTACTTTAACATGTCTTATGTGGCAGTGAAGGTGCCCTTTGTATCCATAAATGCTTTAAAATGCTTTTTTTCTTCCCTCTCTCGCTGAAATATTTTAATCTCGATGAATCATAACTAATTTGATGCAAATTGAACATAAAGACATACTGTAGAAAGAGTGTGTGCCTGTGTGTGTGTGTTTAGGCTATCTTTATCCACACATGTGGACCTAAAGAAGCTGCGGGTCTTCACCATCCCGCATGATGGAGGCTCAGTGTTTGTGTCTCCTGTGAACAAGCAGCTCATTCAGATCCAGAGAAAGGTGTGTGAGAAGGAGAGAATTGGGCTCCATTCTTGGCCCACTCCTTTTTTCCCTATATCTTAAATCTCTTCGCGATCTACAAGCTGTGCACTTTCTGTGGACATATTCTACGATACAGATTGGTTAAAATAATGTCTCATTCACTAAAGGGCAACTTTAAATACACATTGGCAAACAGACACACACTCACAGTTTGTTTCCTCAGGTGGTGGAGCGTCTGGAGGCTGACCTTGGCTTGAAGGTCCAGGAGGTGCGTCTCCCGGGCCTCAAACATTCCATCCAGATCTGGGTCACCTACATGGGCCTCCCGGACCAGGAGGGCAAGGTAGATTTCAGATTGTATTGAAGCCCCTTGAGATGCAGCATCTCATTTTCAAGATGGACCCATAAAACATGAAAAACAAAAGACAGACAAAAAAAAAAAAAAAAACATGAACAGCAGATATAAATACCTACAAGACAAGAATACAGATTCAAACACTTGCTCACCCTCATTTTTTTCCGAATAGGGATGCTAGGGTTCATGATTAAAGCACCCACCAAATATGTTTATGTTTACCTCTGTGTGTGTGTGTGTGTGTGTGTGTGTGTGTGTGTGTGTGTGTGTGTGTGTGTGTGTGTGTGTGTGTGTGTGTGTGTGTGTGTGTGTGTGTGTGTGTGTGTGTGTGTGTGTGTGCGCGTGCTGAAGTGTCCGCGGCCATTTGCAGAGTTGATGGGAGAGCCAGGGCGACCAGCAAGGCCCCTGTGGGAGCTGCTGAAATGGATGATGGGAAAATCGGTTCATCCTCTGCCTGCCATTGGTATTTCCCATGATAGCATGCAACATACAGTATATTCAAGTTCACTTGCAGCCTCTGCTGGCGCAAGTAATAAAATAGAGCTTAAATTGGAACTTTAAAGGCTCTACCTGCGTTCAGAGGGGTTTTGAGATTGATTGACTGTCGTTTTGAACATCTACCCTGGTTCTGACAGCTTTGAGCTTGTAGACTGACTAATATCGGTGCATGACATGTTGCGCAGCAATTAGCAAAGTATAACTCATGCTTTATGGATAAAAAATGGCATTTATAAATATGCTGTACTAAACTTTTGATCTCATAAATATAGTAATATTTATATAGTGTGTGTGTGTGTGTGTGTGTGTGTGTGTGTGTGTGTGTGTGTGTGTGTGTGTGTGTGTGTGTGTGTGTGTGTGTGTGTGTGTTAACGCCTTCAGGTCTGGCCCTGATGGAGATGACTCAGGCAGGCAAGCCTCCACCCTTCATCCTTCAGCAGAAGGAGCAGCTCCAGACGGAGGTGGAGGCACTGCTGGGGACTGACGGAGTCCTCCTGTACCCCACACATCCAAACTTGGCCCCCAAGCACCACCACCCGCTGCTGAGACCCTTCGACCTTGCCTACACCGGTCAGTGACGTCATGTCTACTCTACCTTACTATGCTGCTATACCGAACAATCCTGAGTGTTCTTTTAACTCTGTACAAACGGATCCAGAAGAAAGTACTGCCACAAAACATTTGCCTGGTTCTAAATCAGTGGTGAGCAGCCGTTTTCCAAGGCTGGCATGATCAGCCAGTGCCAGACAGTGAGACAGACGAACACTAAATATCCTCGGTTATTAAATCCCTACTGTCACAGTGACAAAAAAGCTGGGTTAATATTAATATTTCAACTTTTCATGGCTATACTTTACCAAAGGGGCAGTCGACGTTTACAAGAAACAGGAAAATGAATGAACAGGTAACAAGGAAGACACTGAAGAGATTCACTTTGTGTCACTCTGCAACTTCTGCTACTTTTGATTTTTCTTTTTTTGAAAAAGCACAAAGACAAGAGACACTCCCTCGTCTGTGTGCTTTGCACCTTAATAAAAAAGGCAGTAAGTTTATCTGAGTTGCTCCAGTCCAGTGCCTTCCTTCTTACCTTTGTTTTGCCATTGTCCTGCTCCTGTGCTGCCCCGGATCTGCCAAATCCTATCCTTTCATCCAGTCCTAGTCAATGAACAGGGTGTTTGTGTGACCTGCGTGCATAGATAACATTCATAAACCGATCCGATATTTCCCGGGTTTACATAAAGTCTCGGGAGGTATGGGATGGGACCCTTGTGAGGTCTAGTGGAAGGTCTGTACCGCCAGGTTGTGAAACAGATTAGTTAACAAAGAATGTATTTAATTGGGACAAACAACAGAATGGACCATGGTTAGAGGACGTGTGTGATATGTTCTGTGAAAAAAGGAGTTGCAGATGTATTCCTCAGATTAGAACAAGTTAATATTGTTACACTAAAGCAGATGCTTTTTGATAGAAATCAAACATACTTGGGCATAAGAGATCTGGAGTAGAACAAAATTATGTAATTATCGAGAAATTAAAACAGGTAGTTCAGACGAAGCAATCTGATTGGTTGAAATAGCTCTCTACCCGTGATGATAATGAGCATTATGGAACAGGTCTCATCAAACAAAAATAAGCTGTGCTGGTCGCGAAAGACCTGCCGAGCCCCCCTCTCCCAACACTATGCTAGGCGGCTACGCTAGCGGTTTTCATGTGAAGTTCAGGGATATAGTAGCTAAATGTGACGTAAAAGAATTACAAATTTCTAACAAAAATCTTAATTACTTTTTTTAGGGTACTGTTGTATAATTGCAATATTACACTGACTTGGGGGTGTTCTGCGCTGCCTACGGAACTCGCCTTCGGCTCGTTCCTGCAGCAATTCAGGCATGCCCATAACCATGATAACACACAACCTCTCGTGTAATATTGCTTAATTATTACACAGAAAACTCTTATTTCACCAAAAAAAATAGATCACTGTGCTCAGATTACAGGAGGTATACTCACTGCCACTTTATATTGAAAAAGGTCATTATGTTGGGTTGGATGAAGAAGATCGAATCTGCAAAATGTGGACTCTCAATGGCTGTGGTGTGCCATTGAGCTGTTTTTAACACTAACAGATATAAAGTTTTGGATGTGCTACCTTTTTCCTGTATTTATTTTTTTACTGTATTTTATACTGGACTTTAGGTCTAGCACTCTACTGAGAAACCCCAATGCTTATTTACTAACAGATGTACTGTACACATACAGCATATACACAGGCAGTCTCATCGGTTTTGCATGGCTTTGTGAGGACTACAGAGGATGGACTCCCAGCTTTGTTTACTTGTCTTTGGGCATGCCATGAAACACTGTTCCGAAGGCACAGGCAAAAATGTATAAATTATCAACTTACCCTGGCAACTTAGCTGTGGAGTGCAGAGCTCTTTTTTGCATAATCCTTTCATCTTCATCTCTCTAGGTATAATGAATATCCTGGGCCTGCCGGTGACCCAGTGCCCGTTGGGGCTGAGCGAAGAGGGGCTTCCCATGGGGGTGCAGGTAGTGGCTGGGAAGCTACAGGACCACCTGCCCCTGGCCATGGCTCTGTACCTGGAGAAGACCTTTGGAGGCTGGAGGGACCCTGGGGCCAACTAAAACAATGTGCTGTACAAGACATGTAGGCCTATATAGTAAATATGCAAACAGAGGATTAGGAGATGGACCAATGCCACCTTGAGAGACACACACACACACACACACACACACACACACACACACACACACACACACACACACACACACACACACACACACACACACACACACACACACACACACGTGCACACACACATACATCAAGGTTCCCACACATTTTACCCAAAGAATTTCCAAAACTTTTCCAAAGATTTTTCAGAATATTAACCCAATTTCCAGGGCTATATAACAATAATCAGCACAATAATAAGTCGCTTACTCCTGTGTGCAATGCCCAAAGACAGGCAGTGTAGCAAAAATAAAGCGGGCACGCTGTGAACTGACCGTGGCAGAGGGAACCTTCAAAGTCGATTTATGGTGGCAGATTTGATCAATTCCAAAGAGCAGCCACTTGGGAGCCAGAAGGTTCCCAGTTTGATCCCGGTCTCCCCCAGAGTAAGTGTCGAAGTGTCCTTGAGCAAGACACTGAACTCCTAACTGCTCCCGATAAGCAGGTACCAACCTGCTTATCGGGAGCAGTTAGGAGTTCAGTGTCTTGCTCAAGGACACTTCTCTGTCATTGGTGTATGAATGTAATGCACAATCATTGTAAAGCACCTTGGATGAAGAGACTATATAAATGCACCATTTCTTTTACCAAAGAGTTGTGATCTTATCTTATATATCCTATCCTATCTTATACTGTATATGTTACAGTCAGTTTGGGTAACTCAGTGAGATTGGGGTAAGAACGCTTGTTTTGTCGTTCACCACACACCCCTAACACCACCTGGATCAATTCACCTTAGTCTCTTATCAGCGCACCTGTGTAATTCTGCGTATTCACCATGAGATGGCGACAACAGCCATTCTCTTGTGTAGTCGCGTTTGCAACACCTATTTCTTTGTTTATCTACTAGCCTAGCTTAGCTGTGTTTAGCCATTAGCTTACTATGCCTAACTCTAACCCTAACCTTAACCTCTGTAAAACTATGCCTAAACCTAACCCTAACCTCCTTGGGGTGAGGCGCTATCATTCCTGCCGACGCTATGTTGTCGTCGTTGTGGATCAAAGCGACCACTTGTTCCGCCCCGCGCCGCATGACGAGCGCTCCTGTTCTCAATTTCACTGAAACTAAAAAAAACTGTGACATAGATACAAACAAGAAGTGCAGGAGCGAAAAATGGCAAACCCGAGGAACGACCACTTTTGCTGCAGTCCATTGGCTAGGATTGATCATGTGGCACACGTGGTGACGTCCTCACGTCACTCCAGCACCATACAGCGTGTGCCACGACAGTACAGTGAAGTACACTATAGACTACTACAGTACAGTAAAGTACAGTAGCCTACAGTAAGTTACAGTTACAGTACACTACAGTATAGTAAGGAAGCGACTGCAAACTCTAGAGATGAGCGGCTGAGAACTTCTAGTTGCATACATTTAGACATAATTTAACTGGTAGGGACATGGGCAGGGGTTGACACTAAGGTCTCAGAGGCACTTGCCCATCGGGCAAGTACAGGTCATGTTCTACTTGCCCGAAGGTAATGCCCACGATTATGAAATCACTTGAAAGAATACTCTTGCACCATCTTGTTACTTGTTAGTATGACCAAAGACAAATTCGACCCCTGCCAGTTTGCATACAAGAAAGGTTGCGGTACAGAGGATGCGGTTGTCACACTGGTCCACTTAATTACAAAACACCTAGATCAGTCTAACAAGAATCATGCAAGGGTGCTGTTCTTAGACTTTTCTTCAGCTTTCAACACAATACAGTCTGATATACTAGTGTCAAAGATGGTGCAGTTGGAACTGAATCCATACTTAATACACTGGTATGCTGCCTTTCTCACCAACAGGGTACAGAGGGTGAAAGTGAACGGAACCCTCTCCTCAGCAGTAACTACTAATGTTGGGGCCCCCCAAGGTTGTGTAAGCTCAGCTATACTTTTCACCCTTTATACTGACAGCTGTCGTACTGAGGAATGTCTGTCTGAATGTCGTACTGACAAACCAGACCAACACATTCTAAAGTACTCTGATGATACAGTTTTAATTTCACTCTTAGATAGTTCCAGTGATCCTGGACTGCACCAACTCAGAGTGAATAAGGTGGTTGAATGGAGTGATAACAACGCTCTCATCATTAACACTAAAAAGACAGAAGAGATTGTTTTTGGTGCACCACCAGATACACACAGATCTCCCATTACTATTCATGGTGAACAGATCAACCAGGTATGTTCGTATACATACCTCGGAGTAGTAATAGACCATCTTTTGTCATGGAAAGATCAGATTGAATCTGTGTGTAAGAAAACAAAGCAAAGAATCTACTTCCTTCGCCGTTTAAGATCATTTGGTGCTAGTAGACAGATTCTTCTTATGTTTTTCACGTCTGTCATTATGAGTGTTCTTCAGTACTGTAGTACCACCTGGTATGGATGCCTGTCTGCAGCCCTTAAGTCACAACTGCTGCAACAACTGAACATTTGTTCAAAGATAGTTGGACAACCACTTCAGAGGCTATATACGACTACGTATGATAACAGCATTCTAAGGTTGGCAAGAAATATTACCTCTAATAGTAGCCATGTGTTGCATAGAGAATATAGGTTGCTGCCTTCAGGAAGGAGATACGGTGTTCCAGAATACAGTAAGGTCAGACTAAAAAGGTCCTTTGTCCATCAGTCGACTTTAAGGCTTAATCAGGAGCTTGGCCATAGGTAGGCTTGGCGGTGAACACTGCTCTTGTCTATATTATCCTTATGTATGTAAACCTGTCTTGTTTTTGATACCTGTGTTAAATGTTTGTATATATGTTATGTGTCGCATACATGACTTGCTGTGTCGCAAGACAAATTTCAGTGTGAACTGACAATAAAGTACTATATCATATCATATCATATCACTTGCACGAAAAGTAAATCGTCCATTATAAAATGATAGGTACGATTTTAATTACCGCTCAATTTAACACTTATTTCTTTACTTTCTGGGGCTGTGCGATAAAATGTCATACCTCAATACCTCCAAATACCAAATACTTTAGCTATGATTGAATATGTCTATGGTTTCACACTTGTTATTTTATATTTTTAAATGTAGCAACAGTAAAAACAGCACATTAGGTAAATAGTGCTCTTATTTTACATTCCACAGACCAGAAGACACAGCGCACTAGCCACGTTCAGGTGTTTAGACAGATATCTCGTGTTGTGTTTATAGACATTTGTGTCCCCTCCCAAATGAGCACTTGCCCGGTCGGGCAACCTGAAAGCCAACTTCACCTGCCCTGACATTTTATTTACCTGCCGGGGGCAGGTGGGCAAGCCTTAGTGTCAATGCCTGATGGGTATACATGCTCATAATTTCAAGGTATATAAAATATAGAGGCAGTGCCATTGCAGGCCTTTTACACCCTAGACAATGATCATTGTTTAGTTATAAGCCGTTTTGTTTTTCTTCCAAAACACTGCACATTCATGAGTGGAAGAAGCTGCATTTCTGTGGACACACCCAGTAGCAGCTCATTGAGACACAGGTTGAGACATTTAGAACAGTACAGTTAGTCTCAAACCGTTACTCTCACTATCCCTCTCTGTAGAGGAAATTATTCTGGCTGGAGAATCTGTTCAGACGGGACAGTCATTTCCGGTGCAAGCCAGGGAGGATACAGTGAAAGTGTTGTAGATTTTTATAAAACTGTTAATGTATGTGCAATATGTATCTGTCACTCTTCACTGCAGTAAGTTAAAGTTACTTGATGTGCAGAGGTGTTGTTGAGTAACACACAACTGCTTCCCGCCAAGTACTCAAGTCTGACCACTTGGGTAGCATTGTAGCAACAAGCATATTGATTGATTGATTGATTGATTGAAGACTTTATTAGAAGTTTGCATAGGGAAAGGTACAGTTTCATGACGGTACAGTTCACTGGTATAAGGTCTACTAAAAGGAGATCCTAGAAAAGACTAAGCTTATTTCCATAGGAAACCATTGAAGTATCTCATATAACATTGAATGACAGATAGTTAGAACACATAGGCCTACTATGCAGTAGATATAGTATATAGAACATACAGGTAGCCTAAATACAAGGAAGGGGAGGGGGAGGGTAGGGCTGGGCTATGTTTGTTTTTACCAGTTGCGAACGGCTGCTGCCTGTAAGTGGCTTTTCAGGGAGGTTTTAAAGGATGCTAGTGATCCACACTCCTTTAAGGCCTTCGGTATTAAGGCGTTCCACATTTTTGTGGTATAGCAGAAGTATATTTGTGGTATATCTATCAAATTAAGTCAGATAACACCACAATATTTTGAAAAAAGGTTCCTCATGTCCCCAAGAATAACGGAATACATCATGTAGTGGACTAAAGGGACATTGTTAAAAAGAATGCCCTCTCACTGGAGGAGATGACAGCTTCCGGTGCATAACTTTTACAAGGTGGAATTACAGGGTTACATGTCTCCATTCCGACATGTCTCCATTCCGACATGTCTCCTTTCCGACATGTCGCCACTCCGACAATAAGAAGTCAATGTCGCAGTGGCGACATGTCGGAATGGAGAGCAGTCAACGAATTACGGTTACATGTCTGTATAATTTGAAGAGTGCTTGAAAGAAAGTCTAGGTGGGAGCAGAGACTAGAAGAGATCCTGCAGAATCACAGCAAGTAGGACACTTCAACACAGATCCACATTTTGCCCCAACAAACAACACTGACAGGAACTTTGAGAGGAAGGATCATAACCACCCACTCCAGGCGCTTTGATTTGGCCCATGTATGTGTGTGTATGTGATCATCTCTATCAATGGAAACTTGTATTTTGTTTGTATAAAGTGACAACGTGTGTTCAGGCTTTCTCCAGGAGATGGCGACACTGCCGTTGTTTACGATCACATGAACTCCCTGAGGGGGCTCACCTGGGAGAGGAGAGGAGAGGAGGAGACATAAATAAATAAAGTACATTACAACAGAAGCAATTATTGTTCTTGACATGTGCTGTGCTATCTGCTGGTCTTATGCTACTGTGTGTACTGTATATACTGTAGGCCTACATATCTGTTTGTTTTTCTCATTGACATGCTTTCCATTTTCTCCCTGCTCTGCTCTCCCCATCCCCCTTCTCGTTCTTCTGCCTGCCTTTCTCAAAAACAACAAAATGATTCTTGCACAATTCTATAACACATTTCATCCACTTCAAGAAATGGCCACAAGCCTATGCAAACCTCTAATAAATACTTCAATCAATCAAAGTATAGGCCTATGCCTGTACATTGTCTGGTTTATTTGCAGTTGTTTTTTCTTCTTGGAGCACAGGTTGAGAACCATGACAACTTCTGGTAGGCCTAGTAGTTGAACTGCACCGCCCTCCTGGATTTGCTTTGACACTACAGGTGCTTGTGTCACTCCTGGAGTTCTGACTGAGCCCATTCCTAAAGCCTGTATTTTGGGAGTGTCTCTACCAGTACCTGGCTTTCTGCTGCTGCATTCCCCCAACAACACGGAAGTCTCTGAAATCCAGCAGTGACGATGGGTTAACTTCTATAATTCGGATCAATAGTTTGTAAACGCCGTGCGAGAAAAGAGATGATATATTGCGCCGTGTGCCTATAATAAAGCCAAGGGCAAGAGATACATTTGAATCAAAGCGACTGTGAGTGAGGCGCAGGCTAGAGATATAAACATCTCTAGTCTGGAATGCGAAGGCGCGACGTATCTTTAGCGGCCGCGGAGCGCACTGGACTTCACCAGAGTTCTGACCCGCAGTCATCGTCATCCACCGGACAAATGCATCCAAGCGGCCCGGACCCGGCTGGGCTCGGGGTGGGATCCAAGTTGACCCCGGCCGCGGTCAATCAGATCCTCATGGAAAGCCTCCTGTACGTTGGGAACGCGGTGCTGGTGTTTTATCCCGTGTATCTGACGGGGTACCTGGGGCTCAGCGTCAGCTGGGTTCTGCTGTGCATGATGATGATCACCTGGTGGAAGAAGAACCGCCAGTGGAAGGACGTCCGGATCGGAACCGCCATAGACTTCGTGGATAAGGAAACGCACGTTATCCACAAGGAGCTGAAGAAAACGTTGAATATGGCAACATGGGTATGTAGGGCAATTTAGCTTTTAAAATGCATTGGGAAAACGATACTGAAAACATGCCACCGAGACCGTCGGCTAAATATTACACAATTCATATTCAGAGAAAGACAGACAGACTACATAATCTGTAGTTTCCCATATATTGTCATTGGACTGTGGCTGGTGCGTGCTAACTTTGCGGGTTTGTTTTGTACACACTCACACACTTAAACCACACCTAGCCTATTTTGTGATTCATATCATGAGAAAAGAGAGGGACTAGATTTTTGTAATTGGAAGCACATATGATTCACAGTTGCATGTTTGAGAGGGCACCTCTCCCATCTCTGGTGTGTCCACTGTGTGAGAGAAAGAGAAGGCAAAAAATGCAAATTGACTAAAATGTCTTGTTACCTATTTTAGGCCTACTATATGTCTATTTCTATGTCTTGTAGTCTGGCAAAGCCAGATAATTATCTACATTTAGACTATGTGTAGCTCTGGTCCATAGTAGAATGGAGCTATTAATAGGCTACATGGCGTTTTTAAGTGTATAAGGCTATGCATAAGGTACCATTAAGAAATAACACTATTATTTACAAAATACACCAAACCTTAATATGATAAAGGAGTCAGTGTAGAACATATTCTACACTTATTACTCTCCCTTTCCTCTCTAACATCAAAGCCACATTTCTATATAAAACACAAATGCATCAGATGCTGCATACTTGGTAAATGATAGGACAATTTGTGTTGCAGTCCACATCTTTAAAACTCCAGAGAAGCCTAGGTAAGCCCTGAATAACAATTACTGTTATAAGTCTCTATTTGGCACACATTTTTTGACCTTTCACATTTCTGAAATTGATTTATTTTATTTCATTTTCATTTGGTACCATTTATACCCATCTTTCCATTTCCATTCATGGTGAATTATTTCACTACATAACCATTGCTCTATGATTTTATGTAATTTACCCTTTGTATAGGCCTAATGGATGTGATGTGAGGTAATTAATTTAAAACGAATCCACTCACCGTCATCATAATTATCACTATCATCATCACAATGATGCATGTCACCGTGCATGTCATAGTAACCTCACGGTCAGCTGGACCGTATAAATCATTACCTGGAAAAATAAATCCCTCTCTTACAAAGTATACTGTAGGTACAGTATGTACAGTATTATGATCTGTCTCTTCCTGCTTGTCACAGGTCCACTTTCCTGATGTTGAGAAAGTCCAGTGGGTCAACAAGGTACAGTAAAACATTAAGCTGACCCACCTCATTGCTCTTACGACTTTCGCTCTTTCGGTGTATGCAGAATATTTACCTGTCTTAGTCATCATAATTCATAACTCACGTGCACAATAGTTGAAAATGCACGTTAGACTCGATTTAAAATATGTTTCCTCTTTGTTGGAATGGAAGGATTAGCCAGGCTCAGTTGTTGAAAGGACTCTCGACAACCGCAGAGGAAACTGTAGTGTAGTCCTACTATCCATTATATCTGTAATGTTTACACAAATTGCAAATATTCTCTAGCATCAATGTTTCACGTTTGTACTATCTATTAAGCTGTACGATTTGTTATACAGAATAGTTAATTGACTGCCAATTATTTTAGAACGGTCATGTGAAAGTGTTAGTGTTTTTTTCCCGTGGCTTATGGCATACATGACACAATTTCAACTTAAACCGTCTATACTTACTAAACTTGACCAGGGTAGTCTCTGTACTAGGTCCGCTCATTCTCCCCTCTACTAGACTCTAGTGTAGCATCTACCTTACACCAAATGGCTTAGCTAAAAATAGCCGATGTTCAAGTTCACAATGCGTCGCAATGTGACATTGTGAGCTTGTAGATCTGCTATTTTTGTCGATTGGGCTCTATCATAACTAACATGGTGGATTGTCCTTAGGCTAGTGCGGTTATTTCTTTAGCTTCAAAGTTGGTATTGTTTTATTGGATTGTGTTTACACAACGTCCTGAGACCAACCAAACCGCTGTTTTGACCTCACAGGCACCCTTACTTGTCAAACAGACGAGAAGATCCTCTGCTCCTCACCTCCCTTTCTAGGCTCTCCTCTCCCTGCTCTGGTGCAGAGCAGAAGCCGTTTGACAAGTAAGCGTGCCTGTGAGATCAAAACAGCGGTTTGGTTGGTCTCAGGACGTTGTGTAAACACGATCCAATTAAAAAATACTAACTTTGAAGCTAAAGAAATAACCGCACTAGCCTAAGGACAATCCACTGTGTTAGTTATGAGAGAGCCCGCGAAATCTAGCAACAGGGGCAGCCGAAATCTAGCAACAGGGGCAGCTATGAAAAAAATCGACTAAAGCATGTATGAAGGGGTGTGATAAAAGGCAGATTTAAACCCTATATGTGTTTTGGTCTGAATGACTCCTTTAAGCCTGATTTATATTTAGTTGTGAGTGTGACAATGTGAGCTTGTAGATTGGCTATTAGCGTTGCGCAACACAATGAGCAACCATGCATAACTCAAGCATTACAATGACCAGGATGTAACGCAGGTATTGAGGGTGTAGGACATGCTGTGTTTTGATACTGTGTTGCCAGGTGGTGGAGCAGGCTTGGCCCTTCTTTGGAATGTTCATGGAGAAGCTCCTTAAAGAAAAGATCCAGCCGGCCATCAGACTATCCAGCCCCCATCTGAAAACATTCACCTTCACCAAGGTTCACCTTGGACACATTGTGAGTT
Source organism: Nannobrachium achirus (assembly GCF_963921795.1). Lineage (NCBI taxonomy): Eukaryota > Metazoa > Chordata > Actinopteri > Myctophiformes > Myctophidae > Nannobrachium > Nannobrachium achirus. The sequence goes on from NC_137810.1 coordinate 50,390,479, forward strand.
GGCGTCTCGATTAGCTTTCTTGCGATATGCGTTTGTCATCTCTGTACATCTAAATGTGTTTGTTAGTTTGTGTTTATGTACTGTATACCTAGCAGTCATGCCGCAGTTAAAAAACATTCCAACATCCAATCTAACAGGAAAATAATGAGAAGGAAGTATTGGTAGGATTAAGTCCTTGGTCAGCAGCATTGCATGTGGCTGAAGTGGTTTTGCATGACACCATCTCTGTGGAACAACCAAGTAGTTTTATAATATCCTATTTAAAAGATGTCGTACCAATTTCAGCCTCTCAAAATAACTGGGATGCAAGTGTTCACGCATGAAGTGGACAAACGAGAGGTGATTCTGGACATGAATATATGGTGAGTAACATGTTACTACTAGCCTAGTTCCAGACCCTGAATCGCTAGCCACACCCCTTTAAAATGTCAATTCAGGCTGAGTGTCAGGCTACGTTACTACTGCATTAAAGGTAATATCTGCCGGTGGACACAAAGTGTCGTAATAATGTCACTGCCGTCATCAATTTCATCAGTTGATGTCATCAGTGTCAAATTCATCAATACTTCCAGTTCCAGTTACAAAATGAAATACAGTATTTATCTGTAGATTCTGGCTATGACTACTACTGTTACATGTGTATTTTCATTTATTGTACAGTCATATGATTTATTCTTATAAACAATTACTGTATTTTCTTTTCAGTTATGATGGTGATGTAGACATCGACACAGAAGTGAAGTCAATCACAGCTGGGGTCAAAGGACTTCGGGTGGGCGTCTTCATTTTTCTGTCTGTTAGCAACTGAGTTGCTTTAGTTATGGATATAAGCTACTGTTTCACAGTCAAGGATGTAAACGCTACTGTTTTCAGTTAGTGCTTTACACTTGCATGAATATGAACTTGATAAAAAAGCGATGTTAATATTTTTACTATTTGTACAATGTAAAATAAGATATGATGATGATGATGTTGTAATTTAAGAGGAATCGAGTTAAAATACTAAACTTCTGAATGCTTACAGTTTCAAGGGATGCTGAGGGTCATTCTGGAGCCTCTCATCGGTCAAGCCCCAATAGTGGGAGGAGTCACATTCTTTTTCATTCGTCGTCCAGTGAGTTTGCATGGATTGTATTCCCAATCATTCACTGTCTTTAAAAATGGTACTGCATTAATTTAGCTGAATTAAAAGGTGAACAAATTATTTTTCAGACCTTGCAGATCAACTGGACGGGCATGACCAACCTCCTAGACACTCCCATGTTCAGGTTTTCTACCATTTAAACCCTTATTATGTCATGTGGTTGGTGTCACTGTAAAAATGTGATAAAGAGAATGTGCGGTTTCTAAATCGTCATTGTAGGTTAAAAATCTAATCACATGGATATGGAGATCCACATGGGTACTTTGTCAGTTGTCCATTATACAGTATAATTATACATTTGTGCAAGGTTTCACACCGATCATAACCCCAGTGACTCCATTTAATTGTATTTACCACTGTGCCACCCGAGCGCAATTCATTATTTTACTTTTATTCAAGTATTTTTACTTGTAAAAGAGTTTCTTTGTTGATTTCTATACTGAGCTATTGCTACTTTTATTTATGTAAAACAAATTGAGTACTTCTTCCACCACGGCAAAAGTCGTTTGTGATTAGCTCTGGACACTCGGGCAGACCCGGCAGACCCACCAGACCAACCCTCTTTTACAGTTATGGAGGTGGCTAGACATCCTGCAGAGCCACGCTGTAAAAACACTGAAAAGCATGTTTTGCCTGTATAGGATCATGTTGGCCTCATGGTCTCTAGCTTCTGCTATTAATGACCTTTTTTTTACCCCATCTGTCCCCTGCCAGTTCACTCTCTGAAAGCTCCATCATGGACATCATTGCATCTATGATGGTGCTGCCCAACCGCATGTGTATCCCCCTCATAGACCAGGTCAAAGTGGACCAGATGAGGTTCCCCTTGCCTCGTGTAAGTAACACAACCCAACTGCTGCCTAAAGGAAACTTAGGCAAATGGAGACATTTTGTGTCTGTGTTCTAACAAAGACTTTGCCTGTATGAGATTATTGTTTGTGTTTTTGAGAGGTGCTAACTGCTCCAACATGTCCAAGTGTTTTTCCATTGTATCATGTGATGTCATCAGTATTTGATGGATGCATGTTAATTTTGATTAATGTCCTGTACTTTCAAGGTTCAAGGTTGTGCTTTATTGTTAAATCTCGTGTACACGTACATACGAGTAAAAGGTATTTTTGTTTGCCTCTGTTCCCCAGGGAGTGGTGAGGGTCCATCTGCTGGAGGCCAGAGACTTGGTGGCCAAGGATACCTACATGATGGGCTTGGTGAAGGGAAAGTCTGATCCATATGCAATCGTCACATGCGGCAACACACAGTTCAAAAGCAAGACGGTCAAAGAGAACCTGAACCCACACTGGAATGAAGTGTACGAGGTATATTGTCAAAGGAACAATCCTACTCTGGGGGCGGGACATAAGTACAAACAGATGCAATGCAATTGGCACAGCATCCAGTCGAGGCTGAGCTGATGAGAATCAAGTTTTATTTGTTGAATCCAACAGCCTCTAAAACAAGTACGTTTTCTCTTTAAACTGTCCTGTCCCCAAAGCCCGACCCTGAGTTTACTCTCTGTCTTCTTTATACCTTTCTCTCCCAAGCCAGGCTCAGGGGTCCCATGACAAAGAAACGATAAGGGTCACATGACTCAATAACAACAATAACAACCTCTCTTTGGTGGAGCAAGATGGGGTAGAATTAATGATTGAGTCTGATTCAATCAATTACAGTTCTTTGACAATTATCTTGATCAAAGGCTTCTCAGCTGAAGACAGGCCTTTAAGGCAAGGTGTTTACTCACACCCTAAGTAGAAGGTTTTCATGCAACCAGTCAGGGCTGTAAAGAGTTACCACAGGACAGCATAACAAATGGCAGTATGAAAATGGCATCATGGAAAGGGCAGCTTAAAAGTAAATGAAATAAATAATACATATTAGTAATTTCCTACTACACTGCATTTCTATCTAGGCTTTATCCAAAGCACTTTACAAAGTGTTAACACACTTCTTTGTTCACATTCACACACACATTTACTCAATATACGAAATTAAGGTTTCAGTCAGCGTCTTGCTCAAGGACACTTTGACAAGAAAGAACCAGGATCTTTCTAGCTCCCAAACAGCCCTCCTGAGCCATCGGCACTGTATGCTGTCATTCTAAACATCCTTAGTATCATCATCATTGATCCGGCTGCTTGGCTTTACAATATGTGATCTGTCAAATTAAAATCCCATAACCCACATTTTGTAGTTTGCAAATGCTGAGGTATGTGAGGAACAGACGAGAGTCTGATTCTGGACAATCCTATCCACCACCAATCTATAGTGGCGTTTTTCCATAAAGCCTCTTAATGCGCATTAAAGCTATACTGTGTAAGTTGCTCAACTAGTGGTCAGTAGCTCTATAGCAAACCTTGGTCGCGTCCGCGTCTTTTGGCCGTTTTTCGCCGCGGACACCCCCGCGTCTGCCTCCACCTCGCCGAGATCTATCTTTAGAGGGGTCCCTGATTCCTGTGCGTTCAGGCATTCCGGAGAAACCGACTCCTTCACCCATGCTTCACCGTTCACCCGAGTATAGAGACACACGGGAGACTACAAATATGGCCGCCCTAGCGACCCCACTTCAAGATGCGCTGTGATTGGCCGCAGTGTATAACCCTCGCTGTGATTGGCCGGTAGTGTATGATGACGTCATTTTGCCGCGAAATTCTCCCCCCCTCACGGCTCATAGAAAACATATAAAGAGAAGGCTTTTGAAGCAGAAAATAACGGAGTGGGTGTTCTAAAACTTTAGCGATTTAACAGTTAGGACAATTTTAAGATTTGTTTTATAAAAAAAGTTACATGGTATAACTTTAAGCCTTTTGCGCTTAAATCTTTTTATGGAAACACTTCAAAATTCGAATAAACTTTCATTATCCGCAAAAGCTTTTATCCGCTTGGAGGAGGTGGATTTTGAGGCTTTATCAAATAAACTAAATGCGCATTTGTGAATGGAAACGGGTCAGACAATAAATGCGAATAAATTATGACGTTCTGGTTCCATATCGTCCTCCAACTTAATACTTTCCCCTGCCGCTTAACGTCCATTGTATTAAACCGGTTGTTTGTTACACACAGAGTGTGTTCATCTCCCAGAGTCAATCCATCCGTGGCTAACCCTTCCTCATCACACGGTGTTGCGTGCCAAAAGTGTCCGATCTACAAGCTCACAGCAGCTCGCATCCGCGTCTCCGCACCGCGTTGTGAGCTTGCAGATCGGCCACCTTCCAGAGGACGCTGAAACTTGCAGGATGAGTGTGCACTGTGCAGCGATCGAGTCACAGCAGTCAGACGTGCAGTGCTCACGTCTCGGTTTGGTCTGAAAATATCAGCCCGATCAACTCATGTGACCGTCGCTAATTCGAATGACACCCGCAAATGGAAACAGGCTTTGTCTGTGCGAATTTCTGATAATTCGCTTCCTATTTTCGAATACGTTTATGGAATCATGGCTTATGTACTGTATGTCTAGTTTGTGGTCCATGAAGCCCCAGGCCAGGTGCTGGAGATGGAGCTGTTTGACGAGGACACAGACAGAGACGACTTTCTTGGGAGGTAAAGGAAACCTCCTAATGTGTACATGGGTGCAAGCACCCAATTATAGGCATAATTGTGTTTGTTGCAGTCTTAATTTAAGATGTTACATGCATTATGTGAATCTGTCTTAATTGTCCTTATATAGTAAACCCCTCCTTGTATTTGGTTTTGATTGATTGATTGAATACTTTATTAGAAGTTTGAATAGGAAAAGGTACAGGACAGTACTGTTCACTGATACAAGGTCAACTAAAAGGATAAAGACCACAAGAAAGCTTTTAGGCAGGTTTAAATTGTGGTCCCTTTTTTCTCAATTCATACAAAAATACATTCAATGGTAATAACAGTTCACTTTTCATTATGAATGGGCTCATTCAACAGGTATCACCTGGACACTGGAGAAATCAAGCGAGAAAAAGAAATTGACAAGGTGAAGACCTTATTTTGTATACATTTGTAAAAAGAAAAAAACAATGTATCCTCTATCTGAACTTTTAAAATAACGACCAGAACACTATTGGCTCTCTGTAGTATATCATAAATGGATATTCCTTCTACAGTGGGTCTGCCTGGAAGGGGTCCAGAATGGCGAGGTCCATCTGAAACTTCAATGGCTCTCCCTACACTCAGACCAAAGCCTGTTGTACGAGGTAATGTCATTTTCCCCCCTGATTATCTTATCAAACTTAGCATTCACACCATTATGGCTTTCTGTTAAATGTAAGCTGCTATTCAAACTTATTCTAGTTATGAACACGCCCGTTTTGGCTGTCGGGAGGATCAGAACTATTCCCAGTGGCCTGCCTCCTTATTGGCCGGCCTGACTGCCAATCAAAGAGAAAAAATGAAAAGAAAAGGTGGAGCTGAAAGGGAGAGAGAAAGAAAGAAAAAAGGCCAGTGAGGAGGAGGTGGCAAAATGTTACAAGCAGTCTTAGTAACAATGATGATGCTGCAACGCGTACGTTGTTAATAAACTCTGGTTCTCAAGTTTCTTTACATACATGTGGATTGAGGCAGTTATCCCCAAGGGAGCTTGAGGAGGCTAGATACATTCATTGATATTATTAGGATAAGAACACACTTTGTTCCATTTTGTACCCTCACAATAACATGAACACAAATCCAGCAATTGCTTTATACAGTAGCTCTTAGCTGCAACAATAACAACCTTGGCACTACTGGTTGTCAAAAAAGCTTTATATATCCATTGTATATTGGGGTCATAGCACTTGCCTACACTCAATGACCAAACATGTAATAGATAGCATTTTTTATGTATTTTCTTTTTGTTTTTATATATATATATTTTTTATTTTTATTTTTTTTAATTTGTTTTACTGAATAGGTGCGTGCGTGGTCTACCTACATTTTTCTTAGATTACTATTTCTATGCATTCGATTTATTCACGTTGATGTATTGATGTATTACCTTGTATTGATGTTGATGTATTGATGTATTACCTTGCTTATTGTAAATAGCTCTGGATTTAGAGCATCTGCCAAATGCCTAAATTGTAAATTGTGTGTGTGGCCAGCCCAGTAGACATTGTAAAATTGAGTACGTTTTACAATATTTGGCCATGTTTCCTATGCAAAGGTGGATTTAAAACCAACACTGAGGCTTAAGCGGGAGAGCCCAGTGCTAGCTCAGAGGAACTGGCAGGTACAGAGAGAAGACAACAATAGGACAAGTCATTGGATTGTATAAGATTGAGTAATGTATGATTAGAGAACAAAAGCACTGGAATGGAGGACTGTGTGTGGGGCAGTCATGGTGGTTATTGTGTTTTTCATCACGGTGGTTGTTGTGTTTCGTCATGGTGGATGTTGTGTTTAATAGTGTTGTTGTGTGACTGTCGAACAATATGGAATAACAAGGCTTCGCTCGCGCACACCATCAAATGTAGCCTGGGTGGGTGAATATGACTTCCGGCCTGATTTTAGATCCCACTCTGCCACTCTGGCCCTGGTTATTATGAGTCCTCGATCTCCGCTCTGAGGCAAGAAAAAGCTAGGGATCTGACTAGTCTGTGAATGGCGTTAGTAGTAGTACCTCTAGTTTGAGCAAGACCTGTTAATTGAACGTGTAACCTATGTAACCTCATTAAGATTATGCGTAAAGCTAACCTTATTCCTAACCCTAACCTCAGTAAAATTATGCCTAAAGATAAACTTTTTCCTAAATTCCTAACCTTAACCTCAGTAAATGATGCCCTACCATCAGTAAAATGATGCCTAAACCTAACCTTATCTTCAGAAAAATGATGCCTAAACCTAACCTTGTTCCTAACCTCGGTAGAATTATGCCTAAACTGTTTAGGCGTAATTTTACTGAGGTTAGGAATAAGGTTATGTTTGGTAAACATAAACATAACCTTATTCCTAACCTTAGTAAAATGATGCCTAAACCTAACCTTATTCCTAAATGTAACCTCTCAGTAAAAGTAGCGTTAACGAGAACATAAATTGTAACAAAAAGTAGCGTTGGCCCTTGGAAAATCATTTATCCACAGTGAGATTCAAACCTGAAGTCTATGGACTGGGAGTCTAATGATCAACACAACACGCCATTGCACCAGTTATTGAAGTAAGGTTGTGGGAGTTACTTGAGCGTGACAGCACTCAGTTTATCTGTCTGGGAAGTGGGAAGTGGCACGAGACTAGCGGTACTAATACAACTCACGACTAGAGGAGGACACATTTGACACTTGGCTGGATATTCAAATCATGTATACCTGTTTCCTAAACACTCTTCTAGACTACCGATGGCTTAGCCTGTGCTATGCTGGCAGTGTATCTGGACAATGCTTCAAACATTCCAGTAAGTGTGACTTTCAAGACCTTATTGCTGTAAATAGAGACGTGTTATTGTCCATTCACTGTTTGTGTGATTACTGCTAATAATATGCTTTTATTTATGTCTAGAAAGACGACAGTGAGTTCTGCCACAACGACAAGCATGGGAAACATTCAAAGGAAGGCAGGGTAAGACTTTGGTCCACCAGTTTGTTATATGTTGGGGAGTTTGCACACTCCCCCTCATGCACACACTCACACATACACAAGAGGTGACATGTGCATTGTACAGTACAGGCTACCATAATCTAGTACTGTTTGGTGGCAAGCTTTAGTTTAGCTTGCAGGGCCAATACTACTACTACTTCATTCAGCAGATGTTTGTGCCTTGCTCGGTTAAACAAGGTTTTAAGAAGTGAAAGTGTTCACACTACATTTGTGTCAAAGTTTGGACTTTGCATATTTTGTCACAGTTTATTTCTCACACAGCACATGTGGTATTATGTATTGTTAGCTATGGCAGTGGTTCTCAACCTGTGGGTCGGGACCCCCAGAGGGGTCCCCAAATTATTTTTGGGGGGTCCCCAGATGATTAACTTAATGTGCAACATTGTTTTCTCTCTCAACAGTAAACAAACCAACATAAAGTGAAAGTGCATAGTGACAAGTGTCAATTTAAGGACTTTTTAATACCTCTAAAATGACAAATTAAACATTGGCCAAAATGTCAAATATTTGAGGCAGAAATTGTGAAAATAGCAGATCTACATGAGCATGTAGATCTGCTATTTTCACAATCTGTTATTTTCTGCTATTTTCACAATAGAACCGTGTTATACAAAATGTAATGCCTCAACTCGTAGTGCTTGTCAGGGTGGGGGGTCCCCAGTTAAAAGTTTTAACATGATTATTTTGGGGGTCGCAGCCTGAAAAGGTTGAGCTATGGTTTGGTTAGATGAGTTCTGACACTTGAGTGTCAGTTGATCACAGAAAATATCCGAGGGTTAGGGTTAGGGTTAGGGCTCTCAAGGGGAAAATGTAACTTAATACCTACTCTATGTACAAATCTCTCTTTGGCTGCTTCAGATAAACTTGTATGCAGCTGGTATTTCCTGTTTGTTTGGTGAATGCCTCTCATCAATTGTGGGTGTGTTGTTACTTCTGATGTTTGTGTTGCTTTCCTTTACCTGGTATTCATTCAGGGTTAGAGTTTCACAGCACATAGAAATATGCAGAACATAAAATTCAGAAAGCCCCAAAAGACATGAAATGAAATGTCTTTCGGGCAGTCCGCTGATTTATATACTGTATCTGGAACGTAGACCGCGACACCATTCAAAGTAATAGGACGACAGATACTGTAGATAGAACATGGCAGCCATTGAGTTCAATGGAGAAGTAGCGCCATGTTATATTCGGTTCCTCAAGCTATATAGAATCTCTATTCCATTTAATCCCTATTCCTAATTAATATAAAGAAAACATATTTTCTTATCTGAAGACCTGGGTATCTATCCTGACATGAACTGTTTGTCCCACTTTCCCTCTGCTGGCCAATCGTTGCAAATGCAACGATGAGATCTAAAGTGTAACAAAACACACAGTAGCATTCGATCCTGATGTCTAAACGGTATTTCCTCTTAATAATGCTGATGTTTTATTAAACATGCAGAGAGAATTATGTTTATTTTGAGTACCAGACAAGAGCATAACATACTCTATCTATGCATATTTTACATTTTTACTTTACATTACACGTGCAGGGAGGAAGTGGTCACAGTTCTCAGTTTTAGTCCAAATGCACTGTATTTCTTCTAGCACATAAGACAGCCTGTCTGATCTAAGAACAGTACTGTACAGTTAAGACACAAATTCTACTAAAAGGATTTAAACCAAAGAAAGCACAATGGCTTGTTTTCTTTGGGATCCTTTTATACTCAATTCATAGTCACACCCCACTTCATGGCAAGATCCCAGTGTATTCATGGTGTGGTGATTGTGGGTGTGATGGTTTTATCTACAAAACTGTAATCAATTCGTATGGCACTAAATATTATACCATCTACCAGTTTTTACAGAGAGGGCTATGTTTTTCTTTTGTCTTTTTAATAAAGTCAAGTTAAAGCAGTCAGTGTGCATCTCCTTGCCAACCCTGACATGTGTTTTGCATGTGCCCGCCAGGGGTTCTGGTGTGTGTTAGGAGTGGAATGTAGCCTCCATACAAAATAAAAGGGAATTGCATTCCTGTAGGGGAATTGCGTTCGTGTTGTAGGCAAACTCCCAACATTCCAGCATGTTAGGCGTTGGTGGTTCCTTGTGCAAGTACCTGGAAGCAAGAAGGCTGCATCATAGCAGCAAATGGATGTTTTTGAATGATACTAATAATTTGGACCTTTGTAATTTTCCTAAAATTGGAAGTCAAATGTAAATATTGTACTTTACATATTTGAATAGTACAGAAATGGTTATGGTACCAGAATATTGCACTCTGATATTCATCAGTATTTGTATTAATTAATTATATTCATCCAGATTGTCTGTGTCAAATTCTGACTACAGTTTTTTTCCTATGTAGAAAGATATCTGTTTTAAAATGCAAATCAATCAAATCTTGTTTGGATTACATTTTCAGCTAAGGAGGCATGCTAATCCTAACTCGTATGTGGAATTCTCCATCGATGAACAAGTCCAAAAAAGCAAGGTACCCATCTCTCTCTACATAAATACAATTGAGACATTTTAGCCGATGCACTTATCCAGAGTGACAGTATGAATATATAGCATTAGCTTGTTGGAGTGCAACCTAGTTAATAAACCATCTCTTCTCCTCACAGGTTGCATATGCATCTAAAGACCCAGTGTGGGAAGAGGGCTTCACCTTCTTTGTGCACAGCATGAAGAACCAACAGCTCAGTGTTAAGGTCTGCTACTGATGCATGACTCATGAAAATGTCTCTTCCAGATGAATTGTCAGACCCCTATGTGACCTACTTATCCCCAAATGGGTCTAAGGTTTCTGCTTGCTATGTAGTCATCGTCAATATATGAAACCAACATTGCCATAGGTCATGGTGATGTCTAAGGTTGGATAGAAAAGAGAACATTCTTCCATTCATTCTCTTGATAATGAATCATTCTCTTCATGCATGCATACATACAGTACATATACATACTGTACCATTCATTCACTATTTCAGTCAAGAGTTTCGTTTTGTGCATCCTTTGCCATGTGCTCTGGCCCCAGGTCAAGGAACACGAGAAGAAGACAGTGCTGGGAACTCTCCACTTGTCCCTGGACCGTCTCCTCAAAGCTTCGGACATGGTGCTGGATCAGCGCTTCATGCTAGAACGCTCTGGGGCAAGCAGTGAGATCAAGATGAAGGCCACTCTCAGGGTGAACACACTTGCATATAAATGATAGGCCTATACTGTATATTTCTATACTCCATGTATAGACAGACAAAATGACATACACGAGACAAACCAAGCACATCATGGTCACAACATAAACATGCACCTCAGTTTGTAATGTTTGGGAGGTTCTGTTGGCACCTATCACAATGTTCAACATTACCCCTATATGTGTGATACTGTAAATGTTTCATTCACAGCCATCGGCAGATAAACAGTGTTTCTCGTAATTTATCTCCAGGTCGCGGCGATTGTCCTTGTTCACTGTTTATGGCAAAGTATAAAATAAATAGACAATATGGGCACGCCAGGCCAATGCCTGTCCACAAAATGAAAAAAGAGGGGTGGATCTTATTTGTCAACGTGGGCTGTATCGTACATACTGTAATAATTAACTGAAATGCACATCAAACAGGTGATTGTGTCTTTTTAGCCCTACAACCCTATTGTCCCTATTCTGGACTGATGGTAGCCATGTCCTCAATCCCAACCTAGATTCTAACCCTTGAGAAGCCTCCACCCAAGATCATCCTAGATCCTCCTCCACCAGCAAAGTCACCCGTGGCGCAGGACCACCCAGACGCCAACACCTCCCCAACTACTACTCCTCCCCTGTCTTCTCCCTCCTCTCCTGCTCCTTCCACCTCTGCCGTTCCTGCCCAAGCGTCTCTGTCTCCATCTCCGATGGCCGATTCCACCAACGGCTTTCACAACGACTATGTTTCCCGTCGCCATGACTCCTTGTCCGTGGCTTCCAACGGGCATCGGACCGCTCCAGCCACACCGCGCATGAGGCGGTATGACTCCCACAGCCTGCTGTCGGAGAACTCCATCGCTTCATCCCGTTTGGACCTGTCGGAAGGACACCCCTATCCAGAGTGAGTTTGCTGCCCGGTTAAATATGAGGCCTTTCAGCTTTGTACGATCTGAGAGGATTCCCTTTCTCCTTTTGTTAGTTTTTTTGAAAAATAAATTTGTTTTGAAAATTGTAGGGCCATCATGAACCATCAAGGGTCATTTGGAGAGATCCAGATGACCGTACGCTACGCTGTCCTGAGGAAGAAGCTCATCGTCTTGGTCAACTCCTGCAGGTAATCCATAAAACTACAGACACTCATCCGTTGTGTATATTTGTCCACATCGATACTAGTACTGATCTGGATGCATTCTCGTGCACTCATCGCACATATTTAACTTCTACAATGACAGAATACATCAGAACTTATAGGCATTCATAAAAATGATATACTTAAACTTCCGCAATACATTTAAGGCAGCAGGGGCCCATCCATATAATTAGACCCAATCTTGTTCCTACAGAAATCTCTTTCCCTGGACTGAAAATGGCACAGATTCTTACGTCCGTCTCTACCTGCTCCCCGACCAGTCCTGGAGACACCGCATGAAGACCCAGGTCAAGAGGAGGACAGTCAATCCAGTCTTCAATGAAAAGTAAGTCCTTACATGCTGCACACTATTTGTTCATGTATAACTTTACCTGAGACAAACTCAAGACTACTGAAGACATAATGGGAATTTAATATGTATTTCTTTAAATAATACTTCTTATTTCTTTAACTATAACAAAAAAAAACATTGCATGGATGCGCCTGCGACGTATCCTCAGTGATGTAGCCCAAGCTCATCTGGGTTTCGGGTCTTGCAACATCATACCCCTCACTTGGGTGACGCAGCCGGGGTTGATCAAGTCCCGACTTACGTCCCAGTAGCTACCCATGATCAGTCCCATTAGGGAAAGACAGGACCATTCACTCCACCGCTCCGGAACTACACTGCCGAGACTGGGAGGTGAAATCTGGCGCATGGAAGGACTAGGCTCTGTGAATTGACTCCTGTCTGGGCCCCTCCTACGTCTCACGGGTCCACTCCTGCTCTCACCAGGTCCAGGACCTGTGCGTTGCACCAGACTCGAGCCCCAGACATTTCACTCAGGAGTGGTGGATTCTTGAGCCGCAATGGTACTGCATGCTCCACCTAGGCAACGGTGCTGCTGCAGGCTCCGCTTGTGAACTAACATGTCTGAAAGCAACTTTTAGGTTTTCAAGTTTTATATCCTTTTCTTCATTCCCCAAACTGTTGATTGAGTCCTTTAATTCTATCCCCAAACTGTTAATTGCGTAGTTGTGCTGGATGCTGAGGAGGTGAGGGTTTTGCATTTCATTTTTTTTTTTTTTTCAAACCCCTTTTCCCACAGGTTTGAATTTGATGTGTCGCTTCAAGAAGCTGCCACCAGAAAGTTGGACGTGTCAGTGAAAAACAACAGGATGTTATACACACGAGAGAGGAAGGAGATTGGCATGGTAAGCAGTGGTAACAGTTAAAGTTCTCTTGTGTGTATTTTTGAGCGGTGGTCACAACGCTCCTATACGTGGCCGTGTGTGTGGGTCTGTCTGTCTGTCTGTCTGTCTGTCTCCGTGTCTGTCTGTCTGTCTGTCTGTAGCCTGCAGTAACCTTTTCTGACCACACATGTTAAGGGAGGGGCGCTGTTGCACACACACACACACACACACACACACACACACACACACACACACACACACACACAAACACACACCACCGCTCAGTTCACACGAGTGTGATTTTTATGTTCATGTTGGAGAATCAGTTGCAGGATCCTGTGTTTAGACCTAGAAATGTTTATTTAGTATTGGTATAATGGAAATCAATTTGAAAACACAAGTGTTTCGAACGAAACACCTGTGTGTCCCCTATAAAACCTGTGGCATCCCATAATACTGTCTCTTGAAAGCATCTGCTCCGAAAAATCGAACAGAGGGCAGAGACTCGGAGGGAGTACCTCCTTCCAGACCTAAATAAACAGGTGTTTCGTTCGAAACACTTGTGTTTATTTTCGGTCTTCCAGTTCGGTACTCCCTCCTTTGGGTACGTCAACTCCCGTAAGCGACGTCGGCCAACGTCTACTCACCATACACATGAACGGCAAAGGAGACGTCTTCCAGACACACCTTCGCCCACAAGGTCCCCCCCTGAGACCACCGGAATCAGTCGGGGGCAGTGAGTAGGAAAGAAAAGGAAGAGGAGCGCGCCAGAAAGCACAAGGGCAGTCCAAGCGCTCCAGACGAGGAGGAAGACACAAGGGTCCTCCTCATTCTGCAGAAGAGTCAGCAGCCACCTGGAGGACTGAATGCGCTAACGAGCGCGGAGCCACGTCCAACTGGTAATGAGCTGCAAAGGTGGACGGCGAAGTCCAGTTCGCCGCCAAACAAACCTCCTGAATGGTGGTCCCTTGCCAGAGACCCCAAGAGGAAGACATCCCCCTAGTGGAATGAGCTGTGAAACCCACAGGTCTAGCCACATTCGCACTATCATACGCCAACCTAATGGCGTCGACAATCCACCCCGAAAGGGTTGCTTTAGCAATCTCCATCTTCGCGGTGGACTTGCCGTGAGGAACAAACAGGCTGCGCGACTTCCTGCGCGCCTGAGTCCTCTCACAATAAATCTTCAGTGCCCTCACAGGGCAAAGAAGATTAAGGCGCCTGTCCTCCTCCGTACCAAAGGGAGGAGGATGAAAGGCCAAAAGCCGCACCGGAACATGCTGCACCACCTTATTCTTCGGAATGAAGTGAAGGTGAGGTTTAAGTAGCACCTGCCGGCCGTCCGGAGAGAACCTCATGCAATCCTCTGACACTGAGAGGGCATGTAGGTCACTAACCCTCTTGGCCGTGGTTAAGGCCAGAAGGAGAGCAGTCTTGTAGCTAAGGAGCTTCAGAGAGATGCTCTCCAGAGGCTCAAACGGAGGTTGCCTCAATCCCCGTAAGACCACCTCCAAGTCCCAGGCGGGGGCCAGGGGTCTCGCCGTCAGGGAGTCCCGCCTAACCGCTGCCATAAACTGTACCACCCACGGGTGTTTGGACAATTGGTCGCCATCAAGGCTCTGGTGACAGGCCCTAATGGCTGCAAGGTAACCTCTCACCGTAGAGGCCTTACAGTTCCTATCCACCCGATCTTGTAGGAACTCCAGAATGATCGGAATTGAGGAGAACACCGGGTTCACCGAAGGGTGTTTAACCCATAGAGTATATATAAAATAGAGAGCGGACGAGCCCCGCCCCCACTATCATTTCAATGCAAGTGCTCAGTGGCGTTTTGAAGCAACGGCTACGTGCTAGCATGTAGCTAATCCAGGTGCATTCTGGGGGAAATTGGAACCAGCGTGGTTCCAAAATGACGTCACGCTGCTCTCCTCTCCTGTCTGGAGTGGAGGGGGCGGGGCCAAAATGCGCGTTTAGGCTGCAGTTCCAACTTTGGCCACCATCGGGGTTGCTTCAAATCTAGCCCTGGGTTCTGGGGGCTTGGTTTAACCCGACACCACTCCTCAAAGGCTTCCAACTTGCCCTGATACACCTTACGTGTAGAAGGAGCCCTGGACCTCTGCATCGTATCAACGACTGAAGGGTCCAGGCCGGCTGCGATCAGCCTTTCCCTCTCACGGGCCAGACCCACAGGTCTAACCTCTGAGGGTCCGGGTGGAAGATCTCGCGATCCGCTTGACTCAGCAGATCCCGTATCTGGGGCAATTGCCAAGGATCCCTGTACAGGAGCGGAGCTATCAGTGAGCTCCAAGTCCCCGTCCTCGGTGCTATTAAAAGCAGTTCGTGACTGTAACAACGAACCCTCTCGAGGGTCGGAGTAATGAGGTCCATCGGTGGGAAGGCGTACAGCAGGCCCTGGGGCCAATCGTGCGCCATAGCGTCTATCCCCAAGGGTGCAGGCCCCCTCAGGGAGAAGAACAGTGAGCACTTCGCGTCCTCGCGAGAGGCGAACAAATCCACCACCGGATGACCATACTTGGTCCAGATCTGAAACGCTACCGACTGGTTCAGGGACCAGTCCTCGTCGCGAACCCTCCTCCTGGACAGCAGGTCCGCCCCGCTGTTCAGAAGACCAGGGACGTAGGAGGCCTTGACCGACTGTAGGTGCACCGAGCACCAAAGGGCCACTTTGCGAGCCAGCACGTCCAGGGCTCGCCGCCGCCCCCCCTGTTTGTTCACATAACACATTGTTACGGTATTGTCCGTCCTGATGAGGACGTGACAGTTCCGAATGAAGGGCTCGAACTCCTGGAGCGCCAGGAACACCGCCATCAATTCCAAGTAATTGATGTGCTTGTTCATTAAGTCGGGGCCCCAAGGTCCCCTCGCCGTACGTCCTTCCAGGGTTGCACCCCAACCCGAAAGACTGGCGTCCGTGGTGACTACCTTCCTGTGAATCACCGCCCCTAGCCTGGCGCCGCTTCGAAGGAAGCCGGGAACCAGCCAAGGGCTCAGGGCCGTCCGTGCTCGCTCGGAGACCCGGACCAGAGTGCCGCCCTGGCAAGAGGGGATGTTCAGAGAGAGCATCCATTTCTGGAAAGGCCTCAAGTGAAACCTTCCCAGACTCACAAGATCCACGGCCGAAGCCATCAGGCCCGCAAGACGCTGCACCAACTTGAAGGAGACCTCCTCCTCGGAAAGGAAGTTGCTGGCATGGGACAAGAACTTGTCCACCCTCTGCTGAGAGAGGCGGGCGACCATCTCCCGGGAGTCCCACTCTGCACCCAGGAAGGTGGTCCGCTGAGATGGGTTCAGCACACTTTTTTCGTAATTGACTGCGAACCCCAAGGACTCGAGGTGCGCTATCACCACCCGGGTGTGTAGCGCCACCTCCTGGCTCGAACTTGCGCTTATTAGCCAATCGTCGATGTAGTTTGAGATCCTTATCCCCTGCCGCCTGAGAGGTTCTATAGCTGCCTTCGTAACCATCACGAAAACGCGTGGACTGAGAGACAGGCCAAAGGGGAGGACTGCGTACTCGTAGACCCTCCCCTGGAAAGCGAACCTCAGAAACTTCCTGTGAGGAGGATAGATCGACACGTGCGTGTAAGCATCCTTCAGATCTATTGAGGTGAACCAATCGTTTTCTCTCACGGTTCGAAGCAGGCTGGCAACGGTCAACATCCTGAACTTGAAGGTCATCAAGTACTGGTTGAGACCGCGGAGGTCCAATATGGGCCGCAGCCCTCCCGTCTTCTTGGGAACCAGGAAGTAGTTGGAGTAGAACCCTAAATGGAGCTGACTCCACGGGACCTCCCGTACAGACCCCTTCAAGAGAAGGGCCTGTATCTCTTCCTCCAGAATGCGGGCGTTCTCGCCCTCGGCCCTGGTGAAGCTCACCGTGGGGGAAAGCGGGGGCGACATCTTGAACTGTATTCTGTAGCCCCTTGTAATAGTGCGATAAATCCAATGGTTTGGATTGCACCTCCTCCACTGATCTGCACAAGGTGCCAGCGGAGCGTAAAGATGTGTCGGCAGCACCTGCCGAGATATCGGCCGCGACACTGTAGGCCGTCCGCTGTGGCCAGAGGAAGCTGCCGCCGACCTGGCCACGTGGTGCACCGCAGGCAAAGCAGGAATCCACCTGTGATCCACTTTCTTTACCTTCGCCCGACTCGGGCCTACAGAAAGCGTTTCCACCACCTGAGGGGAAGCGCGCTTTACCCTTAGCCTTCCTGGAAAGGTCCCGGAAGGACTCATGGTTTTTAGCATTAGCAGGTTGTTCCTGGGCTGCCGCAGTGGGCAGTTTACCAAAACCTTGTGAGGAGTGGAATGTGAGCTGGGTGTGAGTGGCTCTAGCAGAAAAGGAACTGGAGCCTGAATAGGCCGAGAAACCAAACCCTTGTACAGACTGTGTGAGTGCGGAACTAGCTGAGGCAGCGAAGGTGCCTGAGGAGGCTGAGCACATACAACTTTCTTTACAGCAGAAGATGCACAGGGAAGAAAGACACAGTTTGTATCGAACACACAATTCTTTACTGGTATTTTCGATTGGCAAGGCACGAAATTTACAGCAGTGAGAATTTTTGCAGCACACAACACGGGCGGGTTCACAACACAAACACACTGCACACAAGAACCCGCCCTTAAGTGAGGGGCAAGAGGCCCCTGGGGAGGCCGTGCCTCCCTGGGCAAACAGTCATTTACGCAGCTGCCTTCCGCGTCCCCTCGCGGAGCGGGGCTGGGAACGCTGCTGATGACGGTCTTCCTTGGGCCTGGAAGGAGGAGGGGGCCCATGGGTCCGGGCTCGAGACCCCCCTCTGGAGGAAGACCTGGAGCTTGATCCCGAAGCCCTGTCCCTGTAGTCGTTCCTCAGGACGACCCTCACCATAGAACGCGGGGTACGCTGCCTGGTGGTCGACCGCTGAGACGACTGGGCAGCAGGTGTCGGCGGTACAGTCTCAACCACCAACTCCCTGGTCTCCCTCCTGGCAGCCGCCCGCGCCTGGAAGAGAGCGAGCCCGCCCGCCATGATCTCTGTTCCCGAAGAGGGCAGGTTGCGGAGCTCTTTTTTGTCCGCTTCATCCTTCTTCCAGTCAATGGGCTCCAGCCAGCGGGTGGACTCCATCTGCATACACTGGTCCATGGAACGCCCCACCCAAGCCATGGCATGGAAATTGAGCTCGATCATGAGGTCCAGTGAGGCCTTGATCTCAGCCGCCACATCGAGGGGAGGGTCAGAGGCCGGTGGGTTCTGGAGGAGCTTCACATAGGCCGCCAACAGGCCCGCGGCATTGAGAGCCCTCACAGCATGTCCATCAGCTCTGTAAGCCTCCTGGGTGGCCTTGGACATGAACCTTTCCCACTTGTCCTCTAGAAGCGGGTGGACACCCGACAGTGAGTAGGGACTCGGCTGACCAGGTTTATCATGGAGGAACCGGGCCTGGAGCATGGAGGCCAAGGCAGGGCTGATGTGCGGGCATCTAGGAACGCCCATCTCCTGCGCCCCCTCGAACTCCGTGGGGAAGTCCAGTTTTTCAGGATCCTTGTGAGTGGCCCAAGTCTCCTGGAAAACCTGCTGTAGGCCAGTGATGGCCGGCAGGCAAGCCATGACAGGCGGCAGGGGTGGAGCACGGTCCACACCCAGCCGCAGTTGGCGAGAAGTTGCAGGCTGCTGCCGTACAGGGACGGTGAGGTTCTGCAAGCGAGCGGCCCTGGACAGACCAGGGGTCCATGGGAAGGGGAGGGCTGGCGCCAGCGGCGCCACTTGAAGCTGCTACGGTGCCGGAAGGAGGGAGCTGAGACGCGGACAGGGCCGCCGCCTGTGTCAGACTCGAACTGCCGGCAGCAGAGGGGGCCTGTGACTCCGGCAAGGCGGAGGGAACAGGCTCGGTGCCACCAGGAGCTGGGGAAGCAGCAATGCCTGCTTGAGTCCCAGCCTGAGCGGTGGTAGGGGAAACAGAAGCTGCTTGGCTCGGGGCGGCAGCGAGGCCTGCCGGAACCCTGGCCACAGCAGAGATGGAGAGAGGCGAGTCATTAATATCAGGGTGGAGATGGATCACAGGGGACCCTTCTTCCATCAGGACCACGTCCTCATCAGGCTGCTGGGTGGGGGAAAAGTCCCCCTCTTCCCCAAAAGCCTCTTCCTCGCTGTCGTGACGGTCGAGGGCAGAGAAGGAGAATTCAGATGAAAAGCTGTCAGCCCTGGAGTGGGCTGGAGAAGCACCACCGTCGGCCGGAGGAGCAGTGCCGTCAGCCGGAGCGCCGCCGGCTGGAGAAGTGCCGCCATCGGCCGGAACGGAGGCGCCGCCGCCTGGAGGAGCGCTGCCAGCCACCGGAGGGTCACCGCCGCACCGGCCTACAGGGAGGCCCGGGGACACAGCAGAGGCGAGGCCGGAGAGAAGAGAGATCGTGTCCAGGCGGAGCCGACGCGCACCTAGAGGTAGGTCACGACACTCCAAACACACAGGAGGATCCTCCTCTAAGGCATCCAAGGCGTGACGCCAGCCCATGCAGGCGATGCACGCACCATGGAGATCGTCCGGGGCTACCAGCAACCTACAGGCCAGGTTGGCACAACGGCCGTAGGAGCGTGAGGACGTCATGTCCACACAAAAACACTTTAGCGTCGATAGAAGATTCGAGAGTCTAAAGCAGAAAAGCGTGTATTAGCGTGAGCACAGGCAAGGCCAGTAGCAAACCGCAAACGCCAACAATAACAAAGCTAGCAGAATACAACGAAGCCGGTAGCTAGGAGCTAACACTAGGCTATCGTGAAGCTAACAACAAGGAAAAAACAGCTGAGCGCTGCGTTAGCACAAACAACGAAGCCGGTAGCTAAGAGCTAACACTAGGCTATCGTGAAGCTAACAACAAGGAAAAAACAGCTGAGCGCTGCGTTAGCACAAACAACGAAGCCGGTAGCTAAGAGCTAACACTAGGCTATCGTGAAGCTAACAACAAGGAAAAAACAGCTGAGCGCTGCGTTAGCAAAAACAACGAAGCCGGTAGCTAAGAGCTAACACTAGGCAAAGTAACATGAAGCTAACAACAAAGGGAAACAGCGGTGCTGTGAAACTTTACGTTGAACATTGAAGAGAAGAATAGTCCCGAGACCGGTGGACTGGTCCTAAGCTGTCGCTCTCGGTTATCCTCGAGACGATTATATCTTCTAGAATAGGTTGAAATATAGTTACAAATTACGTAGGTCAGGAGCTGTGAGATTCCGTTCGCGCTGTACCATTTGAGGAGCAGATAGCGAAAAGAGACAGTATTATGGGATGCCACAGGTTTTATAGGGGACTGACCCAGTACCGTAAAACTTGAGTGACAAGCCCTCCGGCCAATCAGGGATCGCCCTGCGGGAGTTAACGTGAGTACGTTCTGTTGTGAGGCTGACGCAATAGCGCCACCCAAAGGAGGGAGTACCGAACTGGAAGACCGAAAATAAACAATCTGTTATTGCACTCTTCATGAGACCAAAAAGTAATGCATATTCCCCCTGGGGAGCATGCTTTTTTTTTTCTTATATCATTATTTATTATTATTATTATTATTATAGCAGATTTCCTTCTATCCACAGGTACTGCTAGATCTTTCCCAGCTGGATCTGGAGAAAGGCTTCACACAATGGTAAGGAGACGGTTCTAATTTCTCCAGATTCTTTAGAATCTGGAGAATCTAGATTTAGCCAGATTCAGTGAATGTAGCTCCTGGTATGGAGTTCTGCACCACAATTAGAGAGTAATATGTCATGACTTGGTGGGTGAGGTGACAGATCTCCAGTTTCTATTTTGTTGTCTGCACTGTTTTGTTGGTAGGCTTACTCACATCGGTGTTGTTACATGTTTCCATAGCAACCACTGCAGATAGGTCAACAATGTATGAATACACAAATCCAATCTGATCCACTTGCAAATAACAGAGTGGACAGTCAGTCCTAAAGATTGTATTTGAGAAACAAACTGGATTTGCCTGCTGTCTGAATAAAGCCTAAATGTGTTAATGTATACCAGATGATCAAGGTTTACAGCATCATGATACATAATTAGGATAGTTTGGTAATTTGTTATTGGCAGAAGTCATACTAAATTGACTTTTCAAATTGACTTTTCAAATACTGTACTTCATTTCATCTTCCCTACAGTATAGATAGACCCTACCCACCTGGAACTCCATGGAGGTTTTCAGGATCCTAAAATTAGATCCTAAGAAATATTTGTCAGTACAACAATGAATGAAAAACAGAAAAGGCAGACACTTGTGTTACGTTGTTTAACTACTTATGCCCTATTAAATATATACGGTATATATGTGTGTGTGTGTGTGTGTGTGTGTGTGTGTTTTTAAAAGCTCTATTTTGATCTATGCCTTATGCCTAAACTTCTTTGCCTTTCTTTTACTATTTTGAAAAACATTTTAAATACTTTAAATGCTGATCTACATCTGCACGTTGTGAGCTTGCAGATCAGCTATTTGAAATATTTAAAAAAAAAAATCAAAATAGTAAAAAAAGGCAAAGAAGTTTAGGCATAAGGCATGGATCAAAATAGAGCCCTTCATCTGTAATGACATGTCCAAAATGGCGACAAAAAAATTCACTTCTTTCTCTTCTAAAGGTATGAGCTCACACTACCAGAGCTGAAGAAGTCAAAGTAGAGGAAGGAACGGCTGCCGGCAGCATTCCTGCTCTCAGCTTTATAAAGGATTTGCTTCTCAACGGAGCAAAATGCAAGCCAATGGGTTTGTCCAAAAGTAATACTAATACACTGAACAAATACACTGGTGTCATTTTTGTTGAGCTTCACTTTTTGAAAGGGTCATTAGACACATTGTACACATTGTCTTGATTGTCACGAGTTTATTTACTGTAGGCTATTTTGTATGTTTTGTACAACCACTCAAAACCAGAATGCTTGTGCGTTCTGAGTTATGAGAGATCTTGTTTTCTTGCTTTTAAACACAATCACTGTCCTCACTTCTACACATTAAAAAATCCAATCAAAGTTAGACTAACACAGGATTCTACTGTGTACCACAGTGCCAACACCTTCAGAAGGAAGTTGACAATACCCCATATTGCTAATAATCATAGAAAAAAATAATTTGATGTTTGCACAAAAAAAAAAAGAAAGAAAGAACAAAATGTCTGTTACAGTATGACATGGTCTTATTTATTATTTTTAGAGATTGTTTTGGGATCTTTTTTGTCCCCGCCAGGCCGGCGGTCGAATGCTGGAGACGTTGTTTTTGCCCTTGTTCTGTCTGTCTATCTTTATGTCCAGATTTTTCCATTCCAATTGGCTATGACTGACTTTCGAAGTTTGCGGGCCCTGGATAGACAAAGACAACCTGACCTGGCAGAGACCTAGCCTCGTAAACCGCCTCCTCCTGCAGCAACATTCTACTAGAAATCGAATCAGAATTTCAGGAAGAGGCTGGTCTACGAGGCTAGCAGAGACCTGCACTCTGATGAGTGCACATTTCTGTTTTTTTGGGGGGGTTACATTTTATTTTTGTTATTTTTTTCTTGGGCGGGGGTGTTATACACTGCAATTATCTTTATGAACCTGGGTTTCACTTGCTCGTTTGTACATAAATACTTATTTATCAAGGCAATACATTACAGCAATGACTTGGAGTCGTCGTCACCTTTTGGCGGTCAAGTGTTATGATCCGTCTGAAACCTTGCCCAAACGTATAATTATACTGTATAACGGACGACTGACAAAGTACCCATGTGGATCTCCATATCCATGTGATTCGATTTTTAACCTACAATGACGATTTAGAGACCGCACATTCTCTTTATCACATTTTTACAGTGACACCAACACATGACATAATAAGGGTTTAAATGGTAGAAAACCTGAACATGGGAGTGTCTAGGAGGTTGGTCATGCCCGTCCAGTTGATCTGCAAGGTCTGAAAAATAATTTGTTGAGTGTTTCTACTGAAATCCGGTTGGATTTAAAGTGCCTTGCCTCGTGGGTGCTTGTTGATGGAGAAATGGTTTTGTGAATCCATCAAAGTCATCAATTCTTGGAATGAGATTTGGAACCTTCTGATCTCAAGCCCAGTCACTATATTAGTCATTTACTGGTGTTTGCACAATGACTATATTGTTGTATCAGTCATTTTGTGTTATCACTGTGTTAACAAATAACTACAATCATGTTCAATCATCTGCTTCGCCCTGTGTAAATCTTTGCTAAATAGGCAAAGTATTGTATATTTCTTTCTTCTAAGTTCTGCCGATTGCTATAAGGAAATGTAATTAAAGGCACATGTATAATTTCTTTGAATAGTGATACACATGGAGAAAAAAGATTTTGCTATAACACTTGTTCTTGTATTTGTGATGTAAAAATATGGTCTTATAAACCTTTACGTTGGCAAAATAAACATGTCCAACTTGCACCTTCAGTTTATTGTCTTTTACTGTTTTTATTTTGACACTTGCTTTGGCAATGTAATTAACGTATGTTTTCTCGTGCCAATAAAGCTCATTTGAATTTAATTATTGTGTTGGTGAAATTGTTATGCTTCAACCATAGTGTATATGTCATAGTATATTAGAGAAACAGCACATTCGAGACGCGGAGCACTCGTGGTGCGGCACGGGGCGGAGCAAGCGGTCGCCACAACAACGTACTCCAGGCGGTGCGCCGCTCTATTGTCCACGACACTGCGAGCGGCTACCGAAGCCCCCCTGTATCCACGAAGCCCAAACGAGTTACGAGGCCCCCCTGGGTCCACGAAGCCCCAAGCGGCGCGAAGGCCAGCGGACCTTGGTCCTGCTCTTCGCCCGAGTGGCCGCGAAGAGCGGGCCAGGGCCGCGCGAGTTACGAAGCCGTGGTGAATGCAATCGTTATATTTATGCCCAGGCCGTAAGGCCTGGGCAAGCGCACGTTAAACGCCCTGTCCAAGTGACTACAATGGAGCTAATGGCTAGGCTAGGCTAGGCTAGGCTAGGCTAGTAAATAAAGAGTAAACACTTCCGGTCTGCGGCGAGTTCAAAGCGTGACGTAACTCTCTTATATACACTCTGGTGAATGGCAGAGCAGTGGCTGACGTCGCCATCTGGTGGTGATTAGTGTGTGGTGAACGTCAAAACGAGTGCTCCTTGACAACTTTTACTGGTTTCTTGAACATACTGTAACATATATAAGAGAGTTACGTCACGCTTTGAACTCGCCGCAGACCGGAAGTGGCGTCGCATGGATCTTATCGAGGCTCTGCTGCTCTCCTGCCCGTCCGCCCCCACTATAGCCGAGGTATTTTCAATCACTGGTAAGTAGACGAAATCACGTCTTTTTCACCCTTTTAACGCATTCACGGGCCTCTCGTGAATGTGTGAATGCGTGAATGCGTTAAAAGGGTGAAAAAGACGTGATTTCGTCTACTTACCAGTGATTGAAAATACCTCGGCTATAGTGGGGGCGGACGGGCTGAAGAGCAGCAGAGGCTAGCTAGGAATGAGAACAGGCTCCATGCGTGCGCAAGTGCGCATGCGTAAACTTCCCACCATAGAGTAAATAGGCTTTCCACGCTTACTATGGGAGTCGACGTAAGTGACGTAACTCTCTTATATACACTCTGGCTTCAACCAACTGTAGCTGTGTCGCAATAATATTGGGCTTTTGGCGCCACCTCTAGGATTTGGAGCGCAAGTCATTTAAAACCGTTTTACTGATCTGGCTTGCGTGTTGTGTCTGTTTCCTCTTAAAAAGGGACACACTCACACATTGTTTTTTATTATACACAGTACTTCATCAAAGTGGTCAAATATATCAGTTTGAGTTTGCAGAAATTATAAGTTTAAAGAAAGCAGTCCGTGTCTGTCACTGTCATTGTCTGTCCAAAGGAATGTGAGGGACTGGAAGTGGTGTGAGACTGGACTGGAGGCTGCATCGCTTCCCTGGAAACGGCCTTAGCAACGGCACGCCGGAACAGCCGCTCTCCCAAAACAAAAAACAAACTTTACTTTTAACAGACAACCAGCTAATTAAATTAAACACTAGCACTTCAACTATATGGGTGCCGTATAGTGAAGAGGACGTTATTAATGTATGTGCGAGAAAACGATGGAATGAAGGCAGGCTTATTGGTTCTAAGTTTATGTTGGCAAGATTCGCCCTTTAACGTTTGACCAACATAGCTATGGAGAAAAGGGTAAGTTTTAACAGCATATATCTATATCAACAGTGAAAGATGGGACTGAATTGATAGCCTCGAAGCTTTCTATGAAATGCAACACCTTTACCACAAATAATGCGAAATGCACACTGTCTATATCTCTTCCCCCCACACAGAATAAGTTAACCAAGGTTCCTGACAATTCAGCGCACTTCCTTCCACAGCTTCCACAGGTAGACATCACAATAACCTTATATGTGTGCTTAGATTCGAACATTGAATACAGGATAACAACAATTAACACTTGCCGTTGCCAACTGTTAATCAGTAGGCTACCAGACACTTTGTAAGGGAATTAGCCATGATTCAGCATCTGTAGCCTACTAAATGTAGGCTATTTAAATTTGTTATGGCCTCAAAATCTTATAATGGTCATGGTCAAGTTTTATCCCAATACTGCTGTCCCAGAGTGTCTAGAGTGTTTGTCTCTCGCTCTTTACTAAACAGAAAATGAATGTTCAGGTCAGGATACAAATTTCATCAAATCAGAGAGAACTCGTATAGGATAAAAACAAATAATAATAAAAAAAATAGGTTAAATTGGAAGTGATCTAAAAAAACATAACATTTAATCCAATCTTCTGATTGGATTAAATTGGTGTCCCACCAAATGTGTTTTCTGTTTATTATAGATGTAAAAACGAAGAGACCCCATTATACCGAAGAAACACTATAGCAGTATTAGTATCAGAATATGAGCTTTAACTTTTAATCAAAAGTCACCCCTTAATTCAAGTCACCGTTATCTTTTTGTATCTGTATCTGCCCAAGTTCCAGGACACATCAACAACTGCATTGTCACTGCAGTCTCCTGTCAAATTGGACCCAGGTAGATTTGGAGCAGCTGTGGAAAGACCTAGTAAAAGACATAGTAAGTGCGATTCAGTCCTGCATCATACTGAAAATATTACATATAGATACATGTTTCATATACATAGAAAGAAGAAAAGGAAATAAAATACTGAACTATTTCAAACATCAAAGCTAATTTCCATAGCTTTTATGTCCTTTCCCAACGGAGAGGTAACTGCAATGATGTTCGAACTACAAATAAAGATTGCATCTACAGCTACGAATAACTGTTGGTTGAAATCAGGTGATATTCTATAGGCCAGATAAATATCATAACTACCGGTAGTTAGATATGTCCCAGAATATAACCTTATATGCTCATATTTCATCCAAAATTACAAACAATAACAATAGTCCTGTCAAACAAAAAAGTTCATATGACGTCCTGGTAATGACGTCAAGATCATCCCCATACGGGCTGTGATCTGGCCCCAATCGAGACGTCACTGATTGGTCCAGGTCCTGACATGCTTGCTGGGGTATTACCAGATTGGTTAAAATAAAAAAACTTTTTCACTAAAATAAGTTGCGGATTGTAGTGGATCAAATGCTGAATTTAATGTTATTCTGTACTGCTTGCCCCTGTGCGTCGTACAGAAGATGTGCAAGGCGGAGTGTTTGGTGCAAAGCGAATTAAAAGCCTGAGTAGAAGCCTGGATGAATCCCAAAGCAGGGGGACAGGACAGGCCCCAGAGTCCTCCAAGCACTGTGGCAGCGCCTACAAGAACCAACGCCAGCACTTCCGCAGTGCCCTGGTCAGCTTCATTGTGTGAGTCTCCCTCAGGGGTCATTGTCATTTTGGCTTGTGGGGGACATTTTGTAGCCTGGCCAGCCAGCCTCATACTGTGCATTCACTCACTTGTTCCTTCCCACAATATAAGTCTGGACTTTGGGCTATAGGCAGCTTGAAAAGTGGGCGGGAGTACTTGCCTTGACAGACAGACTCCTCTAACCAATCAGCGTAGCAAAACATCTCTCAGCCAGTCGGAAGAACGGCAAACAAACACGTCTTTTCGGACGATGAACTCCTCTAGCGCATACTCCTGTTCCTTTTTAATTGTTGTAATTGATTCCAACTCTGAAATAACTTCACTTATTGCTTGTTTTGTTGTTTCAGCGTTAACTGTTATACTTGTTGCATCGAGGGCAGTCATGTTGTTTTGAAAATGCTGCAGCAAGCATCTACGTCACCATCTACACATGGACCAATCAGGGGAAGCTTTTCACTTGTTGTGCGGACAGCATTTGTAACGCAGTCACTGATTGGCCCCGATCAGAAAATGATCGGGGGCCAACTTCTCATACTCGGTGCCTATCTGCTGAAGTCCAGACCTGTGGGAAGGAGGAATGAGTGAACGCAGTATGAGGGATGGCCCGCCAGGCTTTTGTGTGTCCATTTTTGTCAGGACACACAAAATGATGGGACAATAATATAACCAGAAACACATAAAGAGATAGCCCTGAAATTATGACCATAACAGGTCTGTAACTCTAAGAGTAAATGGAACGAAATGGACCCTAATGGTCCCAGCACATCTTCTGACCCTAATAGTTCCATTATTATTATGGGGGTCCTTGCAAATAAAATGTTTGAGAACCACTTGTACTAGTGGACTCACAATGTGCCTTAGTGTTGTAGTAAATCAGTTTCATACATACTGTAATTTGAGGAAAACCTGGAGATTTGACATTCAGTAATTGGGTCTTATGATCAAAATAAAAACATTATAATGGTGTATAAAACAGAAAATCGAAAGATTTGCCAAGGACAACGACAAGGCTTTGCCACGGACACATTTGTCTGTGTACGGACATAATGATGACCCCTTCGTGAGTATATTTACTGTACTTGGTCTCAGGGCTTCAACTCTGCTGACTGTCCAAACATACAGTTTACACTACAGTATGAACCTTCTTTCCTGCTACTGTGCAATAAGTAGCCGAAGACATTAAGGACTTTTAAATGCTGACCCTGGGAGCAGGGCTCTAAGATTTTCCTATGCATTTGTGCAAATAAAGTCTATTCTATTCTACTCTATCTCTTTCTGTATCCATCCATACAGTAGGCTACATGAAACACATCTAGAAAACCACTGCAAAGAAAGTGTGAATTTTGAAAAACGATATCATCATCATTATCATCATAATACTAATTTAGCCTCATTTATCAATCACACAACAAATGAATGAATCAATGAACGAACAAATATATGAATCAATGAACGAACGAATGAATGGTGAACATGCTCTAGAACTTTGACCAAAACAGGGAATGCTATGGATCCATAACGAAAACCTCTAAGCACCACAGCCACATAAAATCACACATTGTGCGTTCCTCATGATCCTTTGGCTGACTTTTCTGCTCTCTTTAGTCAGCAGGAATCCAATACTGGCAATAGTGTGGTTGAGGACAGTAACCCGCCTGCTTATGGCCCTCCCACAGCCTCAGAGAAGGATATTCTGGTGAGTTGAGCTGAGTTGAGCTGATATAGTCATTTTCTGCTTTTCCTTTAAATACTCTATTTTGAATATTCAATACAGTCCCCCAAAAAATAGAAGTAAAATCATTTTGGAAAGGAGCCCTTTTTCTTGAATCAATCAGCCCTTATACGATACAATTTGCTTAATTCTAGCCCAACATGCAAATGAATGTTAACATTTGTATTACCAGCACTGTGATAATAATGACTACCATTGTGTCCTGTCAGAGGTATCAGTACTACATTCGGCATGGCATCGATACAGAGCATGTGGCCTCAATGGAAGATGTGTGGCTGCAGAATATCCTGGGACTGGTGCCCTGCCACCTGAAGAGATTCACCACCACCACCGAACAGCTGTGTGAGGAGATACGAGAGGACTACTTGTTCAGTGTCAAGAAAGCTATCGGTAGGTACAGTAGGCCAGTGGTGGAAAGGTACTTAATATGTACAATTTTGAGGTATTTATATAGCTCTGGTCCATAGCGTTAGTGGAGTGAACTCCATTAACGCTATGGACCAGAGCAGGTATTTATCCAGCCTCCTCTTCCTCTTTCAGTATTTAAGAATTTGCAGGCAGCTAATAAGATATTCTTTGATTGTGTTTGCAGTGGATTTCGTACTACAAGACCAGAGGGAATGTGACATGGGCAGGGTGAAAGATCTGCCAACCCACAGAGCTGAGTAAGTCTGGGGATTGTAGTGTTCATTTAACTCGGAAGATTGAACAAATAGAACCAAACGGGTCAATTTGAACAATCTTCAGAGTTAATTGTGTACTTTGACCTATGGCTCAGAAGCCAAAACACAGGAAGACCCATGTAATATTTTATAACAGTTTTCTATCACTAATGTAATCCTTTCAACCCAGTAAACGATCAACATCAGATCAACATTGAGAGATGCCATGGCTGCGTAACAGTAGACTGATACTACAGTATGTACACATTCACAAGGTGACCTTTTTGGGACCTTTCTTTCCACCACAGATTGGAGGTGGTGCCAAAACCATGGAACAAGTCCTTTGTCCACGCCCAGAAGAGGATGAGAGACAAGCTTCATGCCATCAACCCCACTATGCTGCAGGTTCTGGAACTGTGGCACGTATCCTTCAAGTAAGTACACCAAATTATTTGACTGACACTGTCAAAATTCCAATAATTTCCAACCTTGGTGGATTTAAAAATGTCTTCTTGAATTGAAATTTGACACTGTGTGAACCTTCTGGAAGTAAATGTATTGTTCCGTACAGAGAGCTCTACCTACCCATCTGGAACCAGAGTCAGATAAAATAGAGCCAGGTCTGTCTGGCATGATTGATTTTGACATAGTTTTAGTCATCGCCTTTTGATTAAAATTCCATTTTGTTTTAGTCATATTTTAGTCATCTGAAATGTTTGTTTTAGTGTAGTTTTAGTTGACTAAATACCAAAAGATTTTAGTCAACTAAATCTACAGTTCATTTAGTAAACTAAATTGTATTTTGGCTGGCCGTGATGGCGTTGAAATGTATTCCCGATTTCCTGTTATTGCCGAAAATAGCAAGCACTTAGCTTGTAGATCGGCAATTTTCGGAGAGTGACACCTGCACACAATCAAACATAAAAAAATGACTTGTCTTTTAGTTCTACTGGATCTCTTCTCCACTTGTCCCTCCCAATCATTTTAGTCTAGTTTGTATTCGTTGACGAAATTGTCAATATATTAATCATAGTTTTAGTCACCGTAGCGTAGTTTTTATTTTCGTCAGTGAAAAAAAAAGGTAGTCAAATTTTTCGCCATAGTTTTAGTCTACGAAATCAACACTGCTGGCATCTCACCCTGCTGTGTCCTCACGCTGCAGGGAGCTGCGTCTGATAGACGTGGAGGAATTCCACAGCAGGAAGGAGTCCATGGAGCTGCCTGTGTTCCAGCAGCTTGTCTCCAGGCACATTGAGAGTGCTAAACACACCCTGCTCAAGAAGTAGGTCCAGAAGAAGAGAGTTCAGACCCATCCATCACGTTGTGCTAAAAATAAACAGCAGTTAGTCCTCTGGTGCAATAAATGTACAGTACATGGATTTGTCGTAGTGATAATGGTGCCTGTCATGTCCACATGATAAAAGGGCAACAGGGCCTCCTAGCCCAAATCCACAGAGGTAATACAAATCAACAGTCCATTTGTGTAAAATCAATTCTTTCAAGAATCTGGTGGCTTTCCAACCAATGTAAGTGACTCGCAACCAAAGAGGTTTTACAATATGTACCCACGTGCTCCAAAGTCAATTTCAGGTCTCATTGCTGATACAGTATTTGCAACAACATGGTGGAGAAAAGACCTTTTTTTTTTAAATATAAAAAAGGTTTGGGGGGTGGGGTGTTATCATCATCACCAAGGTGCTGAAAGACTTGGCTGTAAAATGTACGTATGTTATTTCCTCAACAATGGACTTACATTATTTGACCTTTACATCATATTTGTTTCGATGTGCAGTATTTACAGTATTATAATGAGGTGTTGTCCAACACAAGCAGTTCACCATGAATAATCAATCCCTCCACCAGAATAATGACACAGTATGTGTACTGCTGCTGTGTCCATGGGAATATGCCAGCAATGACTCAATGGCCTCTTCTCTGCCACCCAGGTGGTTCCCTGAGGTGCAAAATATTTACTACCAGGGAAATAAACGCAAGCTGGTGCCAAGCAACAGCAACATGGCCAGGCTGCAGTCCTTCTTCAACTGCGTGGCCACCCTGATGACCTTCCAGCTGCAGAGCCTGGCCCTGGACTCTGTGAGGGACTTCACACACCTCATCTCCAAAGACCCGGTAGGACAGAGCTTAGACTTGCCATCAGATTTTGAATGTTTGAATAGTCCAATCAGAGGTGTAAAGTAACTAAGAACATTTACTAAGTACCGTACAAATACCGCAACATTTTGAGGTGTTTGTACTTTACTTGAGTATTTCCATTTTACAATACTTTTACTGCTATCCCACTACATCTCAGAGTCAAATATTGTACTTTTACTCCACTACAATTATTGGAAAACTTAGTTACTTTGTAGATTTTGATTATTAAAAAAAAAAATTAACCACTTCAGACCTACAGTATACATTTCATCCATTTGAAAATTGCTGATCTACTGTACAAGCTCACAATGTGTCGCGATAAGACTGCTTGTAGATCTGCTATTTTCAAAAGGTTTTTACAATTTATACGTTAAAACCTATGAAACAGGACATTCTGCACTATGAGAACTTTCAACTTTTGATACTTTGGTACATTTTGATACAAATATTTGTGTACTCTTACTCAAGTAACTTTTGAATTCTGGACTTTTACCTGTAACAGAGTATTTCTACAATGCAGTAAATCCATTTACTGTATGGCAATAAGTGTATTAGGCACTGACTGCTCCCTGTGAGAAGTTACACCAGCCTTGCTTTGTTTTGTAACCCTCCTATCCATCCTCCGCCCCCCAGCTGTCAGTGCGAGCCTACGAGCATCCGGGCTTTGTGCTGCGTCTGATCCTGGAGGACAAGGAGATCAAGTTTGAGCCCAAGTTCGAGGACTTCCAGGTTGCACTGCTGAGCGTCTACGACTTGATGCTGAAGTCCATCGGCGTTGTGCCTCGGGTGGAAACCACGCTCTACTCGGAATGGGTAAGAATGGGTGTGGCAGAGCCCTGTCTGTGCATTACTGTTCTCTTAATCCCGTAACCGCCGCTCCCACTGTGTTTCTGACCATTGCCGTCCGTTCCTGCAATGATTTCAACCTGACCTGTTTGCAACTTTGGCGGGATACTCTAAGAAGCAGCAAAGTTACGCACTGTCTGCAATATTTCCATTTGGATCCAAATAGAAAAACAGTAAGAAACAGTGAGAGAGAGGAGGGATCAATGCAGGATTTGAACATTTCAGCACCACGGGCAGAGGCACAGCAGTGGTAATAACAGTGATAATGCTTCAAAATAGTTTTCTTCTCTTCTTAAAATAAGTGTTCATGTTAGGCTATGGTGAAGTACTTTATAGAAATTAAGTGGTAAAGAAAATGCTCACAAATTGAACCCTGCTTGACATCATACACGGTACAATTGAGTTTGACTCAATGTCTCAAAACACCATAATATTGAATCATGGAATCCATCCATTCCTCCATTCCATGGAAGAATCCAGGTTACTGTAGTTCCCTGTCCTGCTCCTTAACCCTTTCCTTGCGTCCCTCCAGTCAGGCGGTACGCTGAAGCCCACCGTCCTGCCGGAGATCCTCCGGGCCCAGCGGGAGACGGTGCGCGGGGTGATCCGGGCAGAGAGTGCGGGCCCCACGGAGCACGTGCGCGAGTTCGACAAGTATGCCGCGCTGGTGTCCAAGCAGGCTGAGGAGGACGTGGAGCAGTTCCTCGGCGAGCAGCATTCCTTCCAGGAGATCATGGTGGAGGTCACTCACTACCAGGAGCTGGCAGACCAGATTCAGTACACCTCCACCAAGGTACGTGTCAACTACATTCCCAAAATATGGCTCAAAATACTAAGTTTACTTTGTTGCCCGGGGTCACCCAGGGTTAGGACCCTTATCTTGCGCCTTATCCCTTATGCCTAATCTTATTAGGCATGTTCTGTTCTTTTTTTTTTTTAAACATTTTAAAATAGTGAAAATAGCCGTAGATGCAGAGTGGCTATTTTGTTTTTATATATATATTTTTGGGGCTTTTTGCTTTTATTGATAGTACAGTAGATACAGAGTGGCAAAAATCAGAGCCTATGTGGTATGCGCCTGGACCGCTAGGCCAGGTGCTCCCCCTAGAGTGTCCATTTTAATATTTTCTTTATGTTTGCTCCGTGCAAGATAGGGCCCTAGGTCCCCTCATTTTTATTTTGTGGTCATTTTGCATGACTGCTTGACCAGTGGCAGGCGTCGGTGACCAAGCGGCGCTGTTGCGACACACGCACGCACGCGCACACCGCTGGCACACGCACACGCACACACATACCGCAACGCCATAGCTTAACGAAATGAACTGCTCACATCCACAGCTCAAACTGGGTTTGAAGTGAGCTCACACCAAATATCTTCTGCAAAAATAGTTGATGTACAAGGCGGCGTTGTAAACTTGTCTATCTGTTTCCACAGAATCTCGCAAACAAGTAATGAAATGTACAAACGAGTATGGTACGGTACAATAAATTATCAGTACGAAGTGTGTATTGTTAAGTGTATATTCTCAACATTAAAAGTGCTGGATAAAGAAACATGATGAGACTCAGGAAAGCAGTAAGCACTTGAAATATCTGATGCTTTGGATAACACTGATTTGCCAGAACAACCTCTGATATGTGAGGTGGCCCTAGCAAAATAAAGGTTTATTCGTGTTTAATACGGAAATGTTCCATTTGCACTGTTCCCACGTCTACTCTGTGGTCTCTGGTTCATTCTGATCAAGTTAGCCCGATTGTGTCTATTTTGAATCGACTGCTGCAAACCTGTATTATGTGGCGTGGCGTGAATACCACAGGTGGTGCGTCTTGGGATGTTTGAAGTCCACTCCCATGACTTGATCCGCTCGCTTTTAAAGCGCGCCGAGGGCCTGCAGCAGAGACTGGTCACTCGAATACTGCAAGACCACCAGGAAATCAACAACAAGTGAGTCCATGTCCAGTTTCCACATGCCCACCGAGAGGATCTTGGCTCTCAACATGGTGTCCAGGGACCCCCAGGGGTTCTTGAGGAGGTTCAAGGGGATACACTGTTACATTATATACAGTACAGGTCTGTAACTCTGAGAGTGGACAAATGGAAATGGACCTACTGTATGAAGGTCCATTTGGTTCCATTTGTACTCTTAGAGTTAACTTAACAATGAGGACTTTTCAGTGTAAACTGGGGCCCCAGAGATACAAATATTATCAAATGGTGGTCTTTGGCCTAATGCATATCAAACTGAGGGTCCTTGAAATGACAAAGGTTGAGAATCACTGTCCTGAGTTTGATATGGTTGAAAGTGTTAAAAGGAACCCATCTCTGCAGGGTTGAGTTGTATGTGTGAAGTATTGAATTCCATTTCATTTCCATAGGCACTTTTGGCATTATGATAATAACTTGGCTTAAACAGCATTTTGACATTAAGTTGTGAAGAGCAGAAGTACAGGGACTTAAGTGAGACAGTAATATGACATGAGTCCCAACTAATTTGCTTGCTGTCACAGTCTTTGCACGTGACACTGAAATGTACTGATGTCCCTCACTCCCAGGCTCTGTGATGAATTCCAGAGGATTTCTGAGGAGGCACTGAGAACCCCGGCCAGCACACAGGAGCTGATGGAGCTCAAGGTAAATAACTTAACTCCTGCCTTCGTCACACCAGCCGGCCTGGTGCGATGGGACGTATGGTAGCGGAGACTGTAAAACAATGCTAAAGTCACAGTTAATACTAAAGGTGATGCCAGTTGGAAATGATCTCTATTTAACCTGTACATTTAAAAAAAAAAACAGTTTCTCGTAACATACGGTAACAGGCAATAGTTGCTCAATATTTATTAAATGCACAGCTAGTTTGTTTGTTAACAGTATTCGGGAGCTAGGCTACTCTAGGGGAATCCTTCCTGATGCAATTACAAAATTAAGCTAATGGCAATTTTCTCAGACCATTATGGTATCGCCTCAACTTACTAGGAACCTCAACGGAGGTGATACGAAAAATTGGAATGCAGTGCAGCGGAAAAGTGCAATAATTGTTGCTTTTAGAGTAAATGTGCAATAATTACTAGAATTATTTCTGCACATTTTGGTTCTTGGACAACAATGTACTTAATGTTTGGTGCTGATTGGAAATTGAGCTATTAGCGGTTATTAGCAGTACATTTAAATTAGAGTGATTGTCAGTTTCACATTCTCATATTCCATAAAAGTTAGTGGTTTTATGTGGCTGTGTGAATGTACTGTAGAGGAAAGCCACCTTCTCCCTCTCCCCTCAGGCCTACATCACTAAGGTGCAGACACTTTCTCCCTCTCCCCTCAGGCCTACATCACTAAGGTGCAGACACTTTCTCCCTCTCCCCTCAGGCCTACATCACTAAGGTGCAGACACCTTCTCCCTCTCCCCTCAGGCCTACATCACTAAGGTGCAGACACCTTCTCCCTCTCCCCTCAGGCCTACATCACTAAGGTGCAGACACCTTCTCCCTCTCCCCTCAGGCCTACATCACTAAGGTGCAGACACCTTCTCCCTCTCCCCTCAGGCCTACATCACTAAGGTGCAGACACCTTCTCCCTCCCCCCTCAGGCCTACATCACTAAGGTGCAGACCACAGAGATCCCTCTCCTGGAGCAGAGGCTGGATGATTCCAAGGCGCGCCTATATTTCCTGGTGGGATATGTCAGCCTCTCACCAGCTGACATGAGGCTCAACAGACAGACCTGGCAGTGGCACGAGAGAATGCCCTCCATCTTTGAAGACCACCGTCAGATCGTGAAGGACAGGACAGAGCAGTATCAGAATGCCCTCAAGGTCTGTCACTTACTCAATAACTTGGGTACAGATAGCTTTGCCCATAAGGGTCAACTTTTACAATCCCTGAGTTGCTGTTTAGTCTCTACACAGTTACTTTTCCAGACTAAAGAAATGTCTTTTTCTGTGAATGTGTGTGCGGATTTCAGCTGCGCTGTAAGTGCTTTGTGGAGGAGCTGGAGAGCTATGCCAAACAGGTTGATGTATTTTCCACCTTCGGCGACCTGAAGGATCTCGACAAGTATTTGAAGAAGGCTCAAGCCCTCAGGACCAAACTGGAGACGGCCATGGAGAAGGTATTGCTGGATTCTTTTTTAAGATTCAACTAACTCCATCACTGTAAAAAATAACAGCATAGACTGAAGACATAAATATTTTGTTTTGAGAAGATCTTCAGATATTTAGAAGATTCAGCTAAACCTGAGCGGACACTTCATTTTCATTTCTTATTGCATTACTTTTGTCTCCTTTGGATAATATCATTATTTCTAGTATCTCAAAATAATTTAGAGAGCAATATTGGGTACAGAATGAACTACATTACCTGGTTTTTAGAGTGTAATACAAGGCAGAAGTCATAAGTACAGACCTATTTGTGGTCATTAATTAATTAATACATTCATTCATTCATTCATTCATTCATTTTCCTTTTCCCCTTTCTCATACCCTACCCTCACTCTGTCTTGTGTCTGTTGTCAAAGATTGATAGCTTCAACCACGAAGAGGTGGCATTTGGCTGGTCTGAGTCTCAGTACCCTCAGCTGAAGCAGATCAAGGACAAGCTCATGCCTTTCCTGCAGCTGTACGAGACAGCATCCGATTTCCAGAATGATCACCAGAAGTGGGTCCATGGGCCGCTGTCTGCCGTCGACCCCGACAAGGTAACGCTATCTGTCTGTGTCTTTTCTTTGTATTGTGTCTGAGATTCTAGCCTTAAGCAGCACTTTAAACTCATAGTCACCGTTTTATTACAGTTTTCAGGTCTGTAATAGTGTTATTGTGACCGTAGGTCGCAAGTTTACTATGAAAACGGTCACAGCTTGTCTGTGTATCTCTGTCTGTCACGCCTGACACTGTGGTTCTATGGGTTTGTCGCTCTGACATCATGCTCTATGCCCATATATGGAGATCGCTGATGTCATCACGAGTCACACTTGCAAATGAATTACGTCCTTGTCCGTTTTATGCCCATATATGGAGATCCCTGTCCCGATGTCATCAATATTAAGCGCATATCTGGGAATGCCCATATTTGGTAATGCCCATATATGGGCATGTTCTGACGTTGTTGAGTATCATGCTCTGACATCACTAGTGACTCAGACTCATCAGAAGGGATGTGATAGACGTCATAGGATTTTCACATAACGAATAACTGAGTAAGCATGTTTGGGGTCTCACAGCATATCTCCACGGATCTCCATAAATGGGTACCAGGGGTCTCCATATATGGGTAACTGGTCCGATATACATCACTGGCCACATGGCCAAGACATGGCGTGAACTCGACCTCGGCGTCTTACTAGCTTTATTGGTGGTTGCCCAACAGGGCAACATACTGTAGTCCTGGGAAAACTTTATTCTAGATAAACTTTATTTGTGAATGGGTTTTTACCTTCACAAATAAAGGTGAAGGATTGGCTCGAGGTTTGGTTGAGCTTCACATGACAGTTAGCTTGCTGCAGAATATAGTCATGGCAACCACACTTGCAATTTCCAATTGCATCTTTCTTTCTAGTTATATTTGCCAGACCCATGAAATGGGTAGGCCTACATAAGCAAATGTCGGTCTGTCCGGGTTTTCTATATAAAGGGTATATATGATGATGACATGATGATGACATGCCTACAAAAGGCATGATGTCATAAATGATGATGACAGACAGGGGGTCTGGCACAACCAGGTTGACCTGGTCTAGTTACAAAGTGTCTCTTGTGAGTTCATCAAAGTACCCTCCAGTGCAACAAAAAAAAAAAAAACATTCACCGATGGAAACCATCGGGAACCTTCTGTGTTCTAAGACATTAACTCTACCCTTGAGCCATGCCGCCCCTGACAAAACAGAAGCACACAACAAATGATTAAGTGTGAGAGCTATGTGTTACCAATGTTATTATAAAGGTATGTATACTTCAATGAAACAGCTTGACAACTGCTGTATATCAAGGTAGTAGCCAGGTCAGTTCTTCCTGGCCTCTGTCCTGTGACATCACTCACATCCATGTACTGCAGGTGGAGGGAGATGTTGGTAACTACTGGCGGTCCCTCTACAAGCTGGAGAAAGGCTTCGCCGACACACCCAAGGCCCTGAACATTGCTACCAAGGTCAAGACTGATTTGGAGGCGTTCAAAGAGCACATCCCTATAGTACAGGTAAGACAAATACAGAACACTTGTCCACACAATATGTTAATTAACACGGCAAGTTAAAGTTATTTTTAAAGGGATAGTTCACCCCCCAAAAAACATTTTTCTATCGATTACTCACCCCAAGGAGACTTGAATTCATGGAAATGTTTTTAATGCTATACATTATTATATAGTGTCACAATTGCAGTATCAGTGTACACTTTCACCTATGTCATCATGGCCTGTAGGCAGGCACGTGCACACATAGATCCATCTGTAAAACTACTAAAAAGTGCCCTAATAAATATGGTGAAGGAAATGCAAATGCACCCTTTCCATGCCATACCTGAAGGTAGCATTCAAGAGAATTGTTTTGAACTCTCCTGAACTTAAATGCAGCATCTTATGTTGAACGAATTGCCCTCTCTGTGTAGAAACCCATGCTATACGCCACATCTCCAGTATTGACTTGATAATGCTTAGTTCAGTGTGGTA
Source organism: Nannobrachium achirus (assembly GCF_963921795.1). Lineage (NCBI taxonomy): Eukaryota > Metazoa > Chordata > Actinopteri > Myctophiformes > Myctophidae > Nannobrachium > Nannobrachium achirus. The sequence goes on from NC_137810.1 coordinate 50,429,514, forward strand.
TCAAGCACCGAAAACAGCCGTCACGCTTGCGACGCGTTATGAGCTTGGAGGTCTGTGATTTTTCGATATTTTCATCAAAAGGCCCTTTTAGAAATGTCAGCCCCTGCCTCTCTCTAACATTCTCTGCACGTCCCTGCCTGTAGGTGCTGTGCAACCCAGGCCTGCACGAGCGACACTGGGACGCCATGTCGAGGCTGGTGGGCGCCGCCCTCCGGCCGACCGAGGAGCGGGCCAGCGTGGCGGACTTCCTGCCCATGCGCTTGGAGCAGCACCTGGGCAGCCTGGAGGGCATCAGCGAGACGGCCAGCAAGGAGCACTCCCTGGAGAAGGCCATGGAGAGGATGGCAGCCGAGTGGGCCGGCATGGAGTTCAACCTGCTGCCCTACCGGGAGACGGGCACCTCCATCCTGTCGTCGCTGGACGAGGTGCAGATGCTGCTGGACGATCACATCGTCAAGTCGCAGACCATGAGGGGCTCACCCTACATCAAACCCTTCGAGGTGGAGATACGGTAAGAGGTGTGCTGTAGAGACGTGATTTAAAATGTTCCCTAGCGATTATTCACCCCATTCAGAGTTCAATAATATTTTTAGACAATGAGCCCCCATTGATTCCGGATGGAAACACTGATGTATTTTGGGGTGAGTAATCAATAGGGGAAAAAATTATAATTTGAGGGTTGAGCTACTCTACTTTAAGAGACGTCTTAGTTAGGCAACTATACAGTAGTGGAAAATGTTTTTGCTTAAGTAAAAGTATCAATACTGCAATGTAGAAATACTCTACAAGTAAAAAAAAAGTACGGTACAAAAATATTGGCATCAAAATGTACTTGATGTAGTAAAAGCAATCATGCAGAATGTCCCATTTCAAGTTTTCAAATGTATAAAAATCGTTTGAAAATAGCAGATCTCCAAGCTTGAGTTTGTAGATCGGCTATTTTCAAATGTATTGGGCTGAAGTGGTTAATGTATGTTTCGTAATAATAATCAAAATCTACAAAATAACTCGTAACTAAAGTTTTCAAATAATTGTAGTGGAGTAAAAGTACAATATTTGTCTCTGAGATGTAGTGGAGTAGAAGTAAATGTACTGAAAATTGGAAATAGTCCAGTAAAGTAAAGAATAACGTACAGTACTTGAGTAAATGCAGTTACCGGTAGTTACTTTACTCCCCTGCAACTATGTCTGATTATTATGTTATAATGCCATATAGCTGTAACTAACTGGACTTCATCCAGTTGTTTTGGTGACTTGTAGTGTGGATGCTTTGCATGTCGTTGTTGTCGGGTGTCCAAAACCGTTTTAAAAAAGGATTTAAACTAGTGAAAATAGCCGACACAACGCCTTGTGCGACAGTCTTGTATGGCGAAGCAGGACTTTACTTTACAAAAAGAAAAAAAAAACATACACATTTGAAACTGGGAAATACGAGGATTCTGCCCGACAGTGACGACGTGGCTTCCTTCCAGAGAATGGGAGGCTAAGCTGCTGCTCCTACAGGAGATCCTGGATGAGTGGCTGAAGGTTCAGTCTGCCTGGCTCTACCTGGAGCCCGTCTTCAGCTCCCCAGACATCATGGCCCAGATGCCCAAAGAGGGACGCCGTTTCACCACCGTGGACAAGACCTGGAGGGATACCATGAAACAAGTCTCCCTGGTGAGAAATGTTCTCTTTTTACTTTTATTTTCTTTCTTTCTTTCTTTCTTTCTTTCTTTCTTTCTTTCTTTCTCTCTCTCTCTCTCTCTCTCTCTCTCTCTCTCTCTCTCTCTCTCTCTCTCTCTCTCTCTCTCTCTCTCTCTCTCTCTCTCTCTCTCTCTCTCTCTCGCCTTTTTTCAAGGATGTCACTTACAAGAGACAGAGAGACTGTGCAGTGCTACCATATTAAATAGTTAAAAACAAACACATTTTCATGATTGTTAAATCGATAGTCCCAGAAAAGGAACATACAAGGGACAAGGAGAAATTCCATCCTCTCTAACGTGTAACATCACGACGAAATAACATTCTGACTCCGCAGGACAAGCATGTGCTGGCAGTGGTGGCCATCGACAAGATGCTGGACAAGCTGAAGAAGGCCAATGAGTTTCTGGAAATCATCCTCAAGGGTCTGAACAACTACCTGGAGAAGAAGCGGCTCTACTTCCCTCGTTTTTTCTTCCTTTCCAATGATGAGCTCCTGGAGATCCTCTCTGAAACCAAAGACCCCACTAGGTATGTAGATAAAAAGTAATGTCGATGTGAGATCGGAATTCACCCACGTCCAACCAAACAAGTTGGTGTTATGTAATTTAATCGCAAACTTCTCCACTATAACTGTCTTTACTACAGCAATGAAAGCAAAGGTAAGGGCTGTCAAGGATATTTAGGTGACCCTTTGTACTAACCTTTCATTAAATATACATTTTGTGTGAGGAGTTAAGGGGAACAACACTCATCGGCTGCGGACGGTGCGCATCAAAACAGCCGCGCCGCCCCCTTTATTTTCAATTAACCTACCCACACTGGTGGCACGCAGGCGCACGTTCACTCCTCGCCCGCCACTCCGATATGCCACTGTTCTATTTCCAGGCGTTGCCGTGCTGTGAAAAATGTCCACCAGCCTGTCCACAGCCGCTGTGTGTTCCCCTTTAAAGGAGCACTTGTTACATATCTATGACTTATGACTCTAAATTTGTGTAAGGTTTCAGCCCTATGAGGATCCCATTCAGACTTCCATTTTAAAATGAAAGTGGAATATTTAAAAGTATAACACATGTGTAAGCAATTTGTGTTCTATGGCATAGAAATTAGTGTGCCCAAGAAATTAGGCGATGATCAGTTTAGCGGTTTGCAGGATTAACTCTGCACAGACAGATACACACACGCACAGACAGACAGACAGACAGACCATCTTCTACACGGCTCTGCCTCACATAGAGCCACCCACGCCGTAAAAACAAGATAAATAAGACAGTTAAGCTTAGACAACGTGTATCTTTCCTGTCTCTTTCTCCTCCTCCAGGGTGCAGCCCCATCTCAAGAAGTGCTTCGAGGGCATCGCCAGCGTGGTGTTCACCGACTTGCTGGACATCACCCACATGAAGAGCAGCGAGGAGGAGGTGGTGCGGCTGCTGGACAGCATCTCCACCTCCAAGGCCAGAGGCCAGGTGGAGAAGTGGCTCCTGGAGCTTGAAAACGGCATGACCGCGTCCCTGCATAAGGTGCTATTATGTGTGGTCCTTTTTCTTTAAAGCTAAAAAGCGTTGATGAGCAATTGTGGATTTTCTTTTTTTAGTGTATTGCTGCATTAGAACTTCACAATTATGTATTCATTATTTAGTTGGTATTGGATATCAATTGCATAGTACTCAATGTTGATTATACAATAGGTAGTTCCGATGAAGCAATCTGATTGGTTGAAATAGCTACAGTATCTAGCCGTTCTTCAAACCAGCATCATGGCACAGGTCTCATCAAACAAAAAAATCTGCTGTGCCGGTCGCGAAATAGCTAGTTTCCCAGTGGATTCCTCTGGGAAATGAATTCTGTCTTAGCATTTCTATTACTGCTTGAGCTGAATCGGAACTTCTGTCTGGGTGTATCCATTTTCTACTGTACATAGAAGTATACTTTGTGTGTGTTTTCAGTGAGCCCACATAGTTTCTGCAGGAACAGCTTTTCTTAGATTTATTCATATGCTCCAGACGGTTAATCATCAAGTAAAATAATGGTCATAATGGTGAAAACCCTGCTTACCTACCCATTTCAGGTCATCGGGGAGGCGATCGCAGCGTACCCTCAGGAGCTCAGGACCAACTGGGTGCGGGCCTGGCCGGGTCAAACCGTCCTGTGTGTCTCACAGGTCTACTGGACCAAGAATATCCATGAAGCCTTCGCCTTGGGACAGAAGGTAGGCAGAGCCAGACCACGCATGCCTCACTGTTTATTACTTGCACCAACAGAGCACGCAAGTACTGTGCTCACAGTGCTGTCTGTTTCCGGTCTACAGTTTCAAAGACAGGGCCTTTAGCCAATGAGGGAGCAGCGTTCTTGGTGACGTCAACACTAACAAGTGTGACCTGATATAAATAGCAAGACGCAAGTTGGCACCTCGACAGAGTGTCAACTTGTCCACCCACAAACTGTACATACAAACAGCACCAAACATCACGATCGCAGTACTTGCAGATGTTTGAGCGGTTAGCAACTTTCAGAAATGCAATAGAAGTGGGAATTAAGGTTGGTTAATGAATCCAAACTGCTTTTGTTTCAATGGAAAAGAGAATAGCAACAGCATGTAAATCCTCCTGGTCATTATAGAACCACTGGCAGTGATGTACAGTTAGTGGTATTAGCTTGCCGTTTGCATTAGGACTGTCCTGGAACGTGGCATCGGAAATTCTGTGCAATTTAAAATGGAAATGAGTGCAGATAACAATATCCAATGTCCAAGAGTGTATGGTTTGTGTTGCTGTGTGACGTCACTTATATCTCCTAAAGCAATATAAGTGAGTTGATGCAGAGGGACAGGGAGACAATCAAAAGACATGTGACAGTGAATGGCGGAGACATAACGATGTAAAGATGAAGACATGGGCACACAGAGATAGACAAAGAGAGTGAGACATAAAAAGGACTTGTAACGTGGGCGCTTTTAGACAACCACACTAATAATAAGGAGGGTGGTAAAGACATACAAAAAATAATAATACATTTTTGATTTCCCTTTTGGTTTGTGACCCATGAGCCATGACCTGGATGTCAATAGTTTGGGACAGAATGTCTCTCTTGCTGATTTGCTATTTCACAGTGGTCCTGCTAATCGTAATCTCTGTCTTTAGTATCAGGTGGTATATATGTTATTTTGTAATCGTACCATGGCTCCAGAATGCATTAAATGCTGAAGTGAAGATCAAATCGGTGGGGTCTTGGACGTTGACTGTGATCCGGGGAATTAGGATCCAGTTTCACCCACAGCAAACACTGGAAATTGACAAAATTTGGATTTCAAGTAAACTTTTAAACCAAGACTTGCCAAGCTACCTGGTATTCTGTGTTGGCAAAACTAGAGTGAGGTTTGACGTGCAGGTGCCACTTACACCTCTTGTGAAGACGAGTGGATCAGGAGAAGTTCCCAAAACTCTACTGTGTCTTTCAAAGCTGCTGTCAATTCACATTGACTCTATCAATGTGATACTGCTGAACTTCACCCTGTCAGAATATCTGTGGCACATTACTATAAAAAGAATTTCCATGTTACTTGACTACCGGAGTAAAAGGTTGGCATGGGACCTTTCTTTGGGGCACCTAAGCAGTGAAGTGTTTAAAAGCAATGTATCAGAGTGTCTTTCTGAAATGTCCCTGGTCCTGCTGCTTTCTGGAGACGTGAGCTTGCCAGAACTGAAGCCAGGATGTCTGTCCCTGTGTGTGAAAACTTTAACTGCAAAGTTGCATGAGGGCCTCTTCCTCAGTGAGGTTCTGTTACCCCCACCATCCTCACCGAGCACACAAAATGAAGCTGTGGAACAGTGGCAACAGCTGATCCCTCAGAAGGTTGATGTGGAATTTGAGCACACCGATATAACTCTGTCAATGCACAGCCAAGAAAGATCCTTAAATTGGACACTGAAGTCTCTGAAGTTGGCCTATGGGCGTGAGAGCGAGCAGCTTATTTTTCTCTGTGCTGCTAGTAGCCTGGAGCTCCATTTAGAAAATGGACTTATCTCTCAAAGTAGACAACGAATATTTTTCCTGAACACCCTCAGGACTGACCTGCAGGTAAAATCAAAAGATATCTCCGGGTCAGTCACAGTCAACACCTGCATCATCCACTACCGTCACCAGGACTGCTCTGGTTTGTTGGACCTACTTCCATGGGAAGAGCTCATTCACCGCACGGCGGTGTACCGAAGACGTCGATTCCCTCACCTGCATGGCCCTGTGATGATCAGGTCCTCTGTGTCCGACGTCAGTGTTTACGCTGAGCTGGCCGACACCACACCATTTTCCCTGGACTTCATATCAGCCGGTGTAGAACTGCAGCATCAGCTTGATGATGTTAAAATTAAGGACATCTGCATGGACCACTTCCGGTGGAGGGTGGGCCAAGGTTCCCACATTCAACAGGCCCCTCACCCACCCGGGAAACATGTATGGGGAGAAGCACTTGTCCTAGACTCCCTCAGTCTTCAAGGAAGTTACAACAGACCCCACATGGAGTCTGGCAGCTATGCTCCAAGTCTAAGTGTGCAGCTCAATTTGAAGGGATTCCAAGTGGAGCTCTCAGAGACCTGCACACTGTGCCTGTCTCGCCTGCTGTACCTCTTCAGGCTGCCATGTGACAAGAGCCCAGAGCAATCCCATGTGTCTCTGCTTAGTGATGAGACTCCATCCTCTGTCCACCTACCCTTGCTTTTCAAACTGAAGTGTTGTCTGGATGATGTCAATGTTTTCACATATTCTAATCTGTCAGGTGCTCTGTCTTTGCGGATTGACACGTTTAGGGTCCAGTGTATTGAGAAGAGCTACAGTGTATCTCTACAGCTTGTTAGTTTGTCGCTACAGAAGACACTTACAGGAAGTATGGAGACTTGTGATCTGGCATCGCAAACCTCAAAACCTGTTCTCCAACTTACCGCCATAGCCTTTGATCATAATATTATTGACCGGACTTTAGAGGTTCAATGTGAGGAGGAGGAGCTCAGTGTGGAGTGGACACCATCTGACCATATGTTTTTGTACCAGTTTGTGAGCGAAACACGTTCCTGGTGGACTATGCTTTGTGCAAAAAAGGGGACGGGTGTTCCAGTCAAACTGAGAGGTAGTGAAACGTCTTTAGGCCAGGGCAGGGACCTGTGTGTATGTGTCATTCTCGGTCACACACACCTGAGGGCCCACCTGAGTGAGTTGAACTACATCATCCTACACACGCAAGCCCTCTCCCTCTCAATGGACGCCAGCTCTATCCACATGCACTCATCTCACCTGTACCTCAACGTTGATGGTAATGACATATTCTCTTTCAAAGGGCTCGACGTCCAGATGCACCATGAGCCACCAGAATACATGCAGCATCACAGAGACCCCTTCTCTTTCCTCATCACCCCGCAGAACTGCGTCTGGGTCTTTACCTGCCCAAGCCTGGCTGTGGAGTTCCCGTACAAGTACAACTTCTCTGACACGTTCGACAAGGCCATCAGTGTGCAGAAGTGGCTGAAGACCATGCACAGCCCAACAAACCCATCCACCATCACCCAACGCCTGCCACCTGATCTCGTTTTCAAAATCAGTCAATTCTCCTTCGTTTTCCTGGACAGTGTATTCGAGACCAAGCTGCACGACAACTACGAGCTCATGAAGGATGAGAGCACAGAGATCCCCAAGCGGCAGCAGCTGCTGGACAAGGAGATGCGCAAGAAGCACGGGCAACTTCTGCTTGCCAATACAATGAAAGACGTGCACACATTGCTGGACAAGGAGAGAATTGAGGTCTACATTAAGCGCTCACGCCTTCTCTATGCCAACCCGCCCATGAGGAGGTCCCTCTTAGACTGGAGGGTATCTGAACTGGAGCTGGTGGTCCTGGCCGATGACTCACTCCATGGGCCAGAGAAAGTGAGGCAGCAGCTGGGGGATATCGATGGGATCAGTCCCTTCCCCAGAGAGGGGCTCCCTTTGGTGGTCCAGTGGTGTCGTGTTGTCAAGCTCAAACTCAGTGCATTCGTGGTGGCAATTCGGGACTACCCACGCAATCTGTTTGAGATCAGAGACTGGGACCTGTCAGGACGTCTCATTGGTGCACAGCAGGATGGACACGGACAGAGTTATTGCAAATACGTTTTGCCGCTTGGCTCACCGTGGGGAGATGTGACAGTCAACAGTAATTTGCAGCCACTCAAGTTCTACCACGACTTCAAAGCTAACATATCATTGTATACTATTGTGTGGGGACCATGTTGGTACCCTGCCTTTGCTTTGATTAGCCAGGTGTTCCAGATTCTGACATTACCCACAAAGGATCCTTCAACTCCCCTGGCCTGGTGGGACAAAATACGTTTTCGGCTGCATGGACGATGGGTAATGGATATCGATCATGTCAACCTTCACCAGCTGGCTACAAAGGACCCATACAATACAACTGAAAACATGCACTGGGAATGTAATAGGTTAAACCTTACCTGGAACCCTGGGCAGTTAACTTTCAAAGGGGACATGGATATTAATGTCAGGACAACTTCAAAGTATGATGAGATCTGTTTCATGCACCTACCCAATGTACACATTACCCTCAACCTGCAGTGGCTCTGCCAAGGTAACCCCTATGACCATCATGCTGTAATGCTCTGCTGTGCTGAGAATGTTACATATATGACCTCAGGAAATGGTCACGACTCCTACAGAGCCTTCCGCTCTGAGAACCTCAACCTTGACGTCTCCATGGACCTTAACCAACTCTCTGGTAAAGAGCCTTGTCCGCCCAGGATCTTCCTGTACAGCAGCACACTGCAATGGATGCAGAAATTCGTGGCCACTTGGACCAGTGTTTCTTGGCCGATCTGCAGAGGAAAGCTCTTCCACAATCTCGCGCCCATTGGGAAGAAGTTAGATCACCATTTCAAGCAGTTATCGTTCACTGCTTCCTTCCCTCAACTACAAGTGCTTTGCCAGGCCTCCCCTGCCCAGCAGAATGGTATCCAAGTGGATTGCAAGAAAGGACATGTCTTCACTACAGGAGCACAGACATGTTTTTCACCGGCTAGTACTGTAATAAGGAGACCAATCTCAGAGTGGAAATGGACTCAGATGGTTAGCACACTATCAGAGATAACTGTCCACCTAATGGCCTCCACTTTGGATGAAATGGCTGTCCACCAGATGAATGCCCAGGTTTACAAGTCTCACCTGCTCAGTCTGTCCTCACTGAGCTACCAGCGACCAGATGAGAGCAATGCCTGCATACACAAGCTGGGCTTGGTGGACTTGCGTGCCTCATGGACCACCACAAATAGGAACACAGCCATTGCGCTGTTTGATAGCTATCGAAATGTGGCTGTGCTGAAGCGAAACCTCTCCACCGAAGCTCTGAACAGTCTATTGATAGACACCAAGTTGCAGGCCAAGAAGCTCAAATGTTTCAAAGGTTTAGAGGTGGATCCTACCATAACCAACCCCACCCAGCCTACTGTCAGCCAGCGACAGAAAGGTCTGAATGAAGGAACATCAATGCTCCAGAAGCTGATTGAGGAGCAGACTCATACGTTGGTGGTGTCCCCAGAAGAGGACTCTGCTGTGGCCGACCAGCTGTGTGGCATCGCAGCCTCTCAGACTGATGACATTTCTAAGCGCAACTGGCACATTGAGTTGGTCAACTGTCAGATGATGCTACGTGGCACAGAGACGGCAGGCTGCGTACTGACCTCTGCAGCCAATGCACAGCTGTTTCAGTGTGAGCATCACCCAGCCTGGTACAGTGACACTCTCAAGCAGAAGACCACCTGGACTTGCATGCTCGATGACATGCAGTACTTTGCCACCATGGAGCCCAACCATTCAGAACCCGAGGAAAGGCAGCTGTGGTTAGAGGTGAAAAACATAAAGAAGCACAGGCAGCATGATAACCTGGACTCGGTGCTAGAGTTGATTGATAGTGGCCAGGCTGTGCGAGGAATAGTCAACACCACCACAGACTTTAACCAGCCATCCCAGACCAAAGAGGCCCAGCAGTTGCAGCGTATAATCTCCCGCTGTAGCTGCCATATGTACTTCATCAGCTACAGCCATGACATTGACCCAGAGCTGGCCATGCAGATTAAGCCACCAGAGCAACCGAATAAGCATGAGAAGGAGGACATGCTAAAAAAACAGCCCGGGGCTGTGGACACCATCACCCTCATCCACCATGACCTAGAGATATCCACTAACCCGTTCCAGTATGCTATGATTCTCGATATATTCAACAACCTGCTACTGCCCGCCGCACCCAGTGAGAAGGAGCAACGTGTTCGTTTCCAGTTGAACATCTCCAGTAATCATGAGGAGCAGCGCAGCAGCATCGAGGAGCAGCGCTGCAGCATCTTGCACCTCCAGGAGGAGGTCAGGCAGCACATTGCACGGATCAGATTCATGGAGAAAGAGGTTTACTCCAACACCAGGGCCCAGTCTGAGGAGCTGGTAGAGATCAATGTGAGGCTGCAGAACCAGCTCAACGAGGAGAAAAACGACATGCAGAAGAAGAGTGAAGAACTCAACATCCGCATCTGGTGTTTTAAGGACTTTCAGCTGCAGCTGGCAAATAAACTGCAGCTGCCAAAAACCTCAGAGGATGTCAGTGTGGTGAGGAGAACTGAGATATACTTTGCCAAGGCTCAATGGTGTTTAACTGAGGACAACGGCCAGCTTGGCATTGCAGAGCTGGAACTTAAGAGATTCATGTACAGCAAGTTGAACAAGTCTGATGACAAAGCTGAGCATCTCCTGGAACTGGGCTGGCTCACAGTGAACAACCTTTTACCCAGTGCTGCATATAAGGATAAGGTAGTGCTTTGTCCTCAGAGTCCTAGTCTATCGGGCCGTCAGTTTGCTTTGCGAATCTTCAGCAAAGTGCAACCCCCCGTGGGAATTTCTGTCAATGAACACTTTGAGGTGAACGTGGTGCCTCTCACTATCCACGTCTCAGACGTATTCTACAAAAGGATGATGGGATTTTTCTTTCCAGGAAAAGATGTTGAGGAGGAAAAGTCCCAAAAGCGACCAGAGCGTCCTGTTGATGACTTTGATAAGATGAAGGAACGGGCTGCCATGAACAATTCCTTCATCTACATTAAGATCCCTCAAGTGCCGCTTTGTGTCAGTTACAAAAGAGTGAATAACGTAAACCTAGTCCTGCCTGATCTAGAGTATTGCAACAAGAACTGGACCTGGCTAGACCTCGCCCTGGCTGTGAAGAGGGACAGTGTGATAGACTTAAAAAAACAGATTGTTAAGAAAGGTTTTCCTGCTTTTGGTTCTGATCCTCAGGGAAATACATCTGACGGGGCGGAAGCTCGGAAGGTCCTTGGGCTCCTCGGAAGGTAGCGCAGTCGCTTTCCTGGTTCGATCCCCGGTTAGGGTTAGTGTCGAAGTTTGACACAGAACCCCCTATACGTAAATGCTCCTGACGAGCAGTCTGGTGCCTTTCATAGTTTCTGCCATGTGAATGGGTGAATGTAATGCACATTAAAACATCTTTGTAACCTATCTAAATGCACCATTAACCATTTATCTTCTGCTTTGACATACACAGGCACATTCTACTGATTGTTACATCCCTTTAGCTCAACAAAACAATACATATTTTCAACTGAAAAAAGGGGAGCCACATATACACATCTTTTTTTCTTTTATTTTAAGATTATTTTCATCCAATTATGAGCTCATTCGCTCTTGCTTGAAATGACAGCAATGTATATTTGATTTCTTGTATACCGTATATAAATTAGTCAAATTGGCTGTATTAATGTGATATAGCGGCACCTAAGTGTAAACCCAGAGTTCATTCGATACCGTCTTTACGGTGCTTACATACAGTACATTAGTTGTATGAAAGTGTATGAAAGCCAAATGTATTGGAGATATGCTGGAAAAAGCTCTTACATGCGTTCTGGTGGAGAGAGACAAAGCTGTTACTGGGTGAGAGACCATTGTGTTCAAAAAGCTGCCTTTTGCAGCAAAAATATGTTTCCATTTAATATTGGTTTCTCATAGTACTAATTAATAAGTTATTATTATTATATTATTATGTTCATGCTTGTGAGGGTGTGTTCACCTATATCCTAGAAAATATCTTAGTAGTTACTTGCGCCTGCAAAGTAGGGTGTCGAGTCTGTATGTGGGAGGGTAAGTGGTTGACAGTATAAAGGCAGGGCCTTTAGCCAATGAGGGAGCAGTGTTCCCGGTGACGACACCACCAACCAACAAGTGCGACCTGATATAAATAACAAGGTGCAAGTTGCTACCTCGACTCAGAGAGCCAACTTGCCCACATACATACCCACAGACAGACAGCACTCATCACCCTAAATGCACGTTGATGCAAGTTGCAAGATGCAAGTTGGCACCTTGACAGAATGCAGTCTGGTTACTCAGTAAAATCCTCCAGTTTGTATGCATGTGTAACTCGATGATCCGCAACAGAGATGGAAGAACTTTGAATAAACTGCTAATAAAAGTGAGCACAAAATGCATATAAGAAACATACACCACTTATAGCACTTGTATGGCTTAAGACTGCTGAGACTACTCTATGCGATAAACATAAGATGGACGAATGTAGCATGTTGAAGTTCTACAGTAAGCTCTCTTTTTCAGCTTTAAAACTAATCATAATGGCCTATCTAACCATAACAACATAAGTTGTAGTATGCCTTGGCAAACAGACGTGGAGATTCATGGTATCTTAAGAAAACCAAAGATTCTCCTCCCTAAATGGACATTGAGAAGGGTGTGGTTACCCTCAGTTGTACAGTATGATGAAGTCTGTTAAGTCAGCATTGTCTCCCGATTCACTCAGCATATTTGCAAAAATCTCAGTCCAGATGAATTCTAACATAGTCTTGGAGGATCCGCCTCGATGGGCTGCCACAGTTTTTTCGAGACATGGGCAACAACCGGCGCTATCTCTGCCTCCAGTTACCCATATACTTTTGCAACCCAGATTCTGAGCTGCGCTGACTTCTGGCCCAGAGATATAATGGTTTCAGCCCAGAAGTTCTCTTTCCCATGGTGGCAGGGAAAAAAAGCTTTTGGGAACTCTGATTAATAACATAAAACAACCTCACAGTGCAGACAGCCTGGGAAGCGTCAACAGCAGTGTAGTTCACTTGCCTGATAGCTACTTTGAACAAGCCCTACAGTAAGTGTTTCTAACTCTGTCACATGGAATGGAGACTAGAACCCTGTGCTGGAGAGGCGGACACACACCTGATCAGTGTTGATTTTGTCGACTAAAACTATGACGAAAAATGTTTGTCGACTGCGTTTTTTTCACTGACAACGAAATAAAAACTAAGCTGTGGTGACTAAAACTAAGACTAAATATGTTGACAAAAAAACAAAATAAAAACTAGACTAAAACGGAGGGACTAGTTGAGAAGAGAGTCATGCCAAAATACATTTTAGTTGACTAAATCAATTGTAGATTGAGTCGCCCAAAAACGTATTAGGTCGACTAAAATTAGACTAAAACTAAAACTTTTCAGGTGACTAAATTATGACTAAAATTAAATGACATTTTATTCAAAAGACTATGACTAAAACGAAATCAAAATTTGCTGTCAAAATCAACACTGCACCTGATTCACTTTGCTAGTCTTACTACACGGACAGGGATGGACTAGTTGACTCTCTGACTTCCAGGCCAACTTGTGTCCCAATTTTGCTTCTCCCCCACCCCACCTCCTACCTTCCTCCAGGCCCTGGAAGCCTACCTGCAGCTGAACAACAGTCAGATCGAGGACATCGTGAAGCTGGTGCGCGGCAAGCTGTCCAAGCAGAACCGTGTGACTCTGGGAGCCCTGGTGGTGCTGGACGTGCACGCTAGGGACGTGCTGGCCACTCTAGTCCAGAAGAGCATCAGTGATGAGAATGACTTTGAGTGGCTCAGCCAGCTGCGCTACTACTGGGTGGTATGTGAGATGGTGTGTTTGTGCGTGTGTGGGGTCGTGTTGCAGTCTTTGTGCATGTGTTGTACGAATGCAAGTGTTGTTGTTTTTTTCTTTTCTTTTCCTGTTTTGTTTGTTTTCAACTTGATGGGAAAACGGACAGATTAGCATGAAACTTTTAGAACAGGTGGGATAGATTACCTGATTACATCTTTGGGGTAATTGTGTCAAGGTCATGAAAAAGTTCAACATCAGTTTTCAGCCATAACTGTATCAATAATAATAGTTATTAGTTTGTTTTCCAAACTAAGAACAAATTGTTCTTTGTTGTGTCTCCACCTGTGCTTCCACTATTTCCATAGATGTAATACACAGCAGGTGGTTTGACCTGTGATCATACTTTGCCTCCTGTGTGCAGGACAAACACCTCAAGACTAAGATGATCAACGCTGGCCTGGTCTATGGCTATGAGTACCTGGGGAACACTCCTCGCCTGGTCATTACCCCACTCACTGACCGCTGCTACCGGTAATGATACAGTCAAAGCTACAATTAACCCGTCATATTCGGGAACCTAGGCTACAGGAAATTCATTAACACCTGAAAAATACCTAAAAATGTCAGTAACCCTTCCTTTTACAGAACAGTAACTACCAGGTAATAAACAGTTTTCTGTAAAACCTATGTTTTTCAGTGGTGCTCAAACGTTTCATATCTTTGGGTGGGGTCTTCCAAAGCCTAGGAACAGAGATACTGTACAGAGAGATGCTGTACTGTATGATGTTTTGTTTGTTGTGCAGCGTACTTTCCTGTTGGTCTGTTAGGAGTGTCAGGACTTATAGTAGATCAATGGACGTTTGCAGTCCCCTGTAGCTCCCATGTTGTAAAGTAAAACTATTTGATTCCCCAGGACTCTGTTTGGGGCCCTCCAACTCCATCTGGGTGGGGCCCCGGAGGGCCCGGCTGGCACAGGGAAGACGGAAACAACAAAGGATTTGGCCAAGGCTGTGGCCAAACAGTGTGTGGTGTTCAACTGCTCCGATGGCCTGGATTACATCGCTCTGGGCAAGTTTTTTAAAGTAGGTACACTGGAACTTTCTCTCAAACACACATTCAGTAATATCCTACAGTACATTCTCTCTCATACACATGTAGCGGAGTGACTCACTGCCTTAGCCTGATGGCCTCAAACGTCTTGTATCTCCCTCAGTCCATAAGGATATCCCTTTGGATTAGGGATGTCCCGATCATGTTTTTTTGCTCCCGATCCCGATCACATATTTTTGCTCCCGATTTGATCCCGATCCTTCCCGATCCGATCTTTCGACAATGCATTAAGGAAAAAGAAAAGAAAAAATGCTTTTATGTTGTCCCTTAAGGTTGTTTTTTAATTTAAATAACAGTATCCATTCTATCCAAGCTTCTTTTTTTATTTAGTGCAGCATTGTATCAAAACAAATAAAAATTATATATTCTTTAAATATATAAAGACAAGGTGTTTCCCGATATTTTTCTCCCGGT
Source organism: Nannobrachium achirus (assembly GCF_963921795.1). Classification (NCBI taxonomy): domain Eukaryota; kingdom Metazoa; phylum Chordata; class Actinopteri; order Myctophiformes; family Myctophidae; genus Nannobrachium; species Nannobrachium achirus. The sequence continues at coordinate 50,444,654 of NC_137810.1, forward strand.
TCTGATCTTTTGAAAATCACCCCGATCTCCGATCTCCCGATCCAATTGGGACATCCCTAGTTTGGATCAATGGTTAAGATATTGAACTTTCACGTGGGAGATCCGGGTTCGAATCCCGGGTGTTACACACAGAGGAACTGAGGCTTCTGTTACATGTTTCCACAACCAGGGCCTGCTGTCCTGTGGAGCATGGGTCTGCTTTGACGAGTTCAATCGTATTGATCTGGAAGTGCTCTCCGTGGTCGCCCAGCAGATTCTCACCATACAGAGAGGTGTGTGTCTTTTTTTCTCACCTGTCTGTGCAATGCGCCTGTGTGTGTGTGTGTGTGTGTGTGTGTGTGTGTGTGTGTGTGTGTGTGTGTGTGTGTGTGTGTGCGTGCGTGCGTGCGTGCGTGCGTTAGGGCTGTCCTCGACTCAGGATTTATGAAGTCGATTCGAGTCGCGGGGGTTAATCCGACGCGTCGACGAATCGTTTTATAGTCTACTTTGTATAAAAAAATAAAATAAAAAAGTGTTGCTTTAAACCACGTCAACATAATACAATAATACATTAAGAGATGAATTGAATACACAGTGTTTTCGGTGATATCGGTGCGCGAGCACAAATGTTATCTGCATAGCAGTGTACAACCATAGAGTCAGTTATAACACACCGTTAAAACAAATAAAACATCTCCGCTGTTTCAACTCTGCCCCGTCTCTCGGCAGCGTGCAGTAGATGAGACATTCGCGAACGATTCCGCTCTCTTGAACAGCTCTTTTAAATGAACGATGGGATCCAGTCCGCAGTCGCGGGACACAGAGCACTGACAGAGTAATGAGTCAGTGTCGAGAACGGATTCATTTCAGAAACGGATCATAAAAAGGGGGAGGCACAGCTCCCGTTAGAGCCAGCCGTGTGGACATGTCATGGACGCAAACACAGCGAAACACAATCATTCATCATGGATTACAACACTGGAACAATTCAGAAGCACTTTAATTAGAAAATGTAACTTGTAGCCTACACTTGTGTATGTTAATTTGACTTAAGAAGATTGTTTACTTCGTGGACGTGCGTTTTTGTGCTGTGGCAGGAGGTTATTTAATATGGGATTTTGACAGCGTGCTTCCTCCTCTTAATCCCGGCTCCGAATGTTTTAACGAAGCGGCGGTTCTGAACCGTTCTGGCCGTTCTGTCTCACTTTCACCCCTACGCTGGTGCGAGACAATAAATAACTGTTCGCCAATTGCTACTTCTCATTGGAAGTACATGACATGACACCAGTCCAGTAGTAGGCTAACTGGTGATATAAAAAATATATATATTTTCGCATCGACTCAATCAATTGGCGTCGATTCGCGGGGCTTAAAACGACGCGTCGATTCGTCGATTTTTAGAGGACAGGCCTAGCGTGCGTGCGTGCACGTGTGTGTTTTGTAAACGTGTATCTTGTCAGCTCAACCCCAGCTAAAGGCAACAATGCTTTTCTGATGAATAATGGTTTGGGTTCTTTTAAAGATGGGGTGCCATATGATGTGTTTTTTGACTAGGCTAGGCCTTTTGGCTGAGAGGCTTTCATCTTTCAGGAAAATACACAGGGAAGGCAAATTTGCACATTATAACCACACACAGTGGTCTGTTAGAGTAATGTTAACTCCATAGACACATACAAAACAGAAAAAGTACAAAACTATGGCACCACCTCTTTAAGTGCATGAGATATTTCACCTGTTGGGTCCTTGGGTCTCTTTTGGGTCCATGCGGATGCTGTGACAGGTTCAGCCGCGAAGGGTGAGCTTTTGCACACAACACAGTGCAGTATATTGCTCTGTGCATACTGCCAGTGCAAAGCATGGTGGTATTCCTCGTAAAAAAAAACAACATAAACGTGGGGTCTGTGTGTCCGCCAGGCATTGCTGCCCATGCTGAGATGCTGCTGTTTGAAGGCACCGAGCTGAAGTTGGACTCTTCCTGTGCTGTCTTCATCACCATGAACCCTGGCTATGCTGGACGCTCTGAGCTGCCTGACAACCTCAAAGTAACTCACACACACACACACACACACACACACACACACACACACACACACACACACACACACACACACATAGGGCTGTCACGATTATGACATTTTACATGACGATTAATTGTCACTCAAATAATTGCGGTTAACAATTTAATTGTTACAGATATACACAACCTAAATATACCAAAATATTTCCGACATATTTGACAACTTTATATTTAAAAAGAACATTGATTGTGGAAATAACAGATCTACAAGCTCACAACGTGTGGCACGGTAACTCGTTGTGAGCTTGTAGATCTGACATTTCCACAATATTTTTTAAATATATGAACATTTTTCAACATGGAAACAGTTATGAGGATTATGCCAAAATCATTTTGATTATGTCAAATAATTGCGATTAGATGATTATGAAATACTTGTGACAGGCCTACACTCTCTGTTTCTCTATTTCTATTATGTATATATATATGTGATGAGCCTCAAAGCTGTTGTTCACCAGAAACGCTTTGTCCCCATTCAGTCACTGTTCAGGACGGTGGCCATGATGGTTCCCGACTATGCCATGATCGCAGAGATCGTGCTGTACTCGTGCGGCTTCGTCACGGCGCGTCCCCTGTCGGTGAAGATCGTGGCTACCTACCGGCTGTGCTCAGAGCAGCTGTCCTCCCAGCATCACTACGACTACGGCATGAGGGCCGTCAAGTCTGTGCTGACTGCTGCTGGGAACCTCAAGGTACTCTTTTTACCCATAACCTTTTTAAGAACTGAAACTGATTATACAAATGCTTTCTAAATCAGTAGTTCTCACACTTTCAAGACTTAAAAAAAAAGCTAAGCTCCAACATCTGGCTTTGTCCGGGACACAAAGCTAAGCCACGTAGTAGCAAAGGCCACTCATTGATATTGTACTTTTTCTCTATTCTTCCGCTACTTTTTCTCTAGTGGCTTGACCGTGCAGTCGCTTTTACGAAACTCGGCAGTATGGTAGAGGACTATGCCAACTGGCTAAAACACGAAGCTCGCAACAATTGACCAAAGGGTGGCGCTGTAGGAAGCCTTTGAAAATGCAAACTTTGAACAGGTATAGCTCATGCTCTGTTTGAGATACAGCCATGAAACCTGTATACACTTATGCGTCTCCTCATGCCGAACAACTTTTACACTCTGACTTTTGACCTCTGACCTTTAGTTCTCCCACCATTTTGAATTATATGAAAAACAGTAAAAAATATGATATATGATTTTGAAAGAAAAAATTGCAGGAAAATTTCAGAAACACTCGCTTACATTTACTCAGATTACTTTTACTCTGAGCCTCCAAAATATACAAAAATCATTAAATAGCACACTGCTATTAAATTATTGTTTAATAAAAGGCACTAAGTGTGTCAAGTACATTACATGGAACTTTTTTCGTAAACATGACTGGTCAATTATGTGTGGCTGCTATAGTGTAGTGGTTAGTGCGTATTCATAATATGTGAAAGGTTGTGTGTTCAAATCCTGCCTGGGCTTGAGTTGATGTTAACACTCTGGACGCTTTATTTTACATGAACTTTGGACCAGTAACACTCGCTTACATTTACTCAGATTACTTTTACTCTGAGCCTCCAAAATATGGAAAAATCATTAAATAGCACTCTGCTATTAAATCATTGTTTAAAGGGCCTACACCAGGGGTCCTCAAATACAAATCTTGAAGGTCCAGAAATATTTTTTTGAAACAGGTCCGGGTCCGGAAAAAAAAAGGCGAAGGCGAAATAAGGCGGATACATTAATACAGTATGTACTGTATGTATGTATGTTTATTATAATCATTAGAATTGTTTATTTTAATTATTATTATTATTATTTGGAACTTTGGAAATCTCAGTTGGAACTGTTACCCCTGCTACCCGATGCTGGATAAGCGGTTGAAGATGGATGGATGGATGAATGGATAATTATTTATGCATGTAGAGTAGGCTACATTATTTACATTTATTGTGTAGCAATAAAACACTGGCTTATAGTTTAATTATTGGAAACTAAAGAGCATAAATGCAATATTAGGCTTGTCGTTCAGAATGGAAAATAAAGTGAAACTTAGCGTGAGGGGGAGAGGATTACTTGACATTCAGTTGACACACGTACTGCACAAGCCAGACTGTGCTGTGTCAAATGGCCAGTCAAATCAGGGTCAACGAGTCATAGTTATTAACCTAACACAGCCTAGGATAGCTGGCAATAATATGCGACGACACATCACATTGTTAAAGACGCATGATCACGCATCGCGAGTTTCGCGACCATTTCTCGTCTAATGCAAGCAGTTGGAGCCTTACATCGTGGATATTTATGTGTTGCTGTTGTCCTCTCCAATTGAACAGCCAAAGGTAGAAGATCTCTAAGTTATTAATCCAGTGGGAGCAATGGTTTCCAAGAGGTTTTAGCAACTTTTTCAGGCAGCGAGCGGCATGAGTGTGTGGAGAGGGGAGGGGAGGGGGGAGCAGCATGGAGAGCAGACTGCTTCGGAGGGAAGGAAAACCTTTGATCTACAAGCCCACAGCACGTTGCACCCGCTACGCTTTGTGGGCTTGCAAATTGGCGTAGGGGACGGGGTGTGTCTTGTGAGCCTGTGTATGTGTTTGAGCGAATGAGCACATACACACCCACGCACACACAAACACAAATCACACAGTCAGTCCGATCGTCAGATACAACTGTGCGGAGATTTCTCAGAAATGTGCCGCGGTCCGGACTGAGGTGCGCCTGGGTCCGGACATGGACCGCGGTCCGCCTATTGAGGACCCCTGGCCTACACCATGCTTTTAAAACTATATATTTTTGTATAAATATATGCTCAAAATTGAGTCTTAGACAGGTTTTAACCCTCAACAAACACTCTGACCATTCTTTTTGTTTGTTCTAGCTCTACTATAATGAGGCTCTCCAGCTGCAATACCAAAACAGCCTCTGTTTGCTCAGGGGCGCATCTAGTGGGGTTTTTCCAGAAAAAAAAGAAGTTTTTTGAAAAAAAAGAAGTTTTTTGAAGAAAAAAAAAGTTTTTTGAAAAAAAAAGTTTATTGAAAAAAAAAAAGAATTTTTGAAAAAAAAGAAAATTGAAAAAAAAAAATTTTGAAAAAAAACTTTTTTTGATTTTTTTTCTTCCTTTTTGACAGTTTTTGAAAAAAAAAAAAAGTTTTGAAAAAAAAAAATTTTGAATTTTTTTTTTTTTTTGACTCTGAAAAAAAAAACGGGAAACGCGTGTGACGTCACATGCGTCAACTCTCAGAACAGCACTGTTCTGAGAACCCGTGGAAAGCTTTTCATCTCTGTCTTCAGTGACGTCAATACGTGCGCGTCCCGCGTCTCTGACGCATTCACGTTGCCTAGAGACGCATTCACGTCATTGTTCTGGGGTCCCACGGACGCATCGCCTCCATGGACCATTGGTGTCCACGTTAAAATAATTTACCACGTCGCGAAAAAAATAATATTTTAAAAAGTCCACAGACGCCACCATTGTTCATGGGTGAAGGCATGCTACTTGACCCTACGTTAACACAAATGAAATCCGCGTAGAAAGTCTTAAAACAGACGATAGAACTAAGACTGTGTGTGTTTTGAATCCACGACGCCATTTTGTGCGACTGCGCTTGGTCACAGAATTCAATGGGTGCCTGAGTTTTAGCGTAGCACCGGGCCGCTCTCTGACCATAGTGGCACAGCGTGTTAGGTGATACACCGAAAAGGGTTCCCCCACAGAACGTGTAGCACGGCGCAGAAACGTGACGTCACGTCTCTACACTGCAGCTCACTGCTCAGACAGCGACCCGCCTCCTTTCCCCTTCATTCAATAACAACTGGATATACAGTACACGCGCTATTGTTTATAGATGTGGTGGACATTGGACAACGTGTTAGAAGCCACACAGGTCTTCATTGCGTCTTTACAACAATAGCGACGATTAACGTTGTGGTGAACATGGTCAAATAACCTTTATTGGCTCAACTACAACACGGAGGAAGCAAGCTAGCCTAGCATGTATGCTATCTGAGACAGTCTATGTATGTAGCCTAGGCTGTCTAACTGTTTGATTGATTATAGCGTTTTCGTGGCAGCGCCGTCCATTTGGTGGTCCGCCGGGGCAGCGTACCACCGCGGCCGCCTGTGCCTTGGGAAGCGCTCACTATCCCGACTATCCGCTGTTCCGACATGGTCGGCAGGTTAGTTACTTAGCGTAAGGCAGGTTAGTTACTTAGCGTAAGGCAGGTTAGTTACTTAGCGTCGGCAGGTTAGTTACTGAGGTAAGGTTTACTGAGGTTAGGTTTAGGGTTGGGGGTAGAGTTAGGGTTATAGTTTTAGTGTCGGAATACCGGACCGTCGGAACTCTGATGCGGACCCCGGTGCCTTGCCCTCCCGCATCCATAGAGGGGTGGCACGTCCCTCTAGGATCAACCGTTCAAAACAAAAGTAGCCGATCTACAAGCAACCCAATCCACTGTTTTTGACCCAGTCCACTGGTTCTCTGTACAGCAGAGCAAACACAAGCACGCCATTCCATAGAAGCAGTAACAGTACAAACAGGAGACATCATCTCACTGAGAAGATCCATATATTATCGATGTATATAAAATAACAGGTGGCTGTTGATTATGAAGACTCGGTAAAAGCTTCTATCTGCGCCCCCAAGTGGTCAACATCCGATATTACCGGTTCGGTATAAAAAAAATCAAACCGTCACATGACTATTTGGAAGTATTAAAATTGTAAGATTTGGAATTGTGGTTCATTTCTTTCAGACACATTTCTACGTAACATGAACATAACCATATAATAACCAATTCAAGTTAAATGCTGCACTTTGTCAAAAATGACATGACGCGTTGAATTTTTGTGGGACCCATAAAATATCCCTGGGACTCATCCGAAAGACCCTTCGTGGGTCCTGGGGACTCATTACATTAAAAACCTATTAACATCACTGCTGTCTTCCCAAAACCAGAGAAAGACACAATATAGGAGAAATAGGACTTTGTGAGGATAGAAGGTGCCAGTGGGACCCCAAAAAAAGGTTTTAAAATAGAAAAAGTGAAAATTCATGGTGTAGGTCCTTTAATAAAAGGCACTCAGTGTGTCAAGTACATTACATAAAACTTTTTTTTAAACATGACTGGTCAATTATGTGTGGCAGCCATAGTGTAGTGGTTAGTGTCTATGCGTCATGCGGAAGGTTGTGAGTTCAAACCCCACGTCAGGTTGAGTCGATGTTAACATCCTGGATGCCCATGGTGTGTGCATATGTGATGCTCTTTAATGTTGACACGTCTAGTAAGGTTTTATATTAAACCGTATGGGGCTGGCGCGACTGAAGAGAAGTCCGGTTTCCCTATAGAGGCCAGTGTTATTAAATTCACAAAAGTGTATTTATCTCGTAATCTAACTCCAGATCACGTTCATGTTTAAAACAAGCCCTTCTCTACCGGCCGTAATTTTTCTGTTCTGAGTGAAAGAAAATACGATCACTCAAAAATTTCAGAAATACTCAGATTACATTTACGCAGATTACTTTTACCCCAAGCGTCCCAAAATATGAAAAATATCAATAAAATACCGTAGCACATCATTGTTTAATCGAAGGCACTCAGCCTACATTTAACTTTTTTTTTAATTTTATTTTATTTTTTATTTTTTTTAGACATGACTGACACAGAACCTGTGGCTCTCTAGTGTAGTGGTTAGAGCATATGCCTTTCATGGTGGATCAAATCCTGCCTGGTGTTGATATAATCATAAAACCATGAAATTTGGTAGACAGTTTGGGTCCCTGAACATTGTCTGATATGAAGCCTTCCCCAAAATGCCCCTCCTTGATGCCTATTTTAATATCCGCCATTACCAAATAATGTATTTTGCATCATAATTCCTGAATCAAGCATTGTATTACAAACTATGTGATGTCTACACCTATGTTGTGATGGCCAAGGATTACAATGATATAATGTACAGCATCATACACTGTCCAGGTGAATAGTATCACAGTATTTTATGTCTGTTGCATATACAGTCTTTTGCTTACATGTTGTGTAGAGGCCAATTTGTGCTTTTACCTATAACTCCACCAATTAGTGTAAAACTTTGTATGCACACTTCCCAGAGGCCAAGGAAAAACCTGTGCCCTGCATTTTTCACATTTGCCTTTTATAGCGCCACCAGAAGGCCGACTTACAGTTTGTAAAACACATTCTTCGATATTACTCCTTCAGATTTTATCCGAAAATCACAAATCAGTACACAGTATCTCTACAGTGATGTAATCATGACGGATTTGTCCGATATCATATTCTATCTAATTGGCTAACATTGAATTCCGAGGTTTGCAGGATTGCTCCTTTTTGAACAAAATTTCTCAAATCATGAGCGCAGCCTGCTTTGTGTGTGAAATTTTGCACACACATTCCCACTAGGCCAAGGAACAGATGCCACCCTTCTCACATTGGCCTGTTATAGCGCCACCAGCGGGTCAACTTTTGCAAAACACATTTTTGGAACAAAATGCCTCAAATCCCGCATCCAGCGTCCGATTGCCGTGAAAGGCCCAAGAACGCGTGGCACCCTTATTCACTTTGGCCTATTATAGAGCCACCAGTAGGCCAAAGACACCGGAGACCTGTTCGTAAGATAGATAGATAGATACCTTTATTATCCCAAGGGGGAAATTTAGTTGTCCAGTAGTAGCACAGCAGTATACAGTTATTTACAAAGTTCCAGAGACCTAAGAAAGATAGATAAGAGGGAAAAAAACAAAACAAAGACAAGAGCAGTACAGTACCAATAAGGAGAAGGTGCATCAATAGAGGGGGCGAATAATATATAAGTATATATACATAAAGTGTCTTGCAAAAGAGACCATAGCAGTCAATGCTAATTAGTGCAAACAAGTATATCACTGTCATTGTTAAACAAAGCAAAAATACTCAGAAACTACCAACACTAACAACCTAATAGTGCAGTGTCAAAAATCAGTGCGAAAAAAGAAGAAACTAGGAAGCGTGTCACCGCAAGGCGCACATGAGCACTCTTCCTGGAAGGTCCTTAGAGGTCAAAGTCAATACAGCAATTGAGCCTTAGAGGTCAAAGTCAATACAGCAATGGTTCCGTAAGTCTAAGTTAGGAAGGGAGACCTTTTCAAGCGTCCGTTATGTGTCTCGTTGTACAGCTTAAGGGCAGCCGGTACAAAAGATTTTCCTAATCTCTCACATCTCCGTACTGGGTAGGTAAAGCGGTCGTTTCCTCTCTTACTCCAGTAACTGGTGATCTCTAGATGGAGGGGGTGGGAGGAGTTCTCCAAGATGGAATCTAGCTTCTTCGCAGTACGCACCCTGGTTACTTCCTCCACCCCCTGCAGAGAGGACCCAACGACAGAGCCTGCTTTCTTCACCAGTCTGTTTAGGTTAAACGTGTCACCTGCTCTGTTGTTGCCACCCCAGCATGTTATGCCAAAAAAGAGGACACTTGCCATGACAGACTGATAGAACATCTGTAGCATCCTATTGCACACCCCAAACGATCTCAGTCTTCTCAGGAGGAACAGCCTGCTTTTCCCCTTGCTGTGAATCGCCTGCGCGTTGTCCGACCAGTCCAGTGAACTATTCAGGTGTACTCCAAGGAATTTGTAGTTATCCACGAGCTCAACCACCTCACCGTTAATGGTGCTTGGCACCGGGGGGGACCTCTTGGAGGTGCGGAAGTCCACCACCATCTCCTTAGTCTTGCTTGCGTTGAGCTTGAGATGGTTGTCCTCGCTCCACTGCACAAAGTCCCTAACCACACCATCGTGCTCAGCCGTGTTGTCACCCGAGATCTTGCTGATCACTACGGTATCATCTGAGAACTTCTGCAGATGACAGGTCTTGGAGTTGAAGCGGAAGTCCGATGTATAGAGAGTGAACAGGAAGGGTGAGAGCACAGTTCCTTGAGGGGCCCCTGTGTTGCTCACCAGCACATCGGACCGACAGCCCTGCAGTCTCACAGACTGTGGTCTTTCTGAAAGGTAGTCTGTGATCCATGCCACAAAGCCCTTGTCCACCCCCATCAGCGTAAGCTTCTCCGCAAGCAGAGACGGTTGGATAGTGTTGAAAGCACTGGAGAAGTCAAAAAACATAATTCTGACTGTGCTGCCCAGATCTTCCAGATGGGTGAGAGACTTATGGAGCATGTAGGTGATGGCGTCATCAACCCCAATATCAGCCTGGTAGGCAAACTGAAGGGGGTCCAGGTGATCACTGACCGCCGGTCTCAGAAGGTTCAGAACCAGCCGTTCAAAGACCTTCATGACCTGTGATGTCAGGGCGACTGGTCTGTAATCATTGAGGACCGAGGGACGGGTCTTCTTAGGCACTGGGACAATGCAGGAGGACTTCCACAGCTGTGGTACCTTCCCCTTCCTCAGGGAGAGGTTGAAGAGATGCGTGAGGGGGACAGCAAGCTGCTCCGCGCAAGCCTTAAGCACCTTAGAGTTGATGTTATCAGGTCCCGCTGCTTTCCTGGTGTTGACTTTTCCGAGTTGGCGCCTCACTTGCTCGGTGGTGAGAAACAGGGTGGGTAAGAACACTGCTTCTAGTTTTTCTTTGATTTCTTTTCCCACTTTTCGTGCTTTTACTGCTTTCCCTGCTTTTTTGCTTTCCTGCTTTTTCTGGCTTGGCCACTTTATCGCTGCTTGGAGCTATATTTCTTATTATTTCTATACATGATTCTAAGCTTGAATGATAGCTTTTAGAAAGGCCACTCGACATGCCCTTCTTGTTTTTTTTTTTGTTTTTTTTTGCCTTTCCGGCACATTTTTTACTAAAAACATGATCGGGACATCCCTAATCCAAAGGGATATCCTTATGGACTGAGGGAGATACAAAAATAAAAGAAAAAAATGTAATAACAAATAGAATGAAAAATAGAATGAAAAATAAAAAAAATAAAAAATCGATGGGTCTGAAACTGTGGCTGGTGCATTTTTTAGAATCTCGACACACAACACATGCTGGCTGTTGACATTTAAGACAGAAGAGCTTGTGTTTCTCAGCATGACTGCAGAGATCCTCATTCCCAGAGGAAGTTCTCTGACATTTTGAAGGTCTCTGATGCCTCTCCTGTATGAAGACCTCACACAAGTTCTTCAGAGCCAGGTTATAGGGTGGATATTGTCCTTTGTTTATTTTCTTACAAACTGGACATTCCTTTGTTCCCTTATGTGTCCACCATTGCTGCAGACAGGCTTTGCAGAAGCTGTGGCTACATTCCAGGACAACAGGTTCTTTAAAGATGTCACTACACACAGGGCAGGAAAAATCATCTTCTGAAAAAGATGACGTGGAAGCCATTTAGTCTCTGAGTGAAGTTCTGAGAACACAGCTTCTGGTAGATGTTCCCTGAAGTTTACTTTCCCTGCTGTGAATCCTGGTTCTTGTTGAGGTCCTTTCAGCAGCAGGTTTATGCGGTACAAAGGAAGGTATTTAGGGGTTGAAAATGTGGGAGGAGTAGTGCACCAAACTTCTGGTCACTCTTGAATAATAAAGTGGGACAAGCACACTCTTAAGGGAAGACCAACAGGTGGGCGGACCTCTGACGTCACGCTCATGTCACCATGACTCAGCCATAACCATATAAGGATTTCCCAATGTACTGTAGCTACACCCAAACATGGAGTGTGTTGTCTAACCTAAATATGTCGCCATGACAGCATGCGCAAACAAATCAGTCAGCTTCATATATCGGCACAAAATGGGGGATGCTCATATATGGGCATATACTGATAACATCAGAGATCTCCATATGGGCATAAAAGGGACCATGATTTGCAGATACAGACACTGTATTTGCCAATCATGCTGCCACATACAGTACGGAGATCTCCATATATGGACATTATTGGGATAGATTATTTGTATAAATAAAATATGCATTGAAATGACATTGGTATTGAATTGTTTGCTACAATATATAGCCCTTTATTCTCCTGCATGCTGCCTTTAAAATGTCACTGTGTCAGGTCCAGTCGGATCGGTCCTGTTAGGGTTCATTAGGTATTTATTTAATTAACCCTAATGCTGCTGGTTACCTTGTAGCGGTTTTGTTGGGTGTAGCGTCGGGGTGCCAGTCAGAGACCCAGTCTGACAAAAATAGGGTAACTATGTAACCCAACAATAACCGCACACAGGATTGACTAACGTTAGGTCAACCCCTAATACAAACAGTAAACACACACAAAACCAGTATAAATCATAAAGAGAATACACGCACACACAGAGCACAGTTTTCAGCAGTGTATTGAATGTCCTTTTTTCCCCTCAGGCCCCACAGTGTTCCCAATAAGTTCCCGTTTCCCACATGTCACTCCAAAACCCCTAAACAGCACGCACAGTTCGAGGTTCAGTCCGAGGCAGCAATCGCAAAGCGAAATGTACAGTCCGGTCCTTTAAACGTTCACGTCTCCGTAGAACAACCCCCCCAGTCTGTCACACGTCAACGTCAAGTCACTCACGGTCAGGGCACCTTATACTCGGGCTACTGCAGGGCAGGCACGTCTCCGCAAAGCCGCATCCACCGCAGCATCGGCAAGCGTCCGCTCCAGCGGCCGCCCCGAGGCTCAGACAGGGAAAACATACAACTCCAGTATAGGGCTGGTTGTGGTCTCGTGGGAAGGATCCGCCGAGTGCATCACTCCGTAGGCTACACACGAACTAGTCTCACAAGCCAGGGGTAGGCTGCTAACGTAACGTTTACATAGGGACCGGGACACAAGCTCACAACGCACCGCAAACACACCGTTTCACACCAGCGCCAGCTCGAAGTGCGCGCCGCCGGGGAAGTTCCTGTATAGCCGTGTGCACGGGACAGCAGAGGCAGTCTTAAAGGCGCAGATCGCCACAACCTTACTGCTGGTTACCTTACTGTTTACTGCTACAGTATACAGCAAAACAGTTTGGGTCCCTGAACATTGTCTGATATGAAGCCTTCCCCAAAATGCCCCTCCTTGATGCCTATTTTAATATCCGCCATTACCAAATAATGTATTTTGCATCATAATTCCTGAATCAAGCATTGTATTACAAACTATGTGATGTCTACACCTATGTTGTGATGGCCAAGGATTACAATGATATAATGTACAGCATCATACACTGTCCAGGTGAATAGTATCACAGTATTTTATGTCTGTTGCATATACAGTATTTTGCTTACATGTTGTGTAGAGGCCAATTTGTGCTTTTACCTATAACTCCACCAATTAGTGTAAAACTTTGTATGCACACTTCCCAGAGGCCAAGGAAAAACCTGTGCCCTGCATTTTTCACATTTGCCTTTTATAGCGCCACCAGAAGGCCGACTTACAGTTTGTAAAACACATTCTTCGATATTACTCCTTCAGATTTTATCAGAAAATCACAAATCAGTACACAGTATCTCTACAGTGATGTAATCATGACGGATTTGTCCGATATCATATTCTATAATTGGCTAACATTGAATTCCGAGGTTTGCAGGATTGCTCCTTTTTGAACAAAATTTCTCAAATCATGAGCGCAGCCTGCTATGTGTGTGAAATTTTGCACACACATTCCCACTAGGCCAAGGAACAGATGCCACCCTTCTCACATTGGCCTGTTATAGCGCCACCAGCGGGTCAACTTTAGCAAAACACATTTTTGGAACAAAATGCCTCAAATCCCGCATCCAGCGCCCGATTGCCGTGAAAGGCCCAAGAACGCGTGGCACCCTTATTCACTTTGGCCTATTATAGAGCCACCAGTAGGCCAAAGACACCGGAGACCTGTTCGTAAGAACACTGCTTCTAGTTTTTCTTTGATTTCTTTTCCCACTTTTCGTGCTTTTACTGCTTTCCCTTGCTGCTTTTTTGCTTTCCTGCTTTTTCTGGCTTGGCCACTTTATCGCTGCTTGGAGCTATATTTCTTATTATTTCTTTTTTTTTATATAATTTCTTTATTGCTTTTTGACATAAGTACAATAGGCAGTTGTAATTTATAGGGTGTCAAGAAGTTTTTTTCTTTTTTTTCCCCCCTGTGCACTTTCAACATACCATATACAACATACAACATATTACAAACAACACATATCTACAGCTTACATTGCAAAGATTGTTCTCTTTTTTTTTACTCTTTCCCTCTCATTCACCCTTGTTATCCCTCCTAGCACACCCCATATGGCACAGATATGGTGTATTTAAGCACCTGGAAATAAACAAAACCAAATAGTAAAAAACAAAAACAAAAAATAATAATAATAATAATAATAGTAATAATAGTAATTATTCAAGTTAAAGTAGGCTATGACCTTAGCTTGGAGCTTGTCCCTGTGTCGGAGCTGGCAGCTGCAGTGTCTTTAATTTAGTTATATATTCAATCATCGGACCCCACACCAGATCAAATTTCTTTGGTGATCCCCTTAAGTTGAATTTAATTTTCTCCAAGTTTAGATATGTCATGAGGTCTTTAAGCCATATCGATGCTTTAGGGGCTAAAGATGATTTCCACTCCAATAAGATCCTCCTTCTTGCTAATAGAGAGGCAAATGCAAGGCATTGCTTTATTCCACTTCCTCTAATTTGGTGATCACGTACAACTCCAAACAGCGCCAACTCTGCACCCGGTGACAGCTCTGCGTTCCAAGCTTCTGCTAGGTGTTTAAAAATGTTGGACCAGTAGCCACGTAAGCGAGGACATGACCAGAACATGTGTGTCATGTTCGCTGGGGACATATGACATCTATTACAAGAGTCTGTGACACTAGGATATATTTTAGATAGTTTAGAATTAGTAAAGTAGATGCGATGCACAACTTTAAATTGTATTAAGTTCAGCCTAGCGCATGAAGTACTATCATTCACTCTTATTAGAGTATCCTTCCAAACATTCTCATCTATAACCCCTCCTAGTTCGTTTTCCCAGTCTTTTTTGATTTTGTCCAAAGAAATTTCTGTATGTTTAGAAATAGAGCTATAAATCTTTGAGATTAACCCTTTTCCAATTATAGCAATGTCCAGTATTGTGTCAATTAGCGAGTTAGGGATCGCATTTGGGAAGGAAGTATTGTATGTATGAACAAAATCACGAACCTGGAAGTATCGGAATAAATGAGATCTTGGAAGGTTAAACTTTTCACACAATTCACTGAAGCTACAAAATATGTTGTCTCTGTACAAATCCCTTAACTTAACTAACCCTGCTCTTTGCCACAAAGCGTAGGCTGCATCATTGTTGGGAGGGAGAAAAAGGTGGTTGTTCTGAATAGGGCTATGATTGGATATTCCTATGAGGCCTAGGGTAGCTCTAAATTGAGACCAGATTCTCAACGTCGAGACAACAATTGGGTTGGCTGAGAATTGTTTAGGTTGAATAGGCAATTTGGATGTGAGTAATGCTAAGAGTGATGTGGATGGACATGAGTTGGCTTCAATTACACACCAATCCAATGTAGGTTCCTGTATCCAGAGTAACATTTTGTGCATGTTAGCTGCCCAATAATAATTTCTGAGGTTAGGGAGTGCCAAGCCACCTTCAGAACTGTGCCTCTGTAGGAACTCTTTCTTTATTCTCGGAGGTTTTCCTTTCCATAGGAATGCAGAGATTAATTTATCTACCATTACAAAAAAAGATTTGGGTAAAAAAATTGGTAGGCTTTGAAAAAGATACAAAAACCGTGGTAGCACATTCATTTTTATGCAATTTACTCTCCCTGCAAGGGTTATATGTAAGCTATTCCAACGTTCCAAGTCCACCTTAAGCTTGTCAATTAAAGGTGGGAAATTATTTTTATAGAGGTCAGATGGTTTACCACAAATATTCACACCTAAGTATTTAAAATAGTTTTTAGAAATTTTAAATGGGAGAGAAGTTTCTGGAATTTGGAGGGCCAAATTGTTTATCGGAAAACATTCACTCTTTGAGAGATTCAGTTTGTAACCTGAAAAAGATCCAAATCTGTTCAGCAGTTCCACCGTCTGGGGTATAACGGCTAACGGATCAGATATGAATAATAATAGATCATCTGCATATAAGGACAGGGTGTGTACTGTGCCTCCTCTATGTATCCCTCGCGTGAAACGGGCAGATTTAAGTGCCATAGATAGCGTTTCCACCGCGGCGGCGAAGAGCATGGGAGACAAGTTGCAACCTTGGCGTGTCCCTCTGCCGAGTGTAAAATACTGGGACCTCGTATCGTTAGTGTTTACTGATGCCTTGGGAGAAGAGTATAAAAGCTGTATCCAAGATATAAATTTAGAGCCTATACGATACCTTTTCAGGATCTCAAATAGGTACCCCCATTCCAGCCTATCGAAGGCTTTCTCGGCATCCAAAGAGACAACCACTTCTGGTGTCACAGTGGATGCCGGAGAGAGAATAATATTAAGTAGGCGACGAATATTGGAAAAGGAGTGACGGTTCTTCATGAACCCATTTTGGTCTGATGATATGATATTTGGCATAACAGGTTCAAAGCGTAATGCTAAGGTTTTAGCTAAGATTTTATAGTCTGCATTCAGCAGAGAAATAGGGCGGTATGAACCACACTCAGTGAGGTCCTTACCTTGTTTAGGTAGCAATATTATTGAGGCCTCCGTAAGGGTCTGGGGTAATGTGCCCCGGCCCAGAGAGTCATTAAACATTTTTAATAAAAGAGGAGCTAATTTATCAATACATTTCTTATAGAAATCTATTGGATACCCATCCGGACCAGGGGCTTTCCCACTTTGAGTTAAATTAATTGAATCTACTATTTCCCTTATATTTAATGGTTGGTCCAGCTCCTCTGCTTGAGTGGCCGATACAGATGGAAAAGCCAAGCTGTCCAGAAATCTTATCATGTCAGAATCATCAGTTGGGGATTGAGAGGTGTAAAGCTTGGAGTAATACGTTTTGAAAGTGTCATTAATAATTGCCGGGGATACAGCTAATTCACCCTGTGGAGTCCTTATTTGTTTAATTTCCTGTGAGGATGTTTGGCTCTTAATTTGATGTGCCAAAATACGTCCGGCCTTCTCACCGTGCTCATAAAAATTCCCACGCTGTCTTAACAGTAATTTTTCAGTCTCTGTAGTTGAGAGTAAATTATAATTCATTTGGAGGTTTTGCCTGTCTTTGACTACTTCGGGGGATATGGACATGGACACTGACATTTTGCTGTCAAGTTTCTGTATATTTTCCAAAAGTTGTTCCTGTTTTGCTCTTTTCATTTTATTTTGCCTTATGGAGTAGGATATGATCTCCCCACGAACAACCACCTTTAGTGTCTCCCAGAGAAGAGACGGGGATGTATCTTCAGTGTTATTAATAATAAGAAAGTCATCTATTACTTTAGAAATAATGTCACAGAACCCCTCGTCATTTAAAAGTGCCCCATTCAACCTCCAAGGAGGCCGAGATCTCTGAGGGAGACTTAGTGAAAGATCAAGTATTAATGGAGCGTGATAAGATATAACTATAGCTGAATATTCTACCTTCTCTATTGCAGATAGAAAATAATTATCAATGTAGAAATAGTCAATTCTTGAAAAGGATTTATGAACATGTGAATAAAAACTGAACTGTTTTTCATTTGGGTGACAATAGCGCCATGGGTCAGAGCATCCTATTTGACTCATAAATGATGAAACTGCTTTTGCCATTTTAGAAGGTGTCTCCCGTTTTAGATGTGATTTATCCAACAATGGGGATATTGCGCAATTAAGATCTGAGCCCAAAATTAGGCGGTGAGAATTTAAATCTGGCAGGAGTGATATTACTCTTCTAATAAATGCTTCATCGTCCCAATTAGGGGCATACAAATTGACAAGGACCACGGCCACATCATTAAGCTTGCCTGAAACCATTACAAAGCGACCATTAGGGTCCGTTATAACTTTAGTGGGATTAAACTTTACTTTTTTATGTATTAAGATTGCTGTTCCCCTTGCTCTGCTACTAAAGTTAGAGTGAAAGGATTGGCCAACCCATGACACTTTTAATCTATGATGGTCCTTATTAATAAGGTGGGTCTCTTGTAAAAAGGCAATTTCAGTTTTTAAATGTTTTAGATGAGAAAAGATTCTGCCCCTCTTTACTGGGCTATTTATCCCTTTAACATTCCAGGAGACAAATCTTAACCCTCCATTTTTTATTGCATTAGCCATAATCAATTATTAGAATTAATACCGTAATGGGATACATAGTACCATAAAAATAATGCAGAAATAACTTGACATATGAAGAGAGCGACAAGGGATAAAGAGAGAGAGAGATGCAAATATATAACAGCTGAGACATGTACACGCGCGCGCACACACACACACACACACACACACACACACACACACACACACACACACACACACACACACACACACACACACACAGACCTCCCCACCCACACACACACACACACACAGACCTCCCCACCCAAAGAATGTACTTATACCTCCATTCCCCACCACCTGAAAAAAAAAAACACTCCTAACCTTTCCTAAGCTTGTCTCAAAAAATAGAGCAAGCAGCAGGACTCAAAAAAAAACTAAAAAACCAATTGTTTTTATGCAACATGTAGCCTACCCAATGGGATGCACCAACAACCGTGCATATTAAATATATATTCTTATCCCTGGTATGAACCGAAAAAGAAAGAAAAAAGAAACAATCAAACAGACTATTTCCATTATACCCATTCTTGTGGTGAATTGCCCCTTTACATTGCCCCCCCCCCCCCCCCCTCACAAGTACTCCATTCCTATTGATCTTATAATAATCCTACTGCTGCTACTACTACTACAAATAATATTAGTAATAACAATAAAGGGAGTAGGAGAAACTATGAAAGCTATACATAAACACAAGGAGCTTCTTTTTTTTTAAAGAAAGAAAACATAAATAACCAAAAAAAAGAGAGAAAAAAAAATAATAATAAAAATAAGCAACAAGAAAGAGAGAAGAAAATAATAGTAGTGTCTCGGCCGGGCCTTTCGGCCTGGCGGAGACAAATGGTATTATGTTGCAGATTGCTATATTGTTCCTTCTGCACTTTGGCTTTAACTTAACATATGACAACAGTTTAGTCTTACTTGCCATTTTGGTCCTTTTGGGCTTCCATACTGTCCTGTCGTCAGCTGCTCCATGTTGTCAGTTGTGTTTACAACCGAGAGTGGGCGGAGAAAGGGGCGCATGCGACGATGAAGAAAAAAAAAGAAAAAAGAAAAGGGACTCCAAAACAAAGACAGATTAAACAGGCATTAATTCCCCTCCGAAGCTGCGGTTTCCTCAGTGGGGGTCGCGTCCACACTGGGGATGTTGTTATAGTATTCTTCAGCATCTTGTGGCGTTGAGAAGAGGTGGATCCTGCCATCATGCAAAACTCTCAGTCTGCACGGGTTGTGTTGAAATCCACGGAAAGCCCCGATGTCGACAAACCGCTGTGTGATGGAGTTAAACCCACGTCTGATTCGGGCGGTCTCGGCCGAGATGTCCTGCTTGAACGTCAGCTTAGCCCCGTCGTGAATGATGTCCTTCAGCTGTGACTTGCGGTAGACCATCTCCTTGTCCTGAAACTCCGCCCGGTTCTGTTCAGGCTTCCCTGAAGCCAACGTGCGATGAACCCGCTCCAGGGTGAAGGACTGGTCGGGTCCCAGCCCCATCCACTGCGGCAGCATTTTGTTGACAAAGTCATAAAGCGACTGCTGCTTCTCCGCCCGTGGATTTAGCCCAAAACACCGCAGGTTTTTTCTACGACTGCGGTCTTCTTGCTCCACCACTTTGGACTCGAGGTAGGTTATTCGTTTGATGGCCGAGCCAAGAGTCTTTTCTGTTTCATCCAGTGTTTCTTCTGTCTTTAATATGCGACCTTCAGCCTCGCCAATGCGCGCTGTGTTGACGTAAACCTCTTGTTGTACAGCTGTTATGTTCTTCTCCACTGTAGCCAGCGACCTCTCCATGGTAGACAAACGAGTCTCAATTTTGTCTAGCTTTAGACCAAAGTCAGCTCGGAGTAGTCTGATCTCCTTCAGTACTTCGTCGTTGGCCATGCTGGCGGCTGCAGGCGGTGTGATTGTTTGCGGCGTCGGGGTTGTTTCAGCCCTGCCTTTGTTAGAACGTAAAAAAATCTCACACACCTTAGCAGGAATAGAAGCAGGATCTTTCCTTGGCATGTTCTGAGGTTTTGGTCGACAAATTAGCAGACAAATGTTCAGTTCATACTATAATTCCTTGCACGGTTGTGCAGAGCAACGCCACTAGGTCGCCATCTTAACGTGACGTCAGGTCCCCATATCTCCCCCCATCATATTTCTTATTATTTCTATACATGATTCTAAGCTTGAATGATAGCTTTTAGAAAGGCCACTCGACAAGCCCTTCTTGGGTTTTTTTTGTTTTGTTTTTTGCCTTTCCGGCACATTTTTTACTAAAAACATGATCGGGACATCCCTAATCCAAAGGGATATCCTTATGGACTGAGGGAGATACAAAAATCAAATCAAAAATAAAAGAAAAAATATAATAACAAATAGAATGAAAAATAGAATCGATGGGTCTGAAACTGTGGCTGGTGCATTTTTTAGAATCTCGACACACAACACATGCTGGCTGTTGACATTGAAGACAGAAGAGCTTGTGTTTCTCAGCATGACTGCAGAGATCCTCATTCCCAGAGGAAGTTCTCTGACATTTTGAAGGTCTCTGATGCCTCTCCTGTATGAAGACCTCACACAAGTTCTTCAGAGCCAGGTTACAGGGTGGATATTGTCCTTTGTTTATTTTCTTACAAACTGGACATTCCTTTGTTCCCTTATGTGTCCACCATTGCTGCAGACAGGCTTTGCAGAAGCTGTGGCTACATTCCAGGACAACAGGTTCTTTAAAGATGTCACTACACACAGGACAGGAAAAATCATCTTCTGAAAAAGATGACGTGGAAGCCATTTAGTCTCTGAGTGAAGTTCTGAGAACACAGCTTCTGGTAGATGTTCCCTGAAGTTTACTTTCCCTGCTGTGAATCCTGGTTCTTGTTGAGGTCCTTTCAGCAGCAGGTTTATGCGGTACAAAGGAAGGTATTTAGGGGTTGAAAATGTGGGAGGAGTAGTGCACCAAACTTCTGGTCACTCTTGAATAATAAAGTGGGACAAGCACACTCTTAAGGGAAGACCAACAGGTGGGCGGACCTCTGACGTCACGCTCATGTCACCATGACTCAGCCATAACCATATAAGGATTTCCCAATGTACTGTAGCTACACCCAAACATGGAGTGTGTTGTCTAACCTAAATATGTCGCCATGACAGCATGCGCAAACAAATCAGTCAGCTTCATATATCGGCACAAAATGGGGGATGCTCATATATGGGCATATACTGATAACATCAGAGATCTCCATATGGGCATAAAAGGGACCATGATTTGCAGATACAGACACTGTATTTGCCAATCATGCTGCCACATACAGTACGGAGATCTCCATATATGGACATTAAAAGGGATAGATTATTTGTATAAATAAAATATGCATTGAAATGACATTGGTATTGAATTGTTTGCTACAATATATAGCCCTTTATTCTCCTGCATGCTGCCTTTAAAATGTCACTGTGTCAGGTCCAGTCGGATCGGTCCTGTTAGGGTTCATTAGGTATTTATTTAATTAACCCTAATGCTGCTGGTTACCTTACTGCTGGTTACCTTACTGTTTACTGCTACAGTATACTAGGGGTGACCCCGAATAGTCGAATAGTCGACTATTCGATCGAAACGGCACCTAGTCGAATGGCAATATCTTAGTCGAATGAAAAAAAAAAAAAACTTTTTTTTTTTAATTCTTTTTTTGGGGGGGGGGGGGGGGCGGGGGGGGGGGGGGGGGGGGGGGCTGTTGGGGTGCTTAATGTCCGATGATTTAACATATACTTTGGTTTCTCGCAATAAAACATGCATAGCCTACTGGCTGCTTTCAATCAATCAATGAGGCACAGCCCGTACTGTCTGTGTGTGTGGGCATTGCGTAGACTCCACAGAACCTGCACAGCTGTCCTGTGTTAACAACTCAATCAGGCTCCGTCACTTTAAACACGTATAGGACAAAACTAAAGTAAGCTGCAGAATCTGGCTATGATATGACCTACCACTCCACACCGAGCAACATGTCAGATAAAAGTAAGTTGGCTTAAGTCCATTATGTAATGTCCATATACTCCCAAAAGTGACGCGAACGCTCACGTTTTTAGCTTGCAGATCGGCAATAAACCTATGCCATTAACACAACAGCACTAAAGTTGTGTTTTAAGCTCTCCTTTCCTCTTTCTCCCCGACGAGTAGTTACGGGGTCTGTTTTGTACAATCCAATCGCTGTCTCTCTGTCAGGCTCAGCGCAGGCTGTGCACTGTGTGCAGCGTCTCACCTCGTGCATAGATGCACGTATGGATGTTACACAGATATTGGTGTCGGCAGAGCCTGTATAGAAATGTGTGACCGGCGACCGCATCGCCTATACAGTAGTTGCATGGCTGTTACTGGGGTCTGGGGCTTTAGCTTCTAAGTGAATAAACTTTACACCTAATAGGCCTACTTATTTTAGTATTTTGTTATTTAATTCGCCTTATATTATTTAGTTACTTTATTTATTTTAGAGATATTATTTCGTTGTTGTTATTGCTGTATTTATTACTATTCTTATAAGGCCATCATGATAATAAACCTTGGCTTAAATAATGAATGAGTTATCTATTAAAACAAAAGTCAAGAAGACATGTTATTTAAATGAGTGTTTCACCTCTGTTGTTTATACGCCATTGATTGTAAAAAAAAAAAAAAACGAAAAAAAAAAAAAAAAAAAAACGAAAAAAATAATAAAAATAATATATATAAAAAAAACGGGCCATAGTCGACTAATATTCGACTATCAACACAATGACTAAAATCATAGTCGACTATACAAATCCTTAGTCGGGGACAGCCCTACAGTATACAGCAAAACAGTTTGGGTCCCTGAACATTGTCTGATATGAAGCCTTCCCCAAAATGCCCCTCCTTGATGCCTATTTTAATATCCGCCATTACCAAATAATGTATTTTGCATCATAATTCCTGAATCAAGCATTGTATTACAAACTATGTGATGTCTACACCTATGTTGTGATGGCCAAGGATTACAATGATATAATGTACAGCATCATACACTGTCCAGGTGAATAGTATCACAGTATTTTATGTCTGTTGCATATACAGTCTTTTGCTTACATGTTGTGTAGAGGCCAATTTGTGCTTTTACCTATAACTCCACCAATTAGTGTAAAACTTTGTATGCACACTTCCCAGAGGCCAAGGAAAAACCTGTGCCCTGCATTTTTCACATTTGCCTTTTATAGCGCCACCAGAAGGCCGACTTACAGTTTGTAAAACACATTCTTCGATATTACTCCTTCAGATTTTATCCGAAAATCACAAATCAGTACACAGTATCTCTACAGTGATGTAATCATGACGGATTTGTCCGATATCATATTCTATAATTGGCTAACATTGAATTCCGAGGTTTGTAGGATTGCTCCTTTTTGAACAAAATTTCTCAAATCATGAGCGCAGCCTGCTATGTGTGTGAAATTTTGCACACACATTCCCACTAGGCCAAGGAACAGATGCCACCCTTCTCACATTGGCCTGTTATAGCGCCACCAGCGGGTCAACTTTTGCAAAACAAATTTTTGGAACAAAATGCCTCAAATCCCACATCCAGCGCCCGATTGCCGTGAAAGGCCCAAGAACGCGTGGCACCCTTATTCACTTTGGCCTATTATAGAGCCACCAGTAGGCCAAAGACACCGGAGACCTGTTCGTAAGAACACTGCTTCTAGTTTTTCTTTGATTTCTTTTCCCACTTTTCGTGCTTTTACTGCTTTCCCTTGCTGCTTTTTTGCTTTCCTGCTTTTTCTGGCTTGGCCACTTTATCGCTGCTTGGAGCTATATTTCTTATTATTTCTATACATGATTCTAAGCTTGAATGATAGCTTTTAGAAAGGCCACTCGACAAGCCCTTCTTGTTTTTTTTTTGTTTTGTTTTTTGCCTTTCCGGCACATTTTTTACTAAAAACATGATCGGGACATCCCTAATCCAAAGGGATATCCTTATGGACTGAGGGAGATACAAAAATCAAATCAAAAATAAAAGAAAAAATATAATAACAAATAGAATGAAAAATAGAATGAAAAATAGAATCGATGGGTCTGAAACTGTGGCTGGTGCATTTTTTAGAATCTCGACACACAACACATGCTGGCTGTTGACATTGAAGACAGAAGAGCTTGTGTTTCTCAGCATGACTGCAGAGATCCTCATTCCCAGAGGAAGTTCTCTGACATTTTGAAGGTCTCTGATGCCTCTCCTGTATGAAGACCTCACACAAGTTCTTCAGAGCCAGGTTACAGGGTGGATATTGTCCTTTGTTTATTTTCTTACAAACTGGACATTCCTTTGTTCCCTTATGTGTCCACCATTGCTGCAGACAGGCTTTGCAGAAGCTGTGGCTACATTCCAGGACAACAGGTTCTTTAAAGATGTCACTACACACAGGACAGGAAAAATCATCTTCTGAAAAAGATGACGTGGAAGCCATTTAGTCTCTGAGTGAAGTTCTGAGAACACAGCTTCTGGTAGATGTTCCCTGAAGTTTACTTTCCCTGCTGTGAATCCTGGTTCTTGTTGAGGTCCTTTCAGCAGCAGGTTTATGCGGTACAAAGGAAGGTATTTAGGGGTTGAAAATGTGGGAGGAGTAGTGCACCAAACTTCTGGTCACTCTTGAATAATAAAGTCGGAAAAGCACACTCTTAAGGGAAGACCAACCGGTGGGCGGACCTCTGACGTCACGCTCATGTCACCATGACTCAGCCATAACCATATAAGGAGTTCCCAATGTACTGTAGCTACACCCAAACATGGAGTGTGTTGTCTAACCTAAATATGTCGCCATGACAGCATGCGCAAACAAATCAGTCAGCTTCATAAATCGGCACAAAATGGGGGATGCTCATATATGGGCATATACTGATGACATCAGAGATCTCCATATATGGGCATAAAAGGGACCATGATTTGCAGATACAGACACTGTATTTGCCAATCATGCTGCCACATACAGTACAGAGATCTCCATATATGGACATTAAAAGGAATATATTATTTGTATAAACAAAATATGCATTGAAATGACATTGGTATTGAATTGTTTGCTACAATATATAGCCCTTTATTCTCCTGCATGCTGCCTTTAAAATGTCACTGTGTCAGGTCCAGTCGGATCGGTCCTGTTAGGGTTCATTAGGTATTTATTTAATTAACCCTAACGCTGCTGGTTACCTTACTGTTTACTGCTACAGTATACGGCAAAATTGGGATTTAATGCATCATTCTCCATTGTAGCTTAAACAACTTAGGGTTTTTTTTACAACAAGGGTTTGTATTTTAGATAGTCATTAGAGAAAAGAAAAGATGAGTGTTAAAATGTTTTCATTTAATTATTTCTATTGTTTTAGTGATTTTGACTATTTTGATTTGCATGGAAGTGGCACAATAAAAAAAGTTGTCCGTTAAATACCCTTGATGCTACATCTCTATTTAACTCCATACTGTAACTCCATCTGCTCCGCAAGGTACCTCCTTTTAGGATACACTCCTGACACACACACACACACACACGCACGCACGCACACACACACACACACACGCACACGCACGCACACGGACACGCACACACACACACACACGTATACAGTACACATCCATTTCTACACAGCCTCACTCAGTTTACTCTTGTCATGCAATCTCTCTGACATTTTCTTGTTCCATTGTCATTTCAGCTGAGTTATCCAGAGGAGAATGAAGACATTCTGTTGCTCAGGTCCATCATCGATGTCAATCGTCCCAAGTTTCTGGCGCATGATCTGCCACTCTTTGAGGTGCGATGGATGGTTGGTGGGGACTGGGGAGCAAGTTGGTTGATTGATAATTAATTAATGAATATACCGTATGAATATGAGAGCACTACAGTCTGAGAGCAACCAGGCATTTACTTATCTGCACTAACTCTATGCCTTTGTGTGATTTTGATTGATTATTTGTTGTTGCTGTTGTGTTGTTATTATTATTATTATTATTATTATTATTATAAAATAGTAAATACATAAAATATCTAATCTCAATGCAGGAGAGGATTTTCCTCTCTCATTCACATTGGAGCAGTTGCGGTAAATGCTCTGATAGTTCTGTTTAAGTTCTGTCTATCTGATATCAGTCCCTGTTTACTCAAGTCAGTGCATGTGGAACTGTGAAACGCCAGGGCAATTTGAGTCTCTTTAAATCAGATCAGATTTGCATGTTTTTGCCTATGCATGTGCGTGCTGCGTTGTGTGTAGGAGTATGTGCGCCTACACATGCACACACTTGCAAGCACAAGTTCACAATTCCTCATTTAGAATCTCCTCCCATCTTCTCAACCGATGTCCAGGGTATCACCTCAGACCTCTTCCCAGGGGTCAAGCTGCCCAAGCCAGACTACAAGATCCTGCTGGAGGCCATCAGAGACAACAGCAAGCGGCTGAACCTGCAGGTCACAGACGTGTTTGCGGAGAAGATCCTGCAGATCTACGAGATGATGATCGTCCGGCATGGCTTCATGCTGGTGGGAGAACCCTTCGGAGGCAAGACCTGCGCATACCGGGTGCTGGCCGGGGCGCTGCGAGACATCTGTGTGAAGGTCAGCTATACGCAGCTATACTTTACAGCGCCACCTGGCGGGCTGGAGGCGGCATGTCGTAACTGTCGGGTGGAAACCTTGTATGTGAAGGTTTTATATCGTTGCTGTCGGGCAAAAACCTCTTATCTCCATATTCAAACTTTTTGATCTTACTACACAGCCGCGTCACACAAAAGTATCAAAAGTAACAAATATACAAGCTCGAAACGCAGATTGTAAATCTGCTACTTTTGCGTCTTTTGAATTTGAATCCTGAAAAGTAACAGTTTTGGAGATATGAGGTTTCCACCTGACAAAGTCCATATATTCCTTTTTTATATGAATAAAAATGAAACATTTTAAATGTGTAAAAATAGCTGACCTACAAGCTCAGTTGTGTGCTTGTAGTTGTAGATCTTCTATTTTCACAACTTGTGTGAGGCCGAATTGGCCCGAATCACATGAAATGTGACAGCACATGGTTGGTTCTACAGACTCCAAATTTAGCACGCAGCTAGCTCAGATCTTTGCCTACGTTCTTACCTAGTTCTCGACCTGACCCGATATGCGGTTTCCCAGAACTGCCGCCAAAGGTTCGGAATCTCCATATGCGGAGTCCTGACTACTAATTGAAGCCAATTGAAGCCGAGGCGAATTGGCCCGAATGAAAGAGCCCTGACAGCACATGGTTGTAATCTGCGTATCTCGAGAACCGTTCGTCCCACCGGCTTCAAATTCGGCACGCGCGTTCCCCGCCGCAGCAGGTAGTGCAGTGCCCAGCCTTGACCCGATCCGATACGCAATTCTCCGAAACCGGCGCGAAAGGTTTGGAATCTCCGTACGCGGAGCTAATGTCTGACATCATTCTTTTCCGGAACCGGCACTGTGTCTGCAGAGATCTCCATATGGGCATAAAATGGACGCAGACAGACAGATACAGATATCTCCATATATGGGCATAAATGGTCACAGGCAAACAGATGGTCAAAACGCGTCCTATGACAACATTTATAATGGGGTTTGCATTAAAGGGTGGGGCATTCATTCCCTATCTACATTGTTCCTGAGTAGGCTGGCCGGTCCCCGACTAGACCCTCGGCCGCCCGACAGACAGATACAGATATCTCCATACATGGGCATAAATGGACACAGGCAAACAGATAGTCAAAACAGGTCCTATGACAACAGGTATAATGGGGTTTGCATTAAAGGGCGGAGCATTAATTCCCTTGTTCCCGAGTTGGCCGGCTGCTGACTTGATTAAATTGCAGAGTACCCCACTCCGTTAAACCCATAGAGTATATATAAAATAGAGAGCGGACCGGCCCCGCCCCCACTATCATTTCAATGCAAGTGCTCAGTGGCGTTTTGAAGCAACGGCTACATGCTAGCATGTAGCTAATCCAGGTGCATTCTGGGGGAAATTGGTCTCTACCTAGAGACCACAAATGACGTCACACTGCTCTCCGCTCAGAGGAAGGATTGTCTGGAGTGGAGGGGGCGGGGCCAAAATGCGCGTTTAGGCTGCAGTTCCAACTTTGGCCACCATCGGGGTTGCTTCAAATCTAGCCCTGGGTTCTGGGGGCTTGGTTAAACCTTTGTGTGAGGATCTTTTACTAGAATGACTTGCATTCCACTATTTTATTTGTAAGGCCATTTCATGACCCTCTGGGTCTTGGGGTAAGGGGACGCAACAAAAGCAAGGTGGTATGATGCTAAATGTAGGTTTTATGACAAGAATAATGAGTGCAAACCAAGGTGAAATGAGTACAGGAGGGGCTATAAGTGCACTTGTGATTGTGAACAGGGCCGAGCAGAAATTACCAAATCATAAATGTACCCAAAATGAAACACTTCACTATAGAACCTCCAAATGTAACTATCTTAGTTCCTGAATAAGACAAAAGACAAAGCTTTGATGACAGGTGGCAAGCTACATTATTCTTTATCTCAAAAATATTTTTTCTATCATCTTGTTGATGCCAAAAGGAACCATCTTGGATCTAGGTAGTCATTGTCAGCTGTGCTTGTTGTCAAAGATGTGGACAAGAAGGATTTTCTCATTGGATTTGGACTGTATCTTCCACTGTGAGAACATCTGGAGCTGGCAGAGGCAGGCGGACTCTGTTGTGTCAACACTCCGTCCTCTTTGTTTTGGGATCCATGATCTGACGTAATCTTAAACGCTTTTCGTGAACTCTCCGTTCTCAGTACCAGAGTGCTTTTATCATCCACAGTGTTACGGAAGGCGACTCTTTTGGGCATGACAACAGTGCTCGTACACTGCACACCCCCAGACCCCCTGGACTCGGAATCGCCAAGTCGTTGCAGTTCTAGTGGCTGGCTGGGAGCTGGTCTGCTGTCCTTAACAACAAACTCGTTGGCTATTCCTGTGTCAAGGCGTTTAATGGGTGGTTCTGGTTCTCTTCCGTGGATGAAGGAAGGTCTTGGCACGCAAATTTGGGGAGCCTGGCTATGTTTCAACTATCTTAGGTGGATGTTGTTGGCTGACACTCTTGGACTCACGGAAGAAGATATTGGTCTGTGTATTGCCGGTGTCAGAGGGTTTAGCAAGAAAGGGGGTCGCCACGACATCAAGATCATTATCAGAGAGCATTGAGTTCAGCTGGTTGTCCTCAACCTCCCAGGACTCGGGGGAGGTGTAACCCACTGGGGAAGTCAAAGCCAATGCTTCCCGCTGGGCCTTCCTGAGGATAACCCTGCCGTGTTCCTGCATTCGCACGGCAGCCTTGTAGAAGAATGTGTCCTTGGCGTTGTACTTCATGCAGTTGAAAATGATGAGATTGAAGTCAGCTTCAAACTCCTCCAAGCTCTTGTAGCCGTGCTCATCAATGCACTTCCTCATGGTGGAAAAGTCCATGGGCTTCTTGATGTGTTCCAAATAGTCAGGAACCTCTTTGATGCTGACAGGCTGAGAAAAGATTCTGTAGGTGTCCTTCTCAAACAGGTGGTTTAGAACCGCCCTGAACATAGTGTTGAATGGCGTGAGCTGGACCTCTAATATTGATTGATGGAGGTTAATCTCTTCTCTTTTTAGCCTCTCCCTCTTCCTGATGAGCTCCAGCAGCAGGCGAGCACGCTCCAGGTTGTGACGGAGTCGATGGCCTTCCTTCAGTCGCTCCTTCAATGCTTGATTACTCTCCAACCTGCATTCCTGCGGTTGCTTTGTTTTCTGAGGCTGGGGTTTGGTAGTCTGGAGCCTTCTGATTAGTGGCACGTTGCTTCTTGACTGCCTCTTAAGCACCCAATAGCTCAGGACACGCTCCACCAAAGGCCTCTTCCTCTGGACAGCCACCTGGTTGAGAATTGTATCCAAACTTGAGGCTGTTATGCTGGGTCCAAAGCTGACAGGCACCTCCAGCTCTGGCTCCAGATCTTCCTGTATACACCTCTTTTTCTGCCATCCTTTTAAATCATCACAGCCTCTTTTCTCTCCTTGTTTGTGGTGAGCAGTGTGTTTGGAGTGAGCCTTCTCATAGATGTTGAGGGGTCTCTTGTCACAACCATCAGGTGCATGGGCACAGCAGTAAGCAGTCTTTTTTACTGTGAATGTTGTGAAGCCCGATTCTGTCACCTCTCTAACTGGCTCCATCTTCATGTAGAGGCCGGCCTTTTGAGCGCAGCTGACATGGAAGGCAGTGTAACATTTGACTTTGTAGCACTGGATGCAGGCCCCTGCCCCCTTCTCCTTACAGAGGTAACAGGTGAGCTTCCAGCGGGCAGGCGGGATATTGTTGATGCCGCTGATGGGCTCCACGAAGACTGTGTCAGAGAATCCCACCTCAGGCACCCACAGGGCGCACGCCACGTGTCCCCAACGGTCATCGTCCGTCTTCTTCAGGGCGCCTCCCCGGTTAGGGCAGAAGACACACTTGGCAGATCGGGATGGGTACTGGAGGCATTGGCGGCACAGCCACTGACCCTCTGGGATGTAGGGCACGCCGTAGCACCCTTGGTGCACAGCAATGTTGCATGAATCACAGAAGAGGATGAGGTCGCTGTCAGCCCCATCTCCATCCATGCAGATGCAGCAAACAGCGTCCTCATCCCCCACCAGTGACTGCATGTCGCTCTGGCCCTGCATGGCAAAGTAGGACTCCTTCTCGAATCGGTCCATGAGGAATTCGAAGAGGTCAGAGGACACCTGGCTGACGCCCTCGCTCTTCCTCTTCTCATTGATCAGCTCCAGCCAGGAGTCGTCCTCCTCGTCCATGTCATACTCAACCTCCTCGTTAAGCTCCGCCGCTGTCTTCACTGTGTACTTGTAGTACGCCGTCTGCCTCTGAGGCACTGCTGGCAGATTGTACTCTGCTATGCGGAACTTGGGTTCCAACAGCGCGCTCCCACTTCCTTGATGGTGGCCTGTGCCGCCAAGTGTGGCCGTCAGTGCCGTGTTACTCTGCTGCTGGTTGTTTTGGAAGCGCTCAGAGCGAACCAGAGCTTGCTGTGGCTTCTCATTGCTCTCCTTCTTGCCATCGAACCTCATGATCTCCTGGGCCGTCGCGTCGTTGATGACGTCCAGCTTGTCGTAAACGCTAAGCCGGTGCACGCAGCCATCGACCTCCAACTCCACCAAGCTCTGAGCCTGGGCATAAGTCAGTCTCTCCCGTTTGGGCGAAGGATTGATGGGCAAAGTGGCCCGCTTTGGTATTGCCACGTGGTGAGGTTGACCTTTTTTCTTCATCGTGATTGACTTGTTATTTAAATCAACTACAAACAGGAGTGCCTGCAAGCAATGGTGATGTGGCCTGTGGAGCAGCAGCAGCAGCAAATGCACATTCAATGCGATCATCCAAAAGGCCCACTGTTGCTCAAGTGACATCATTATGAATCATCTATAAATCTCTGCGTGTGTGTCTGCATACTTGTCCAGAACCGCTGTGCAGCAATTGATCTCCTTATATGGAGATCCTTGAAGAAAGCATGTCATTTTCTGTCTGAAGTCAGTGAGATGATGTCATATTGATGACATCAGGGATCTCCATATATGGGCATAAAATAATCGACAGCCAATCAAGAAAAGGACGCGGCGTCCACAGTGGTACCTCTACCGGGAAGTGGGAGCATTCCTGCAGGGTCGCTACAATACAAAATAAACCAAATCTACTTTGAATCACCCCATTCAAATAACCGAATACATTTTCATACATGTTAGAAATAGCAATATTATTATAAAGGATCAAGGATGTCAATGAATGTTGTTTGTGTTGTGGTCTGACTCTGGTGCATTTGACTGACCAAAGTCACCGCCACAGATTACACATGCGTGTTCATTGGGCCTCATTCACCAATAACTTGTTCGTTCTCTTCTTAAATTTCTTCTTCAGCGAATTCCTAAGAGAAGTCGAGTCAGATTCATGAAACGTTCTTATAAAGGCAGAATTGTTCATAACTGTGTTCTTATGATGATCCTATTCCTCGTAACTTGAAGGGGTGTGCCAGTTAATCCTAGTTATCTAAGGTAGAAGCCCCTCATATGCCGATTTGCATCCCTATTACCATAGACGGCATGGTGCTGCCTGCAGTCAAACGTGTGATTGCTGCACACAAGAAGTCACAGGAAATCACACACACGATTAAGGTTGAGAGAAGTCAAGAATACCTAAACTAAAGTCTACTAAACTCCAGAATCCAAACATAAAGTATATATATATATCAATACTATATCAATACTCCTTTGGAGGTACCTCTGAAGTGAACAGCAAATTATTTTCATTAAATAAATTAATGTATTTTATGTAATGTATTTCTCTGACATTGATAAACATATCACCACTAGACATGAATGTACATTTGCTGAACTTATCATGTTTCCATATTATATGTTCAGGAGTAGATTTTTCAAGATTTATCAAAATGGTTCGATAATGTCCAATCTCAAATCTCAAAAACACATAAAGAGATGAATGGCCATAGCAGGTCTGTGGTTCCATTTGTACACTCTCAGAGTTATGGGGGACCTTGCAAATAAAACGTTTGAGAACCACTATAGTAATAGGTGACTCCTAATATGCCAGAGTGTCGTGGTAAATCAGTGTCATACATATTCTGAATAAAACCTTGACATATTCAGTAAGATCAAAATAGTCTCTACCACGGGCACGTCCCGTTTTGCCGACGTAGCGTTAAGGCGACGTAGCGATAAGGCGAAATAGTGTAGCAAGCAATCAATCATCAATGTGTGTGTGTGCGCTGGGCCGCTGGCATGCGCTACTGCGCTATGATCAGGATACGGAACGAACTGGAGTTCTGTTTAACGTGTGTGCTGGGCTGTGTTTAGGCTGACCTAGGATCAGATTCAGGTCTGTTATTAGCCACGAGGCAGCGACATGAAGAATGGCTGTGTAACTGTGAGATGATAATGCTGGTCTAAGATCAGATTTACAGCGGGGGAAAAAAGAGCTTGGTGCGTGCGTAATGCATGCGTGATGCGTAGCAGCTACTCCTGCTGTCGCCTGTCAGGCTGATGAGAAAGCACTTGCCTACAAGTTAAACCATGACAAACAAACCGAAAATAGAAAATAGCCTAAAAGTATTCAGACCCTTTCCAACAGAGTAGCCTCCTTTTGTTATGGTGAAATGTGAGCTCACCTGCAAAAGCCTGAATGGAAATTTGCATGTCGCCTTATCGGCACTGCAGAAAAGCGTGAATGTAAATGTGCATGTCGCCCTATCAGTACAGTAGGAGACCCTGTTCGTACATTTGCCCATGTTAGTACACTTCGCCTTAACGCTACGTCGCCAAAACGGGATTTCCCCTCTACCACGGTGTTCGGACATATTGATGACCCCGGTGTGTGTGTGTGTGTGTATATGTGTACGTGTAAAGTCTTGATTAGCATGTCAGGTAAGACACAGGGAAGCTATTTACATAACAGTGGGCCATTGTTAGACTAAAGAGATGCTAATAACACGTCACACCCTAGGCGTTAAGAAAGATCTGTCTTCTATTAGATCAATGCATATCAGGCCATAATATGCAGAATATCTTGGAATATGGATTCTTTAAGACACAATTTCAATTCAAAGGAGCTTTATTGGCATGAAAAAACATACGTTTACATTGCCAAAGCAAGTGTTAAAAGTAAAATAAAGTAAAATAAAAACTACAGGGTACACTTTTGGAACAAACAGCAGCATTATTTTTTTCTCAAAATGCATTTAAAGGTAGCAGCTCTGTTTCATACTGTATGTGCAGTAGGTCTAGATGTCAATCCATGGTTTGTAGTCCTTAGGGTGGTTGTGTTTCTAGCCTTCTTTTGTCACAACAGTTCACAAATCTTGCTGCTGTGTTCGCGCATAAGACACAACAACCGTCGTCTATACATAGCTGTTTCAACGTCTAAGCTAAGCCTATAGACACAAAAAAAACACTTTTAGACCAGTTATAACCCGGTTTTAGCCTATAGCTTTAGATGTATTGTAGGTTAGGGTCATCTCCTCACAGCACAGAAATCGCACATCGTTCAGTGAAGTGTCATCACCGTCGCCTTGCTTCGGCTCCACGCTTGTCTTGATGCCACAGATTCCCGTGGTGCACTCGTTGCTCCAGTCGCCCCAGTCGCCCCAGCTCAGGCCACTGCGGCCGTGGACCACAATGTTGTTTTCGCACCTTGAGTAGAAGTAAAAGCACAGAAAATTGGAAATACTTGAGAGTAAAGTTTAAAAAAATAAATAACTCAAAATTGTATTAAGTACAATACTTGAGTAAATATACTTAGTTACTTAACACCACTTACTTGAAGTTGATGTCATTGACGGCCGTGTCATCACCGGCACCCTGGTGCTTCTCCACATTCAGCTGGAACGCTATCATCTTACCTCTGCACCAGAGCGTTTCCTGCCAGTGACCCCAGCTAGGAGAAGAGAGAAAGGGGAAAAAAACAATGTATGGATTGTTAATGTGAATGAAATATACTGAAACAAAAGATTGGGGGGAAAAAAGTAAAGTAGTAAGGGTTTTACACTGTGGTTCTGTGTTACAGACACAATAACCCAGGCCATCAGGCTTTCCACCACTACCACAGAGGAAAGCCTGGTATTCATTCTAAAACTGAGCTGTGAGATCCAGTTTATAAAGATATAAGAATACCGGTGGTTGGTTCCGGTCGCATTGTTATTGTTCCCCACATAATGCAAATCAATTCGATTAGTCTCGCTAGTCTCGCTACGAGTTAGAATAAAAGATAGACATACCAAACGATTATTGTACGAAAAGAACAGTTAGTTCGGACAGTGGGTTGAGGCCACCTGATGAACCTGTGATGTCATGCCGTACTTTTTATTCCTGTTTTATCTATTAGTTTGGTCATTAAGAGAGGCCTGCTCTGCCGGAAACATCGCAAAGAAAGGTTATGGTCATTTGTATATTCACTGTCCCATTGACTCCACTATACAGGAAAATAAAAATATATGATTCATGATTCTGAATCCATTGCGAGTATTCATTTTGCATGAAAAAGGATATTAATGGGGGTTATGTTTTATCCTGGAATTTTCCTTTAATGACCAAAGTAAATGATAAAACAGAAATAAAAAGTACGGCATGACATCACAGGTCATCTCACATTTTGGGTGACTGGGTCCCCGACACCATAGCCTCAGTGCCCATGAGTTATTTGACACAAAGCCTTGTGGTGACGTTGCGGTGATGATAAAACTTACTCTCCAGCATTTGACGTCACGGTACCGTAAGAGCCTTCCGGCTTCATGCAGTGCAGTCTGATGCCATTCACTGCCGTGTCGTCACCTCCAACCTGTCTGCCCTCCACCTGTGAGAGACATGCAGACCAAGAAGAGCATGGAAACAGTGTTTTTTTTTTCAGGGGGAAGAGATTTAGCATTCAGTAGCAAAGTGATAAAACAAAAATTAACGATTTAAGGACAACTTTGTTTTTTTGTGTTAAAATGTTTACTGCTTTCTATCATTTTAGAGATTTAGCGATTCTGTTGGTGGGGGCATGCGTACAAGTGGCTAATTATGTATTTTTAGACACAATCAGCCGGCGATTCCCTTATTACTATTTATAGTAACATAGTACATACTAGCCCTGAAAGTCTCACATCTGCCCATGAAAGATTATGGTGGATCTTGGGAATGGACTTAGCTAAAGACATATTTAGACACTTGTACACATGCCCCCACCCACTGAAATCAAAAATGTTAAAATCGCTAAAGTGATAGAAAAGCAGTAAATCAAAACATTTTAACACTTTTCTATAATTACAATCTAAAATATGAACCCTTGTTCAAAAAAACACACAAACAAAAAAACCTACCAAAGTTGTTCTTTAAACTGTTAACTCATTCTGTGCCAGATGCCAAAATGGCTCCAAGGTAGCTGTGCCGAGATTTTGTATGTTTTTCTTTACTATGCAATGAAAAAAAAAGATTTTTTTTTTATAATTTTTTCCAAAAAGAATTTTGGCAATCGGACAAATGGTTCCAGAGATAGAGCTGTTTGAATGAAAAAAAGTGTCCATCCACTAGAATGGACACACATGAACACACATTTTCTCAATCAGCTAAACGAGGGAGCGAACACACAAACAGAGAAAAGCATCTCTCTGATCTCAGGTCATTTTGACATCTTTAGAAAAATTTTTTTTTTTTTTTTTTTCTATGTAAAAAACACAAAAACCGTCATAAGCCGTCATTGGCACACAGGGCTATTGGAAAAAAAACGTCATAAGCAGTCATTGGCACAGAATGAGTTAATGTAAGAAGTATATTTTCTCACCCGAATGCTGAAGCCTCCAGCCTGTGAGCCAGGAGGGCACTTCTCCATATAGGACCATTGACCCCAAGCTTGGCCATTATTAACCGAGATTTCTCTCCCTACCGGCAGGGAGTTTGTAGAGAGAGCGAACACGAGCAGGATGGTCAGGAACATTGCTGCAGACTGCATGTTTTAAGTTGAAATTTTCAGGGTTTTTATAATGGCTGTCTGGGATATGGACAGCAGTCAGTCTGTGCGCAGCAGTGCGGTCCGTGGAATTAACTCATTCTGTGCCAAATGCCAAAATGGCTCCAAGGTAGCTGTGCCACGGTTTTGTATGTTTTTCTTTATTGCGCAATAAAAAAAAATGTTTTTTTTTTTTATATAATTTTTTCCCCCACAGAAACAGACACAGTTGTTGTGATTCAGTGGCAAAAAGAATTTTGTCAATCAGACAAATGGTTCCAGAGATAGAGCTGTTTGAATGAAAAAAAGTGTCCATCCACTAGAATGAACACACATTTTCTCAATCAGCTAAACGAGGGAGCCAACACACAAACAGAGAAAAGCATCTCTCTGATCCCAGGTCATTTTGACATCTTTTAAATACAAAAAACTCAAAAGACGTCAAAGACGTCATTGGCACTGAACGCCTTTGCAAAAAAAAAACGTCAAAGACGTCATGTGGCACAGAAGAAAAGATCCAGAAAAAAAAGTCTTTGTATACAAGATGAGCTGTATTTATTCTTCGACAATAAACCACAGCTAGTGACTCTCTTCCAGCCAGGATCAAATCAGAAGTAGTGGAGAGACAAAACAACACGTGGACACAAATATACCTTTCAAGATCAGAGGCAGGGCATCACTTTTAGCCAATCAATGAACAGAAGACCTATGCTAATCTGAGGTGAGATAAAGTCCCCCAGGAAAGTCCTGTAACCCAACAATGATGACTGATTGTAACTTTTAATCTTTAGCTATGTATAACCATCAAAGATATACTTACAGTCATGCATGTTCAAACATATTTCTTTATATGTGTACAATATAAAGACATTTAAAAGAAGTCAATATAAAAATCCACCTGAGTCTTTAGCTGGCTAAACAGAGATCCCTTCAGAGTGGGAGAGGCTTTTCATACATGTTAATTCATCTAGAGTGGATGAATGGTCCTTCTCGTGAAACAGAGACCTATAGATTTCATTACCAGTAATACACAAACTTTAGAAGGTAATGGTAGCCAATCTGGAGGGAATATGGGAAATGGGACAGATCCATGTTGATGACATGACTTTTAGAGATACTGTGACGCTTTGCGTGATTTTAGGGCAAAATCTGTAGGAGCAGTTTCCAAAAATGTGTCTTGCAAGAATCAGCCTCATGGTGGCGCAAGAAGAGGGCCATGTGAGAAATGAGAATTTGTATTGTTGAAATGTTGATCAAATCAATCAATCAAAATTATTGAAGATTTTACCAATTCAAATAGTAGATCTATAAGCTCACAAAATGCGATGTGATGCATATATTGGCTCAAAAGTAACCCCATATAGATTAGCTATTTAATCAAACTATCCCAACGTTGGCCATTATTAACAAAGATTGTTTTCCCTTCGGTCAGGGAGTTTGTAGAGAGAGCGAACAACCAGCAGGATGGTCAGGAACATTGCTGCAGACTCATGTTTAAGTTGAAATCATCTGGGTTTTTATAATGCTCATACCATAAACCATGGCGACTAATAGTAACTTTTAATCTTTAACTATGTATAACCACCATCAAAGATATACATACAGTCATGCTTGTTCAAAAATCTTTTTTTATGTGTACAATATAAATACTTTTTAAAATCCTAAACAGAGATCCCTTGAGAGTTAAGAGGCTTTTCACACATGTTAATTCATCTAGAGTGGATGAATGGTCCTTCTCGTGAAAGTGGAGGCCTACAGCTTTCAATATAATAGGTGAGACTAGGTGAGACTGTGACTGTAAAGTTTCCCTCCATGCATGTACCTCCTTGTTTGCATCACACTTGTTACAGAAACACATTACACATTCTATAAAGAGTTTTTTATCAAGTCTCATAGCTAGCCATGACAGAATAGTTGATCTCATAACAAAGGACATATCCAAACGTTTTACATCTAAAAGTTCACACGCTTGTTGATTGGCTATTTTGAGATTTGGTGTAGATTGAAACAGAATGTGCCATGTACAGCACAACTCTGCCAAGTACAGAGGGTTTAAAGGGGACATCCTTCCAGACCAAAACATATCCCCCCTGAATGCCCATGTTTTCATAAATGTTCCTACCTGGTTTGGTGGATTATAGATTTTAAATATTATCAAAGTATTCTGTGGAACAACTTTGAGAAACTTTGCTATAAGCAAACATGGTCTAAAATGTGATATATTAGACATCTCCATCGGATGTGATCTCTGTGTGGATCAATCGCTATTCTAATTATTTGAGTCCAATATTTGGAGATGAGTTATGCAATTTACAGTTTTTTTATTTATCAATATCTATTGAATAATGGATTAAAATTCAATGTGCCATGGACCCCATAAAAGAAGATTTGTATTGTTTTTTTGGGGGGTCGCATCCTGAAAAGGTTGAGAACCACTGCCATAAACCACTGGCCTCATCCCGCATTTCATTTCACTGTGACAAGGAAACCTGCCGACCCGTTTCCTCCATCCACTTCATACGTACGTGTGTGTGTGTGTGTGTGTGTGTGTGTGTGTGTGTGTGTGTGTGTGTGTGTGTGTGTGTGTGTGTGTGTGTGTGTGTGTGTGTGTGTGTGTGTGTGTGTGTCCAACTAGCATCTGATGGATGAGAACCAGGTCCAGATTACAGTCATCAACCCCAAGTCGGTCACCATGGGCCAACTGTACGGCCAGTTTGACCCCGTCTCTCATGAGTGGTCTGACGGCATCCTCGCCGTCAGCTACAGAGCCTTCGCTGTCTCACAGGTAGTGTGGTTGGTGCATGGTACAAATGGGTTTCGTTACCCAAAAAAAATTAATCAGTCTTCTGACTGAGCCAAATGCCATATTTTACACGATTACAATTTTCTACTCTTACAAATGTTATTAATAATAATTTGGGGTTAATTTCAAAACATGAAAATATGTGCAGTTGTGAGCGCACACGATAAGATGAGATATACTTTAGTGTCCTCACAGGCAAATTTGTATAACTATTTTGTGTAACTATTTTAGTAATGTAACTAAAGCATGAAAAATTATTTGTTCGTTTTTGGTACATTTTGTGAGGTTCGTTTGACTTGACCAGAAGTGCTATTGCATAAACTCTCAGAACATCCCGGAAATACATGGTGGAGAATTGTGGCACCATGGCAACTTCCTGGTGCTGGTGTTTTTCAGCATACCCTCTCCTACTACCCATTGTACCCACGTCCTCTGAATTTAATTTGCCAAATTCTTCTCAGTGTTTTGATTAGATGCAGTATGTCTCCTAAATACATGTTAATGTGATGGTTTAGGTTACGTTGGTTTTGATCAGATTCAGGTCAGAACTGCAAGCACAGAAGTGATAGGAAATGTATTGTCTCAACTCGAATGAGACCACACACACAATCCAGTTAGTTATGATTGAACTCTTAAAGGGCATGAACAAAAATGTCAGACTAAAGTAAAAGATCAAGCCTAGTTATAGTTCATCAATGATGTCGTTCAAGCGAACAACTTAATTGTTTTTGATTTTCTTAGATTACTATTTCTATGCATTTGATGTATTGATGGTGATGTATTGATGTACAGTATTACCTTGCTTATTGTAAATAAGAGCGTCTACAAAATGCCTACATTGTAAATTGTTTCCTTAGAGTCCAGACAGGAAATGGTTGATCTTTGATGGCCCGGTGGACGCAGTGTGGATCGAAAACATGAACACAGTGCTTGATGACAACAAGAAACTTTGTCTGACGAGCGGCGAGATCATCCAGATGTCCCCGCAGATGAGCCTCATCTTTGAGCCCATGGACCTGGAGGTGGCCTCGCCTGCTACGGTACGGTTTACCAGGAGGTTTTCTGTTAGCTCATCTCACTGTTTGCCACTGCTTCTGTATTGTAGCCACGGTGGTTATGAGTTAAGTTAACGGGATATGTTTTGTACACATGAAAATATTATAATAAATGGCCAAATAGATATTACAGGGAATATGAATCTGAGAATCAGAGAATGCAATTAAAATGCAGAGCAAGGAAAGCAGGTAAGCGCATGTGACTGAATACATACTGTAACAGAAGGATGTAAAGTGCCAAGTGGCTTTCAAAGAAGTGCTAACACCAATATGATTCTCTCCAGCAAAGATCGGCAGAAAAAGGTGGACACAGTGATAATTAACCAGTGTGACTGTATTAACTGACTTTTAATTGAGATTAAAAAAATGGCATTGTTGGTCTATGTAATGTGTGAATGTGTGTATTTCTGACTGTGTTTCGTGTGTGTGTGTGTGTGTGTGTGTGTGTGTGTGTGTGTGTGTGTGTGTGTGTGTGTGTGTGTGTGTGTGTGTGTGTGGTGCGTGCGTGCGTGCGTGCGTGCGTGCGTGCGTGCGTGCGTGCGTGCGTGCGTGCGTGCGTGCGTGCGTGCGTGCGTGCGTGCGTGCGTGCGTGCGTGCGTGTGCGTGTGTGTGTGTTGTAGGTGTCTCGCTGTGGCATGGTCTACATGGAGCCTCACATGCTGGGCTGGCGTCCTCTGATGCTGTCCTGGCTCAACACGCTGCCCGCCGCTATTGGTGCCACGCACAAAGGACTCATCACTGGCCTTTTTGACCGCATTCTGCCTGCCTGTCTACAGCTCATCAGGAAAAACACCAAGGTACAGTACTACAGAGCAGAGTTTAACACACTTTTACATTTCAAGGTCTCCCCTTAACTTTTTCGCCGCCGTTGACGGTGAGGATTGTCATTGAAAGGGTTAATACCATGGCGCCGTTGACGGTGAGGACTGTGAATCTTACTGTATATACAGTAAAGATATTATTACTTACTTAATGTCGCTCCGGTCCCGCTCGCATCGGTAATGTCGGCGATTTGTTTACAACGCACGTTGGGCGTGCACGCGAAGTGAAGCTCCTCAATGTTAAGTCAATGGCGAGGCCCATAAAGAAACTTCATTTAAACAAAATAGCCATTTTGAGACATTTTGCAGCAGATCTAAATGTAAACAAGGCAAAAGGCAGGGCGCAGCCATCTTCATCTTCTTGTCGCACACTGTCATGTGACTAGATGACGTAATCGTTGCCGTCAAGTGATAATCCAAAAAAACAAAAACAACCCCCTTCCGGCCCTTCAAAATAATAGCGGCGGCCGACGGAGGAAACGACGTGGCGCCGAGGCACCAAGCAACCTTCAGATTAAGAGGCAGCAGATGTGTTAACTCTGACAGTGAACAAATGGAACCAAATGAACCCTAACGGATTCATTTGGTTCCATTTGTACTCTGTCAGAGTTACAGACATGAATGGGTCAATTTAGACCCCCCTAAAGGAACCCACAGAGTCCCTGGAATCCACTTTGAGAACCACTGCTATAGAGATTTGAACCTCTGTCAACAAGGACTCTCTAATCATGTCCATGTGCAGTATGAACTATCAATGTTCAGTGTTCAGTGAGAAGCTATATTCCATCACTTTATCTATTCATGTATCTATTTATATAATATTTGAAACAATTCTGACATTTTAATTTCGGGTTAGGTTCAGTTCTCAAAGCCACTTAGGTGTTCAATTTGTGTTTCTGTGAACAAAAAAGCCTTACAATTGAATGTTTGTGAAGGTTTAGGTTTCATTTTGAGACCTTTTAAAGATGGCTGCATGGCCCTTTTTGTGATTGGTTTCTTCAGGAGTTGTCCCCGACCTCGGACACAAACCTGGTCAACTCCCTGATGAACCTGATGGACTGCATGATGGATGAGTTCTGTGATGAGGCCAAAACCAACAGTATGGATGAGACGGATGTTTGCTCCTGGTTGGAGGTGAGAGGAGGAGGGTCTGCTGCATGCTTGACTCTACATGCTATACAGCATTGTTTTATGCACATTAAATTATTTTAATATTTCCACAGAAATAAGGGGGGGGGGGGGGGGGGGGAACTAAAAGAAACTAAAAAGACGTGAAAGAGATGGATCTATCGGATAGATATATGGGCAACTGGTGGCCCGGGGACTTCATGGGCAGTGGTGCTTTGGGATTTTCTTTTCAGGGTGGACAGTCATTTATTGAAAGAAAGGATGTCAGCAGATCTAATGGTGGGAAATCAATAACGATGTTTTCTAGTCTTAATTACATTTGCATTGTTACTTAAGATTTTATTTTCTAGTTCGGTACCGTCAGTGCGTGTGCATGTGGGAAATATATTGACCACACAGCGTCCGGTCGCGTCCGGCCTCGAAAGCGCTACTGCTCATGGGCCCTCACATTTACTTAATGTCTCCTAATACTGATCTATTATGTATTTCAGCAGTTCAATTTCCAAGATTTGTTGGGGGGCTTTTCTGCCTTTAATTGATATTAGACCGTGTTCTTGTTTTGTATCATGAAATCAAAGTGCATATATGAATGCTATTGCGTTCACAACACAAGACAACAACAGCCACAACCAGTCCAGATCTTTCCAAAGATCACTGAAATGTGTTTTTAAGCAGCCAAGGGATACTAAAAGATGGGCTCTCCCCTTCCCGCAGGGCATATTTGTGTTCTGCCTCGTGTGGTCGGTGGGCGCCAGCTGTGACGAGGCTGGCCGGGTCAGGTTCGACGGAGTGGTCCGAGAGCTTCTGGGCGGCCCCCTGAGCCAAGAGACCAGG
Source organism: Nannobrachium achirus (assembly GCF_963921795.1). Taxonomy (NCBI): domain Eukaryota; kingdom Metazoa; phylum Chordata; class Actinopteri; order Myctophiformes; family Myctophidae; genus Nannobrachium; species Nannobrachium achirus. Next base: position 50,487,967 of record NC_137810.1, read on the forward strand.
GCCCGTCACGGCATCCTGGCCACCGTAGAGCCTCCAGCCAAACAGCTGACCGTGCCCCTGCCCACTGATGGAACCGTGTACCAGTATCGCTTCGTCAAGGAGGTGGGTACTCATTGAGGGTTTACCCATTTAGACCTGAGGCTGATTCTAAAAACTAAATCATAACCTAAGATTTCTTTAAATATTACATTTTTTTTTACAGAAATCTGAAATGTTTAAAAATCATGTTGCTATAGTTTTTGTCTGGTGGAAACCTTGTATCTCCAAAACTGTTAGCTTTTATTATTATTTGTGTGCTTTTAGATAGCTATTTTCACTACTTTCGTGCAACACTTTCATATGGCGAGGGCTTTAATTATATAAAAAAAAAAAAAAACATACAAATGTGAAACTTGGAGACTTGGTTTCTGCCCGACAGTGATGATATATAGTAACACCTAAAATGACAGATGCTTTCCTGGATTGAAAGGTACTAGCCCTTACCCGTTCAAAGATATGAGCTCCGAAATGATGTGCAGTGTGTGGGTTATGGGATGTGCACTGTGCACACAGTATATGAGGGATGGAAAGTAACTTTAACTGGTGCTTGCATGCTAATATGTAGGAGCATCAATGTAAGAAATACCCGTTCCATTTAACGGCTACAGAGATACTGTGTACCGAACTGCATGATTTTTGGACAACATCTGTAACAGGGCCAGAACCAGTGCCCTCTCCAGACCATGAATGCCGTTTTTACTATGGTGAAAGAAATGCAAATGCCCTCTTAAGCCATACCTGAATGCAGCATTGAAGAGAAATTGCCTTGTCCAAACTCTCCTGAACTTGAATGCAGCATCTTATGTTGAAAGAATTGCTGTGTTGAAATCCATGCCGTTACGCCACATCTCAGTATTGACTTGATAATGCTTAGATCAGTGTGGTATCAAGCACCGAAAATAGACGACCTCCAAGCTCACAACGCGTTGCACTGCGGCGCGTTGTGAGCTTGGAGGTCTGCTATTTTCAATATTTTCACCAAAAGGCCCTTTTAGAAATTATAGCCCCTGCCTCTCTAACATTCTCTGCACGTCCCTGGTCCATGTTCATTAGGGCCCAGGCAGGTGGGAGCTCTGGACTGACCAGTTGAAGACAGCGCCCCCTATCCCAAAGGACATCCAGTTCAATGAGATCATTGTGCCCACTGAGAACACTGTGCGCTACACAGCCCTCATGGAGCTGCTCATCACCCATCAGAAGCCCACTATCTTCATTGGCCCAACCGGCACTGGCAAGAGCGTCTACATCATAGTAAGTGGTCCGTCCGCCATGCGGAGTGAATGCCCTCGAGTCAACACCACTATGATTTACGGCAGGGGTCTTCAACAGGGGGTCCGGGACCTCGAGGGGGTCCTCAAAGTTACTACAGGGGGTCCTCCGAATCTTTTTTCTCCTTTTTTTATAAACCACTCTAACCCTAGGGTCCATATTCTGAGAATAGCCGATCTACAAGCTCACAATGCTTCGCAACACGAGGTGTTGTGAGCTTGTAGATCGGCTATTTGGTGTAGAGGGGAAAAAGAGCAGACTAAGTACAGAGTGAAATGTCAAGTTTATTAAGTATTGACGGTTCAAGTGGTTACATTTCTGAAAACACAAATTGACATGAATCCAAAATACACAGATGACTGTGCTGTCAAACAATGAAACTATATGGAATCTATGAACAGGTTGTGGGGCCAGGGGGTCCCTGCTTCATCTCTATCTCAACTAAGGGGTCCTTGGCCTGAAAACATTGAAGACCCCTGATTTACGGTGAAGTGAGAGTTTTCTGGTCTGGTTAAAGGAGTAGTTCACCCCCAAAATGAGCTTTTTTCTATTGATTACTCATGCCATTGAGACTTGAGTTCAACAGTATTATTTTGTCATTGTCACATTCCTAAGACAAACATTTGATTATAGTAAATTTACCCCCATTGATTCCGGATGGGGACCCAAATGCATTTGGGTCCCCATCCGGAATCAATGGGGGTTGCTTAGGAAAGCAACAAAAAACTAAAACTATTATTGAACTCAAGTCTCCATGGCGTGAGTAATCAATAGAAAAAAGTCATTTTGGGGGTGAACTACTCCTTTAAGCCTTCTCTGATCAACAACACCTCTTTTAGCCCTGTTGGTAATTATGAAGTAAAGTAGTTTGTTAGTTTGTGCATCATTTCTGTGACAATCTTTCCAGGATTGTGAGTGAATGCTGTAACAACCTTTAAAAAAGACAGACAAGCTCAGCTCACAACGCGTCGCTTCACACCGTGTATGAGCTTGTAGATCGACTATTTTCACTACTTCTTAAAGCTATACTGTGTAAGATTCTCAACTAGTGGTCAGTAGCCATATAGCAAACCGCGGTCGCGTTCGCGTCTTTCGCCCGTTTTTCGTACCTTCACACCCCCGCGTCTGCCTCCACAACGCCGAGAGCTATCTTTAGAGGGGTCCCTGGTTCCTGTGCGTTCAGGCATTCCGGAGAAACGGACTATTTCACCCTGCCTGGTAGGCGAGAATTACCTTTTGAGTAAAGAGACACACGGGCGACTACAAATATGGCGACCCCACTTCAAGATGCGCTGCATTGGCCGGTAGTGTACCATGTGTGCATGATCGGCGATGTGATTGGGCAACGTATACACAACGTATACAGATGATGCAGATTACGTAATCATGGCGCGAAATTCTCCCCCCCTCACGGCTCATAGAAAACATATAAAGAGAAGGCTTCAGAAGCTGAAAATAACGGAGTGGGTGTTCTAAAACTTTAGCGATTTAACAGTTAGGACAATTTTAAGATTTGTTTTATAAAAAAAGTTACATAGTAAAACTTTAAACATTTGTTTTCTAATTTATGGAATTCATTAGATCTTTCTTTTATTTATTAATTAATTACTTAGAAAAATCATTATATCCTTTTTTATTCATGAAAATATTAGATTTGGTTGTTTGGGAACCAGTGGTTTAGTACAGGGATACTCAAACTTCTGAACCGGTGGGCCACATTACAAAAATGACAAGGGGCCGCGGGCCAGTTGAGATAAAATGACATTAGGCTACTTGATAACTTTTTACTTTATTTCCATATACCGGTAACTCAAGACAAGTGCAATGTGCATTATTTTATGGCTTGGAATTCATTTATATTTTGTCAATGACAACATTTGTAATCATACATTTTCTCTCTTTTTAATAAGTCTGTGAAATTAGCATATTCCACAAAAACACCAAAACAAACTAGTGTACGTTTGTCTGCTATTTGTCTGGGTTGATATCTGTCGAGTGGGATAACATTAAAGATAGCTGAGCACAACTCTCTTTCAATTGATTCACAATGTTATTTATGATGTAGCACAAATGGCTTTTTACAGAAAATAAACTTGTGAAAATTGATAGCTAAGGAAAATAAAAAAATAAAACAATCTACTTAAAATAGATTACCCAGACTGTTTAGCTACCAAATGGCTAATGATGCAGTTGTTAAGTAGATCTACAGTAGTCTCTTCATTTGAATTAGGCCTACAATAACATTTTGGGTATGCTAATTAGTCGGGCACTGACGGGCAGAGGCAGAGCCACCGGTGAAAAAAAGAGAGAGAGAAAAAAAAATCGTCGAAAATCGGCGATTTCTATGGCCGTTTTCAAGATGTTTTGGCCATTATCTCTGGAACGCAAGGTCCAATCTGCTCAGTTTAAAGTTTGTTGGATGCGCAACTTTGAGGACATTAAGTGGTGGGCCAGTCAAAATTGTGCCGGCCCGCGGGCCGGAGTTTGAGTATCACTGGTTTAGTACATACATGTTACCCGATCCCGAGTATACTCGTGAAAAATACTCGAGTATTTAGACTAGAGTGCCGATCCCGAGTATACTCGCGTAAAATACTGTATATAGAGTAACGCCGGCACCCTCACCCTACGGTCCGTTGGAAAGTCCTGGCACGATTGGACTCGCTGATTCATCATCATGGATCCACGTGCACAAAATAGTAATCCCTTAACATGGATGCCGACGGTAGATCTCATCTTTAATGTCCATTTTCTCCAAACAACACTTTTAAAGCCAAGGATGGCATTAGATTCTCGCTACAATAACGTAATAACAAAGGCAACGATCGGCCATTTTAGCAACGGCATGGGGTGACGATCGCTTCCGTTGAATGACGTCATGACGTCAACCCGGAAGTGTTTACGCAATGGACTTCTGTCCTTCAAAATAAGAGAATGGCAGCGTATGGAGCCTGCGAAAGGCACGCTGGACATTTAACCCGTTCATGTCTGGAGCACTAAATGGGTTAATTGAAATGAGCGCTGTTCGTCTGTTTAATTCCACCATGATATCTCTTGTTCAGGACTTTCTCTTGAGACGACTGCAGAAGAACGTCTACAGCCCGCTGCTCATCAACTTCTCAGCCCAGACCACAGCTGCCCAGACCCAGAGCATCATCATGTCCAAGCTGGATAAGAGACGCAAGGGAGTTTTTGGACCTCCACTGGGGAAGAAAATGGTCTGACTTCATGTCGTTCATCATTAGGTTTTATCACGGATATTGCACTAGTGGTTCTCAACCTTTTCAGGCCGCGACCCCCAAAATAATAATATTTTGCAATATTGCATATTATGATATACAAGCTCATAGCGCGGCACTCTGTGCTGTGCTATGAGCTTGTATAGCTGCTATTATTGAATAGCCAAAGTATGAAATAATGGTTATAGCGGTTAAAATCTAAATTGACACTTTCCTGTTCTTAATGGGTTTGGCATTGCTCAGCCGGTCTTACAGTACATCCTAGTAATAGAATACAGTTCCAAACCGTCTTTTTATGCTTTATTTATTGGTGTACTTATCCAAATACCGGTACCCACTACACTGTGACACTGTGTTTTGCCAGGTGGTGTTTGTGGACGATGTGAACATGCCAGCTAGGGAGACGTACGGCGCCCAGCCCCCCGTGGAGCTGCTACGGCAGTGGCTGGACCACCGCAACTGGTATGACATGAAGGACTGCACCATGATCAACCTGGTGGACATCCAGATAGTGTGTGCCATGGGACCCACAGGTGAGTCCGGGAGGGAGGAGGAGCCTTGTGTTTAGATCCCCGGATGTTCATTATCGTCACTGTCGGGCAGGAGCCTCGGCTCGAGTCTCAATTTTTCGACTTTTTTGTCTATTTGTAAATTAACTCATTTACTGCCATGATTAAAAATAGACTTTCTGGGTTGCGACGATTTTCTTGATTTTGGATTGTTTTTATAAATTAAATCAAATTAAATTCTCAGGTTTCTCTGGCTGGGACGAGTTAATGCCCTACTTAAGTGGTTCTCAAACTTTTTTCATGTCAAGGACCCCCAAATATATAATATGTAATTGGCTATTTTATGCCAAGGACCTCTAGAAGCAAAGATTTTCGTTCAAAATGTTCACCTAAAAAAATATGAATAAATAAGTGGTTAAAATGATTGTGACGCTATAAGTTATATTAACCAATTTAGCTGTGAACCCCCTGGTACCCTCCCAAGAAACCCAATTTTGAGAACCAATGCCCTACCTCAACATACAAGAGGGCCGCAAAAAAGTCGTGAAAATATCAGATTTACAAGCTCAAAATCTCAAAAGCTTGTAGATCAGATCTCAAAAGCTTATAGAGTTATTTACTTTTGGACATAGAAGGTTTCCCGCCTGACAGCAAAGTTATGTTTTATTGTGCTTGTCTCTTTACCAGGCGGGGGGAGAAACCCCATAACGCCTCGCTTCCTGCGCCACTTCAACGCCGTTACCATCAATGACTTCGAAGAGAAAACCATGTACACCATCTTCTCCAGGATCCTTGACTGGCATCTCACTACACGGTACATAATGATTAAAACTACACTGGATAGTAGTAGCTTTTGCCCAATAAAGCATAAAAATACACTGACATATCACATAATGGTAACTAAATACAGAGTATTGTAAAGCAAAATTTGGTGGACAAAAGCATCTTTCGTTAATTTTATATCCAAAGGGCCATACAGCACAATGGGTGGAGAAAAAGCTCAAACATTGTCAGTACTATGATCATGTTATAAAGACCCTGTCATTATAGCCCTTGTAAATGCTACATTATTTGTCAAACAGAAATCGTTCTCACAACAGAAGGCATCTCTAAAATAATCCCTGTTTCACATCACAACAGATTTCAAAAGTTGTATTAGTAATACCAAATACAATATTGGGACAGGTGTAAAGGTGCGTGTGTCGTATCCCTCTTTTTTCTTTTATTTACTTATTTATTTATTTTTTCTCCCAAAAAACATTTCTTCAATCTCTCTTTAGGATTGTAATGGGTCCCTATTTGGGACTTAAGTGGGACAATTAGCGCCATATAGTGAGATTGCTAATGAGCATACCCCCCACCCTGACAAACACTATATTGCTTGAAATATAGGAGTTACAGCATTAAATTTAGTTTGACTCGGTTCCACATATAAATATTGTGAAAATAGTTTATCTATATGATTTCTTGCGTCTTTCTTATATTATTTGACAATTTGTCCAACATTTGACCAGTTTTTATAGTATAGTTTTGATGCAGTAATGTTTTTTTTTTCTTTTTCTTTTTTGTATTAGATATTAAAAGTCCTTAAATTGACTACTTTAAACGTTAACTAAACAGTAACTGACCGTTTCCTTACAGGTTTGACTTCCCCAAGACGTTTGCTGACCTGACCTCTCAGATCGTCAACGGCACCATGTCAGTGTACCAAGAGGCCACCAAGAACCTGCTGCCCACCCCCGCTAAGTCCCACTACCTCTTCAACCTGCGGGACTTCTCCCGCGTCATCCAAGGCATCTGCCTATCGCGGCCCGAGACGGCTGACGATTCCTCTGCCATCAAACGGCTATGGGTGCATGAGGTAAAGTTTTCAGACCAACATACGGATTGCGAAACTGTAGATCAGTTGAAAAATGTGTTCTTCAAACATGAAAGTGTATGTATGCATCATGGCTGCAATGCATATAGACATTGCGATCAATCAAAAGTGATTTTTCTTTAGATTTAGGCACTTTCTACCTTTATCTGGATAGTACAGTGACAGGAAATATGGAGCTAGTTGTTGGATTCGATTCGCAAACCTGATGACCTTTGCTGCGTGCAAAGGTCATTAGGTTCACAAATCGAAACCCATAACTAGCTGTCAGTCTGCATTAGAGCCTTTATGTGGTACAGTATGCGCCTTAACCACCAGTCCATCAGTGCCCCCATCAAAGAGATTTAAAATGATTTTCATGAATACTATATGTGAATTATATGATTTTGCCCTCTCTCCCCCCTTTCTCTATGGACCACGTCCACTGGTACTGCTCCACCGCAGGTCCAGAGGGTCTACTATGACCGTCTGGTGCACGACTCGGACCGGGCCTGGCTGGTGAGCCACCTGGAGGTAGTGTGCAGGGACCACCTGAAGGAGAACTTCCACTTCCTCTTCCAGCACCTGAACCCGGACTGGGTGGGCCAGGTCACCGAGGACGACCTCCGCAGCCTCATGTTCTGCGACTTCCACGACCCCAAGGGCGAGGACCGCAGCTACCGCGAGGTGTGTTGTGGAATTCTGGGTCAATCGGTAATCGATGAGGCAAATAGGAGACCAGACAATATTCTAGGCGGTGATGGTTATGCTTTATGTACATAACAGGGAGAAGTACAATAACACGCATATCAGTGGTACGGTAGTTCTGCCAAGAGTACAGGGCAGAATCAGTTATACTGTCGCTGCTTCAACGACAAGCTGAACCCTAACAAGATAGGCTGTACCAAAACAATAGCTATCAGCAGTGTTGCATTGGTGAGTCAATGTTTGTGTGAACAGTCATTTACTGACATTAAGCGCACGTCGCTGCCAAATATCATAATCTATTGTAGAAGTATTATAAGTGATGGAGTAAATATAAAGATTAGATATAAGCCACCATATAATTTCTTCCTCAGGTGTCCGACGTGAACCGGCTGCGGCAGGTGGTGGAGTCGCACCTGGAGGAGTTCAACAACGTCAGCAAGGCGCCCATGAACCTGGTGCTGTTCCGCTTCGCCATCGAGCACGTGTGCCGCGTCTCCCGCGTCCTCAAGCAGCCGCGGGGCCACGCCCTGCTGGTGGGCGTGGGCGGGAGCGGACGCCAGTCGCTCACCCGGCTGGCCGCTCACATGGCCGAGTCGGAGCTGTTCCAGGTCAGTGTTGATTTCGTTTCGACTGAAACTATGGCGAAGAATATCGTTCGTCGACTACCTTTTTTCACTGGCAAAAACTACATTAAAAAAACGAGAAAGGTGCAATTCTAGGAAATTGACGCGAGTCGCGAGGAGTCCCCTGAGAAATGAATTCCGTCTTACCATTTATATTGTGTATATATATATATGTATATATATATATTGTGATGTCAAGTGAAGCATGACCAAAAGCTTCACTTTTCTGTTGTGCAGCCTTACAACCCAGATAACATCACTCAAAAGGTTTGCTGGGAAAATATCTCGGACTGAATACAATAGTCTGGTTGCTATAGGCAATATACTAAGCTATGATGACTAAAACTATGACTAGTAAATATATACAGTAAATATATATTTGGGGGTAAATTTACTATAATCAAATTATTGTTTTAGGAATACGACAAATACAAAAAAATATTATTACGTCTCCATGGCGTGAGTAATCAATAGAAAAAGACTAAAACTAAAACATTACTAAAATGTGACTAAATAAAACTAAATAGAATTTTATTCAAAGGACTATGACTAAACACTAGACACTTGCTTTGGCAAAGCAATGTAAACATATGTTTTCTCATGCCAATAAAGCTCCTTTGAATTGAAATTGAAATTGACTAAAACTAAATCAAACTGCCCAGGTGGAGATCTCCAAGAGTTACGGGATGGCAGAGTGGCGCGAGGACCTGAAGTTCATCATGAGGAAGTCCACGCAGGGCGACGCGCACGCCGTCTTCCTGTTCACCGACGTGCAGATCAAGATGGAGTCCTTCCTGGAGGACGTCAGCAACCTGCTCAACACCGGCGAGGTGCGTGGGGGTGTGATGGAGCAGATAGGACGGAAGGATAGAGAAATAGAACAATTGATGGATACGTCAGGCAAGGATTTGTATAGGTGAATGGATGGATGGATTGTTAGATTAGTGGCTGGAAAGAAAGGATAGGGAATGATAGACAGACAAATTATCTCTGGGAGAACAGGTCTACAAGCCTGCAACACATGCAACTTTGATGCACAAAATGGCAGCAGCGACTCGAGGGAGTGAAGGCACAGTCAGTCAACGAGAGAGACAGAGAGAGGGAGCAAGCGAGGGAGAGACATGGATGTTTGCTCCAGAATTAAAATCGACAAAAAGATAGAAAAAATCTAATAAAACCTATAAGTGTTCTGCTTGTGCTTGTAGTACGTATGTTATCTTTTGTGAGATCATCAATTCATGTCTTCTTGCATAATGTCGGAGCCATGCCATTAATTCATTATGACTTTGTAGATATGGGGCTTAAATGTTGAAACATGCTGAACATTCATTGTAAAATCGTACGACTGTAATATATTGGCTGTACTACCACGACTGTAAATAAAGTAGGCCTACAAAGAAAAACGGGAGGGGGGGGGGGAGTCGATTTGGGTTCTGCACCCAGTGGCGTGCACAATAATCTGCACCACTGCCATATACAGTTCAAAAGTGTACAGTGAGGCCCGGACAGTTCATGGAACTCTCTATTCCATGAACTGTGGGTGGAAAACATAATCCCTTCTGCCCCCGGCCATGCTGCCAGGTGCCCAACCTGTTTGCGCCAGATGAGAAGCAGGAGATCTGTGAACGCATGCGAGTCCTGGACCGGCAGCGGGAGCGCGACAAGCAGACGGACGGCGGACCGCTGGCTCTGTTCAACATGTTCGTGGAGCGCTGTCGCGCCCAGCTGCACGTGGTGCTGGCTATGAGTCCCATTGGAGACGCCTTCAGGAGCCGCCTCAGGCAGTTCCCTGCCCTCATCAACTGCTGCACCATTGACTGGTTCCAGGTGTGTGTTTGTGTGGGGTGTGGGGGGGCTTTACTCTCCTTGTAAGTAAAACAAAATCCACACGAGGATGAGGTACAGTAAATGGACGTTTATGTGATCATCAGTAATCAAGCCAGTTTGAACCCCACTGGGTTACTGTCAAATTGTTCTTGAGCAAGACACTGAACCCCTAACCGCTCCTGATGTGCATATTGCTGTCTTGTATGGTTTACTCTGCCTTTCTGTCGGAATATGTGTGTGAATGTGAATGCGAGTTGTAAAGCACTTTGGTTAAAGGCACCATATAAATGTACCATTTACCATTTAGACAGTATAACCGTGGTTAGTGAGCCCGCCTGGGGAGCCAGAGCCCCTGGTTGTCCCGGATACGATTCCAGGCCAGGCCAGAAATGTGTCGTTGTGAGTCCCTGAGCAAGACTCTTAACCCCTAATTACTCCCCGAGCGCCGTATAATGGCTGCTCACTGCTCCTAGTTGCTATAGGATGGATTTATAAATATTGTATTACCGAGACAAAAACACCCCAAGGAGTGGGGACTATTCTATTCTAACTGTGCCAGACCATACAGTATGTGTGGTACAATGTGTCTTTGTGTGACTTTGCACCGTGGTCTCCTCAGAGCTGGCCAGAGGATGCCCTGCAGGCGGTGGCCTCGCGCTTCCTGCAGGACATCGAGATGAAGGAGGAGCTGCGCGCAGGCTGCATCTCCATGTGCAAGAGCTTCCACACCTCCACCATCCAGCTGTCCCAGCGCTTCATGGCCGAGCTGCAGCGCCACAACTACGTCACGCCCACCTCCTACCTGGAGCTCATCTCCACCTTCAAGGCTCTGCTGCAGAAGAAGAGAACGTAAGAGTTCCGCTATTTTTTCTTTTTTTAAAACCTGTTACTATGTCAGTGGTGCTCAAACCTTTTCACGTGAAGGACCCACAATGTATCTCAGAGTTTCAATTATTTTTTCCTGCTAAGTAAAGCCCTGCTTCATCATACAAGGCCGTCGCACAAAAGTAGTGAAAACAGCCGATTTACAAGCACACAACGCCTCGCAGTGGCGAGGCGTTGTGTGCTTGTAGATCGGCTGTTTTCACTAGTTTAGATTATTTTAAAAATTATAAATACAAAAAAGAACGGTTAAGGACATACAAGGTTTCCACCTATATTTGAGCCGTGTGTGTGTGTTTGTGTTAACCTCCCGGCCCTGCCTCCTGTCCTGGCCCAGGGAGGTGGTGACCCTGAAGCGGCGCTACGAGGTGGGCCTCCAGAAGCTGGAGTCTGCGGCGGCCCAGGTGGCCACCATGCAGGTGGAGCTGGAGGCGCTGCAGCCCCAGCTGCGCCACGCCAGCAGGGAGGTGGACGAGGTGATGGCGGTGGTCCAGCACGAGTCGGCGGAGGTGGCCGACACGGAGAAGGTGGTGAAGGTGGACGAGGCCGTGGCCAACGAGCAGGCCACGGCGGCCAAGGCCATCAAGGACGAGTGCGACGCCGACCTGGCCATAGCCATGCCCATCCTGGAGTCGGCCATGGCCGCGCTGGATACTCTCACCACGCAGGTATAGGCCGCTTGCTTGGCAACCGGAAGGTTTGAAGTTCGATTCCGTGCTCCCCTTTAGTTAGTGTCAAAGTGTCCATGAGCAAAACGCTGCTCACACACATTCATACATCGGTGTATGAATGTGTGTGAATGGGTGAATGTAATGCACAATCTATGTAAAGCTCCTTGGATAAAAGTGCTATATAAATTGCCATGTAGCGTTACAAAAGAGTCCCACAGTCTCAGTGTCTAAATCAGTCTCCCGCTGATTTAGAGAGAATGTCGGTTACAGTGTGCTTTTGATCATGGTTTTTCATGGCTAGAGTATTCCTGCCAAAGGCACCTGGCATACTAAGCCATGTCTGACTCTTAGGTAGTCTGAAAAAGCATGTGACAAATTGTCAATGTATGAAATGTTTTGAGCATTTCTGCTTTACATGGCTGTAAGCATTAGGAATAATAACATATTCAATTGATAACATTTTCATTGCTGTCAAATAATGTGTACTCATCTCTTACTGAATTAGTGACAGACTGTACTGTAGATTGCTTATGTTTTATAAGTTGTTATAATGCTGCCTTACCGAGATAACACCCAACCCTGTGTCACCTTCCAGGACATCACTGTGGTCAAGTCCATGAAAAGCCCACCCCCGGCTGTTAAGCTGGTGATGGAGGCCATCTGCATCCTCAAGGGCATCAAGCCTGACCGCATACCGGACCCCTCAGGGTCTGGCAGGAAGGTGGAGGACTTCTGGGGCCCGGCCAAGAAGCTCCTGGGAGACATTAGGTTCCTCCATAGTCTGCGCGTCTACGACAAGGACAACATCCCGTCCAACTTGATCGCTATCATCCGCAACAAGTATGTCACCAACCCGGACTTTGAACCGGAGAAGATCCGGTCCGCGTCCAACGCCGCAGAAGGCCTGTGCAAGTGGGTTCTTGCCATGGACTCCTACGACAGGTAAATTCCATAATAGCCACGTTTTCTGCCAAAACTTCTGCCACACAAATAAGTGGCCGTTTTCACATAACGTGAGTTTCAATATTTCCACTATACTTCCAGTACTTTGGCTCCTTGAAAACGGGGCTAATGTTTTGACTCCTGATTGGACCATCATTCAGTGTGTGGTCCCATGGAGCAGAGGTCTTCAACAGGGGGTCCACAGAGTTACTACAGGGGGTCCTCCAAATCGTGGTGTGATAGAAACCTTTTTTTCTCCTTTTTTATATTAACCACTTGAACCCTAAGGTCCATATTCTGAGAACTTTAGCCAAAAATAGCAGATCTACGCTGCGAGGCGTTGTGAGCTTGTAGATCGGCCATTTTTGGCAAAGAGGTGTCGTGTAGAGGGGGAAGAGAGTGATAGTTCAAGTTTATTAATTATTGACGGTTCAAGTGGTTACATATCTGGAAACACAAATTTACATGAGCCCAAAATTAAAATGATGATTGTGCTATCAAACGATGAAACTATATGGTACAGTATCTATGGGTTATCTATGGGTTGTGGGGGTCCCTGCTTCATCTCTCTCTCTCGACTAAGGGGTCCTTGGCCTGAAAACGTTGAAGACCCCTGCCATAGAGGTATAAGTGAATGCTCCTCCATGTGTGCTTCAGAGTGGCCAAGGTGGTGGCTCCTAAGAAAGAGAAGCTGGCCCAGGCAGAGGGGAAGCTGAAGGTGGCCATGGATGGCCTGCAGAAAAAACAGGCTGCCCTGAAAGAGGTCCAGGACAAACTGACCAAGCTTCAACTGACCCTGGACTCTAACAAAAACAAGAAGGCCGACTTGGAGAATCAGGTACTGTGCGTGCGTGCGTGCGTGCGTGCGTGCGTGCGTGCGTGCGTGCGTGCGTGTGTGTGTGTGTGTGTCCATTATTGACGGGAACACATTTTTGTGCTTTTATCCCTCAGGCCGTGTAGTACAGTACATGTACAGTACAGATTTTGTAATTTTCTTTTTAATATTTGAAGTTATTCTGAAATTTTTCTATGAAAGTCAAAGGTTGGAATTTTGTTTCTAGCTGCTACAGAGGCTGAGTAATAAGTTTTCCAGAAAAACGGGGGGTAATTTTAAGGCTTTTTTAAGGCTTTCTTCAAATCGGACTTAGGCCTAAATAGGTTAAAACAAAGGTTTTACATTTGACTGATTATTAGAATAGAAGCCTAACCTGTAACATTGAAGGACAAAAGCAACCCAATATTTGCAATCAGCATGGATGGATTTTAAGTATCAGGAAACTCTGTCAGGGACCAGACCAGCAACCCTTCAACAACACAACAGACATCTACAATATCACCATATCACCATCTTATATTCCATCATCCGGTAGAACCTCATAAGGTGTGTCTGGCTGACTTTCTTTCGCTCTGTCGTTGTCCCCGTCCAGGTGGACCTGTGCTCTAAGAAGCTGGAGCGAGCTGAACAGCTGCTCGGAGGCCTGGGCGGAGAGAAGACACGCTGGAGCGAGGCTGCCTTCAGCCTGGGAGAGCTCTACAACAACCTGACCGGAGACATCTTGATCTCTGCTGCTGTAGTGGCCTACCTGGGAGCCTTCACCTCCAGCTACAGACAGGTCGGTAGTGGCCTACCTGGAGCATGTTCAAACGAAGGTCTCAGTTATGCTAGATAATGCCTGATATTGCCCCTGGCCAGATGGGCTTTCCCTTTGGACGAGAGATATATTATGTTGTGGATTCCCATGCAGACCACCGGCTTCGAATCCCAGTGGAATTATACACAAGTACTGTACAGTACATGCAGTACATAGAAATGTGTGAACAATTATTATATTTGAATCCTGTGAATCTCAGGATCCACATGGAAACTCTATCCAAGGTTGATTTCCCACTTTCATTAATTTCATTAATGTATACCGTATGTATACTGGACTGTGTATTTAATGTGTGTGTGTGTGTGTGTGTGTGTGTGTGTGTGTGTGTGTGTGTGTGTGTGTGCGTGTGCGTGTGCGTGTGCGCGTGCGCGCGTGTGCGTGTGCGCGTGCGCGTGCGTGTGCGTGTGCGTGTGCGTGTGCGTGTGCGTGTGTGTGTGCGTGTGTGTGTGTGTGTGTGTGTGTGTGTGTGCGTGCGTGCGTGCGTGCGTGCGTGCGTGCGTGCGTGCGTGCGTGCGTGCGTGTACGACCCTCTCCAGGGTCAGATGGAGGAGTGGATGGAGCTGTGTCAGAGCAAACAGATCCCCTGCTCTTCCAGCATGTCTCTGATGAGCACTCTGGGAGATCCAGTGAAGATCCGGTCCTGGACCATCGCCGGCCTGCCCTCGGACAGCTTCTCCATAGACAACGGCATCATCATATCGTGAGTGTCATCAATATGTGCATCCACGTCACTATTCCTTACTGTGGGCCAACCACGCTGTCATCATCTAGTCAGTGCTGAATACAGACTTTAACTACTTACTGTACATTAACTCTGGCATGCAAGGCTACGTCATTAGGTGGGGGAAAAAATCATTTTAAATATCTTTTCAGGTGATAATGCTGGATTTAGTTCATGAACGTCAGCAGCAGCAGCAGAGTTGAATACATGTCCTTTATATCAACTTCATTCTCCATTGACAATGAAGCGATGTATTATTCATTGTTTCCTATTCTCTCACCAAGCCTGTGTTTTCCTGACTGCCATTATTTTTTGACTGCCACGACACTACGATCATGCACTTTTGGGGGGAAATTCAGTTAAAAAGCAATACATTTGATTTGTTCTTGTGAACTTGTTTAAGCGTGTGTGTGTGTGTGTGTGTGTGTGTGTGTGTGTGTGTGTGTGTGTGTGTGTGTGTGTGTGTGTGTGTGTGTGTGTGTGTGTGTGTGTGTGTGTGTGTGTGTGTGTGTGTGTGTGCGTGCGTGCGTGCACGTGACAGCAATGCCAGGCGGTGGCCCTTGATGATTGATCCCCAGGGCCAGGCCAACAAGTGGGTGAAGAACATGGAGAAGGCCAACGGTCTGCACATCATCAAGCTGACTGATGCTGACTTCATACGCACCCTGGAGAACTGCATCCAGTTTGGCACACCAGGTGGGTGTTTGTGTGTGTGAAAAAGCTGAACAAGTAGATACAAATAAAAAAGGATTGCACAAATTGGACTCCGTCGTGCTTTGAACCACAGTTCTTGCGATACCAATGCCAGTTTTGGAAAAACGTCCTAAAATACTGAACAGAATAGACGGAATTTACAGTAATCAATTGATGTTGCACTGCTGTTTTATTATTATTATACTAATAATAATTATTAATATTATAACTTATACAATTATTAAAGGAATTTGTATTTATTCTTAGATCAGTGGTTCTCAAACTTGTACATTTCAACCCCCATAACTCTGACAGTATACAAATGAAACCAAATGGGCCCGTAGGTCAGAGTTACAGACCTGTAAAGGTCCATTTGGAACCCCCTCAAGGAACCCTGAGGGGGGTCCACTTTGAGAACCACTGTCCTAGACCTTTTTTAATGACTCACTGGTATCGGATCAGTACTCTGTATACGCAACTTATGGGCATCGGAATTGTATCGGTACATCTCTACTTTGAAACATGTCTTGCAGTGCTCCTGGAGAACATTGGGGAGGAGCTGGACCCCATCCTGGAGCCCATACTGCTGAAGCAGACCTTCAAGCAGAGCGGTGCCCTCTGCATCCGCCTGGGAGACTCCACCATCGAGTACGCCCCCGACTTCCGCTTCTACATCACCACCAAGATACGCAACCCCCACTACCTGCCCGAGACCTCTGTCAAAGTGGGTGCCATCTGTGTGTTTGTTGCCCCTTGATTTATAACAAACTGAGTGAGCCTTAGGGCCGTGGTCTGCACTGATTTATTAGGGTGGAGACACAAACAGATACGCGACAGATACACCACCAGATGCAGTACTTGTGCGCTCTGCTGGCGCAAGTAATAAGCAGCACAACATGTCTGAGAGCTGGCATGCAGAAGGGATGGGACCGTATATAGACATTTCTTTATTTGTGTATGGTGTGACGTGCTCTGACCATGAGGCCCTGTGCTGCAGGTGACCCTGCTGAACTTCATGATCACTCCAGAGGGCATGCAGGACCAGCTGCTGGGCATGGTGGTGGCACGGGAGAGACCCGACCTGGAGGAGGAGAAGCAGGCTCTCATCCTGCAGGGAGCACAAAACAAGAGGTAGCAGCACACCGTCATGACTCCATCTGCTGTGTTTATCAGTCACACAGGACACCAAGCAGTGAGAGAGCCACAATGTGTAGGGCAGTCACAGGAATGTGTTTGTTAGAGTAAGGTTTAGTTGGTCATCACAGTGAGGTGCGTCTTGACAAACAGGGTCTTTGTCCACAGTTTATGTTTATGAGGAATTTGTGTAAAATGCACATTGAAACAGTTTTATTTGTTTTCACTTGAGTGGGCTGGATGGTGGATTTGATTTGGATAAAAATCAATAAGGACAAAATGTATAACGAATTAATTAATGTAGAATTGTCAAAAAAACATAATATGTGTTGATGAATAATGATAAATCCTACCTTTGTCTTTGCTCCGGGCAGACAGCTGAAGGAGATCGAGGACCAGATCCTGGAGGTGTTGTCGTCCTCGGAGGGCAACATCCTGGAGGACGAGACGGCCATCCAGGTGCTGTCCTCCTCCAAGGTGCTCGCCAACGAGATCTCGGAGAAGCAGGCCGTCGCCGAGGCCACGGAGGTGAAGATCGACGAGACCCGGATGGGCTACACGCCCATCGCCGTGCACTCCTCCATCCTCTTCTTCTCCATCGCCGACCTGGCCAACATCGAGCCCATGTACCAGTACTCGCTCGCCTGGTTCATCAACCTCTTCGTCCTCTCCATTGACAACTCCGACAAGAGTGACGTCCTGGTGGAGAGGTGAGCAGCACGGTGGAGGAAAGCGAAAATAATTATAACGAGGCTTACCCTGAAGCCTGATTATTCCTTGTTTTTTGTCGGTATAAATGCACCGTGTTTTGAGCTTGTAGATTTGCTATTTCCGCCATGGGACACCATCGTACGACAAATACTGTTTAAATCAGGCTTGAGACATTTTAAGTCTGCAATCAACGTCAGAAATCGAATGAAACTCTGTGTATTGTTTATCACCGGTGGTACAGAGCTCTGTGAGATGAACCATTACTGCAGGCATTAGATGTTGCTCAGTTATAGATTTGGCTTCCTCACACTAAACACGCCTTTCGTTTATCTCAGAAGATCAAGCTCAAAGTGTGTGTGCATGCATGTGTCTCTGCAACAGTGTTTTGCTTGTGTGATTGTGCACATTTGCGTGCATTTGTTTCTGATTGGCTGCAGGCTCCGGATACTCAAGGACCACTTCACGTACTCACTGTACGTCAACGTGTGCCGCTCGCTGTTTGAGAAGGACAAGCTGCTTTTCTCTTTCTGCCTCAACGTCAATCTGCTCATGCACAACAAACTGGTAGGGAGGCGCAAGTACACGCACGCGCACGCACGCACGCGCGCACGCACGCACGCACGCGCGCACGCACGCACGCACGCACGCACGCACGCACGCACGCACGCACGCACGCACGCACGCACGCACACACACACACACACACACACACACACACACACACACACACACACACACACAGCGTCTCATGTGAGGACAACCAAGAGACTATTTGGTTTGTTGATCCTGTTGATCCAGTAATCCAGTACTTTGACCTTTAACCTCATTAACCCCTGTGTCCCTAATTTGGGCATGTCATGATTGATGAAAAATAGCTTAGGCTTATATACACATCATATGCCAGTGTGGTGCGGTGAGGATATCTACAAGCTCACAATGTGATGCGATGCTTTGTGAGCTTGTAGATCAGCAACTACAGTAGTTTTGCAACTTGTTTTGTTTTATTGTCTTGTATTATTTGTCTTTTTCTTCCTTTCTGCAGTTTTTGTGTTTTTATTTCTTTATTGCACTGCTGCTCCCCTTGTAAACCTGTAGTCTTTTTATTGTTCTCATTGAACTTTTGTTATTTAATGACCTCTTCCATTAAGGAAAGGATTCCAAATAAGCCTATTTACTGGCTTCGTCCTTTCCTCGCACAGTAACTTGTTTTCTTTGATATGTATTATTTCTATTTTCCTAACAATGTACTAATAAACTAAACTAAACTAGTAAGACGTTGTCAGGCATAAGTGGTTAACCTCTGTCCAGGTGGAGGAGACAGAGTGGCGCTTCCTGCTGACCGGCGGCGTGGGCCTGCATAACCCTCACTCCAACCCCTGCTCCTGGCTGCCCAAGAAGTCCTGGGACGAGCTCTGTCGCCTGGACGAGATGGGACGCTTCGGGGGCCTGCGGTCTGACATGGCTCGTCTCAGAGATGGATGGAAGAGAGTGTACGACAGCCCTGTGAGTGTCCACCTATCTGCCTGGCTGCTCCCAGTCATGTGTTTATGAGTGGCGTGTGTTAGGGCATTAACCAAAAAGTCGACTCAGTCGACTTCATT